>NC_079374.1:14650211-15250211 GCF_021018895.1 Seriola aureovittata
TGCAATTAAATACATTAAAGGACTGCACTTTCAACAATGTCTGATATTATGACTAGTGATTAACATCAAGTAAGTCCTGCCATTACACACTTCACAGAGTGACGGCGGGATAGTATTAAAAGAGAAAAAGCAGTGATCAAAATAATATGACAACAATGTTATGGTGCAGGAATTATAAGGGCCAGTTCCAGTGTAGTGGTGATTAGTTTTAGTGTGTTTGACTGATGAGCTTGCTCTTGTTTATTCGTCTAATTGCATCATCAGTCAGAGAGAGTTAATGGCCTCTCTCAATTGACACTGAAGTGGTCTGTAACACCTCTGTTACAACAGCTCCTGTATGAAGTGCTTTAAGCCCAACTGTTTTAGCTGCACCTACACAGAGAGACAAAGATCCAGTAACTGTGCATAATACAGCTCTACCTGATTTAGCTGTAGAAACATTACTATAAATTACATTATTATTGCACTTTTTAATGATGAAAGTCTGCAGCAGGGTAATATTTATTGGTCCATGGCTATTACTATTACAGTGCTTTATGATACATGATTATTGACTGCATTTGTAGCAGATTACAAGGCAAATTATAGCTTGTCACAGTATAGATTTTATTTTTTTTTTTTACTCTGCGGTGACTTTAGCAGCATTTTCCTCTTTTTCTGTAGCGGGCGTCTGACCTAACAGAAGCTTGTTACAGACGTACAGGATGTCACTCATTATGCTGTCAACAGCAGCTTCACCTATTCCTCCTCTAGCGCTGCATGACGTGTGATATACGTACAAATCATGCTGTGAAGATTGTTGCCACACTTCAGTAGCTACACGGAAATGCAAACCAGCATATGTTTGCACCTGTTTAAAAAAGAAAAAAAAAGAAAAAAGGCTGTCTTTTTAGATGAGATGTAGATAGAGATTAGATGAAAAGTAATACATTTTATGCCAGTGGATGTTTAACCATTTTTATGCTTTCTGGGTGTAGCAGTCACATAACATTGTACATGATACATACTGTATATATTCTACCTCGTTTCAACCTGACTGGTAGCAGTGCAAGACAGTGTGGTCCAGTCTCTTTCTTTTCTCCAGCTGATCTTCCTGTAAGGCTGACGTAGTATGTAATTAGCAGCTTTCTCCTTCCATCTCAGCTCCTTTGTGCCAAGGTGATCAATCGCCCAGGGAACGCCTGGGAGCTGGGATAGAGGCAGGAGAGAGTGTGTGTGTGTGTGTGTGTGTGTGTGTGTGTGTGTGTGTGAGAAGGGAGGAGGGGGCGGAGTCTGGCTCTCACTGCTAATTGAGTGTGCTGAGGATTATGAAAGCCCTAAACTGGATATTAAATAATGTGTGGCCCCTCTGCTGTCTTTGGGTTTCAGGTGCAGATGCGGCGGGCCATGAGCGGAATACTGAAAAGGAAATTTGAGGAGGTGGAAGCCTCCTCCTCCCCGTGCTCTTCCTTGCGGGAGTCTGATGATGAGGTCTCCTGCAGTGAGAGTGGGGATAGCAGTGACAGTGTCAACCCCTCTGCCTCAGGCCCTTTCACCCGTGAGTGCCTGTGTCTTTTAAATTCATACATTGTGCTCAGTGTGGCTAACGCTGTGCTATTGATGGTAAGATTAATGTCATCATTTCATCTCGAGGAAAACAAAGCTAAAGCACTGAAAGGGTTTTTTTTAATCAAGATGGGAATGACACTCGGAGCCAGCCTGGTTTTGTAGCTCACAGTCAATGCAGGATGCAGGTCAAAGAAAACAAGTCTGCATGTGTGTTGATAAGGGAGTGTAATATGAATTTACAGTTGTGTCTGTGCAGAGGAGAGGAGAGCAGAGGAGAGTGATGCTAAGACTCCAGTGCTGTAATAAAGGGGAAGGATACACAGGCAGCCTCCCTCATTAGGAACAGCATTAGTGTACAGACCCAGCCAGATGAATGAGCTGATGCAGTCTCAAGCTGTGTGTGTGTGTGTGTGTGTGCAACACTGCTGGTACTGTACATGTAAATGAACCACTCTCTAAGAACAGTGTAGTAGCTAAACACAGAATTATTGTTGTAATTAATGATCTGCGTATGTAAATCATATTTTTGATATGAAATAGCTCTTTTTTAAGGAGGAGGGATTTGGGGGGTGGGGGGGTGCTATGTTTTTGTTTTCGCGTGAGCAATAACAGCCCACCACATGCACACTCAAAATAGGGAGCGACGCATGGTGGGTGAAGACTAGGATTGCCACTTATTATTGTTATTGATAAATGTGATGATTATTTTCTCAATCAATCAGTCGACCAGTCAATCAACTGTTTTGTCTATAAAATTCCTGTCACGATTTCCTAAACCCTAAGGGGACCTTTTGTGCCCAACCAATAGTACAAAACCAAAAAATATTAATTCAGAAACAATTTTTTAAAACAAAGAAAAACAGCATCCTTCACATTAAAGGGCCAAACCCATCAAATACACTTTTAAAGTGACTCAGACAATTATCAAAAAAGTGGCAGATTGATATGCTGCAGATCAACAGATTCAGCCGTTATGTAATATTAAAAATATTAGCAAATATTAACAAGGAATAAAATGGAGCTGCAGATCTGCAAAGGCCGTTTTGAAAAGAACAGTCCTGGTTTACTAAGATAAGGTCACAGCTAAGATTCTATGAAGCTTACCAGTTTTGCTTCTTAATACAAATGCTTCCAAAGAGATCTGCTGCTGAGAGATTCCACAGTTATTCCTGGCTTGAACTGACTTTGTATTGAAGAATGCGCTTTTAATTGAAGATAAACTAACCTCAAAAGACATGTCTCCTCTGCAGGTTCAAAAGGACACTGAAGTCATCTCTGATAAGTAACAAAGTGCTCATGTAAATCTTAATATCTAAGAAATGAGACAGAATGTGAGCGAACTAGATGATACAGTTGTATTTTATTAAGCCTTCGGGGGATTGTGAAAAACTTAAGATGCTTGCTGGCAAAAAAATTTTTTTTAAATCTAAGCAATGGGATTCTTGAAGAACAAAAGAGAGGAGTCATGTTTGGACAGCATGTATGTGTTTGAATGCGTGTGCACAATTTGGCTACTTGCTTTTTGATTTTCCAAACTTAAAATGTTTTAGCCAAGTAAGCAAATGCTGTTTTTTTTTTTATATAGTCAAAGAAATTGACAATGTAGTTCATTGTTTTTTTTTTTTTGTCCGTATGACTGACATGAAGATGGGTGTCTATAAGCTTCCTTCCTGTGGGGCGGGGGCAGAGACATAAGTAGGGTGCTGCGTCCCTAGAGGCTGAGCCTGGCCTCTGTGTCAGCTGCAGCTGCTGGTGGCCGGGGGGCTTGAGAAAGTCAGCTAACAGCGACAAGAGAGCTGTGCACTGCGAAGACCGCGCTCTCGAGAGGTGACACGTGTACGGTGATTGACCGTCTTGGCAGCGGGATGAAACAATGAAGTCCTGAGCGGTTTTACCATACATCTAATGTTGTGGTGTTAGGGAGAGGAGGAGAAACATCTGTAATGTGTTTGTTTTCCTCAGAAAATCTGAAAAAGAGTCAAGGTTGGAGTCTGGGAGCGTTTCATGGGTACAGGAATAGTTGCTGATTATAGCTTTTTAAAACTGTGAAAAACATATGTGATATGTTGTTTTCTCTTATAAGCTTTAATGTAGCCATCCTCAAAAAAAAAAAAGAAAAGATGATGACAACATGGACCTTAACATCTGTTCACTGTTTCGACACCCTAAATAAGCCGATACCTCCTCTGCATTTCTTTTGGTACATAATGAAACACGGCTCTGCTCTGTACCCCTCAGTCTGACAGCTCTACATCTGTAATGAAATGCATTGTCCCTCTTGCGTGGGGTGGAGAGCTGTTAGAACCAGATGGTTTCTATTTGTCCTGTCTGTCTGATATGGACTGAATGCTGGGAACACTGCTTCTGTGAACCAGCACTCTTCATCTCTGGGCCAGGCAGGGGATTATTTATGCTCCACCGTTGCCCTCCTCTCTGCCCCTCCCTCTTGTAGAGCTCTCCTTAAAAAGACACACTGAGGACTTGCCAGACAGAAGCACAGAGATGTGATGAAATTCCCTCCCTACAAAGCCGTGCTAAGTTCAAGATGCGGAGAGGCGCGTTGTAAAGATGGCAAGAAAGAATTCCTCATATTTAAGGGCTATACTCCCAGTACATGTCTTCCACAGTTTGCCATAAACATGTCACTTATCTTAACAGGCTTTACATGGCTATAAAACTGCTCTACTCTACGCCAATATGAAAGAAAGAAATGATAAAACAATCAACAGTGCTCAAAGATCTGCAGCGTGTGGCTGTAATTCTTTCTACATGGGATTAATGAAATGTCAAAAACAGTTTACGGCGAAGATGACAAGCACACACAACGTACCACTTTTTTTTTGAACATCCCTGGTTTTTCCCATTTTTCCTTTTGCAGCTGACTCCATATTGAAGAGGGAGAAGCGCCTGCGGACGAGGAGGGTGCATTTTGAGAACGTGACGGTGTACTACTTCAGCCGGCGGCAGGGCTTCACCAGCGTGCCCAGCCAGGGAGGCAGCACGCTGGGCATGTCCAACAGGCACAGCTGGGTCAGGCAGTACTCTCTGGGTGAATTTGCCCTGGAACAGGAGAGGATCCACAGAGACATGCTCAGAGATCACCTGAAGGAGGAGAAACTCAACTCAATCAAACTCAAGGTAAATGATCTGTATATGAACAAAAGCATTCTTAAAGAATCTCTTTGTGCAAAGGATTTTATGATCGTTGTTCAACCGATATCAGCATCAAATATGTTTTTGTCTTTGTCTTCGGGCTGAGCTCTTTGTTCCCTCACTTTTCTAAAATGACTCGGATGTGATTCCCTCTTGTTTTCAGCTGACTAAGAACGGCACAGTGGAGTCTGAAGAGGCCAACACGCTCACGGCGGAGGACATCTCTGACGACGACATCGATCTGGACAACACAGAAGTAGACGAGTACTTCTTCCTGCAGCCGCTTACCACTAAAAAGCGCCGGGCGCTGCTGCGCTCCTCCGGGGTAAAGAAGATTGACGTGGAAGAGAAACATGAATTGCGGGCCATCCGGATGTCCAGAGAGGACTGTGGCTGTGATTGCAGAGTCTTCTGTGACCCAGAGACCTGTGCCTGCAGCATTGCGGGGATCAAGTGCCAGGTAAATCCCATGACATGCATATTTTCAGTCAGTGTTCTATTTTTTTTAACTTGTAAACAGCAAGGCATACTGTATATTTAAAAGAGAAGGTGCAGGAACTATGGCTTTATTTTGTTGTTTTTGTAGCTAAATCACCTCATTAACACACTACATTATTCATCTGCTCAAAATAAAATGAACAGCACAGTAAATGTTATGTTTTCCTTAGGTGGACCGTATGTCATTTCCATGTGGTTGCACAAAAGAGGGCTGCAGCAACTCAACCGGGAGAGTGGAGTTTAATCCCATCCGTGTTCGGACCCATTTCTTGCACACTATAATGAAGCTTGAACTGGAGAAGAGTCGCGAGCAACAGCAGGCGTCCCCCACCAACGGTTACCGCAGCGACGCGAACGACCTGGGAAGCGGAAACCCTCTCGTTCAACCCCAGCACAGGTTGGAGTACTCTCTGTCAGACGCCGTTCCACAGACGGCCGGCATGCACCTGCAGAATGCAGACGAGATGGAGGAGCCGCTGGATGAAGAGGAAGAAGATGAAGAAGACGAGGAGGAGGAGGAGGAGGAGGAAGAGGAGAATGAAGACGATGAGGAAGATGAGGAGGATAGTAGCAGTGTTTGCAGCGGGCTGTCCGACTCCAGCACACAGAGCCTAGCTAACAGCGACTCTGAAGACGAGGAGGAGGACGATGAGGATGAAGAGAAGTCTGAGAACTTCGAGGACGACATGACAACCCCGTCAGTGTCTCATACTGAGGTGGTCCCCTTGTCCTCTGTGCTGTGTTACAGCGATGGCTCTGTGGCACGTGATAACCACATGAATGGAAATACTTATTTAATGAACTCCTCTTCAGCTGAGTACTATCAGCTAGGGAGCTCCAGTACCATCTCCAATGGCCAAACCAGCCAACCCAGTGAACCCTACGGGGAAGCCTTAGCATTCCAAGACCCGGTCGGCACGACCAATGGCAGCGTGGCCCAAGGACCATTCAACATGACTGCTGAGCAGTACACAGACTACTCGAATCAGGCTGAAGAACAATACACAGCTAATCACCATTTCAATCTGAGCAATGGTGCTCCAGCCGCCGCTTTGACCTGCTACACGCCCGATCAGGAGAAGAAGGCGTTGTCCAAAGCGGCGTTTGTGGAGCAGCCAGAAAACCAGAACCAGACACAGTTCCAGAACTACCTGAACAATAACACCCAGAGTTCCTACAGCAGTCACAGCTCGTGTATGACGGCTGAACAGCCACAGCAAGAGACCGGTGTGAATAGACACTCAGACCTGACCTTACTAGCGAACAATAATAAGAACCTCCCTTTACCAGACCATTGCCCCGAGGTCACAGCCATTTAGTGGGCCACACCTTCTTAAGTGTTCTTTCATTATCGCGTCTTTACTTGAGCCTGACCAAATGGTATTTTAAGGGAACATAATCATGGCCTTTTTGAATTATCTGACCTTAAATTTCAAAGCAATTTACAGCACCATCATACACTCTCATCTGTAACTATAAAGCCATAGGTTCATGATGGAAATGGTTTTGAGGAAGTGTTGGCTCCTGAAGGTTTCTCCACTACAGTGTTTGCTTAAGTGCAAAACGGAAAGATCAAAAACACATTATAACATCAGTTATGTCATGCTGTGCAATGTATCTTGTAATTTCAGATGTAAAGTTCTAGTTTTAAGCAGATATTGTACTGTAGATGGAACTTTTCTATGTCTACTGTATGTGTCAAATGTGCAAAAAAAAAAAAAGGTTTATTGTCAGTTTATTTATTGTTTCTGAATTATGCGTATACTTATATATTGTAAATGTTTTGATAACAATGTGCATGCTGTTTTGGAAATCTCAGTGACATTTAGAAAAAAAAAAAAAGAATTGCCATTGTTTTATATAAAAAATG
Organism: Seriola aureovittata; assembly: GCF_021018895.1. NCBI lineage: Eukaryota > Metazoa > Chordata > Actinopteri > Carangiformes > Carangidae > Seriola > Seriola aureovittata. The sequence continues at coordinate 14,657,281 of NC_079374.1, forward strand.
TGTTGTATACATAATGCATTTCTCTTCCTCTTTTTGTCACTATTATATGCTTTTCTATGGTTTTGAAAAGCATGAAAAAGCCTGAATTCTTATTTGTATGTTTGGAATACAATATCAATAACATAAAATGTCAGACATGTCAAAATCAATTCACAGCCTTTTGCACTTATGTGTGGGGGTCTAGTGGCACGCAGTTGGTTTTAACTGATAAATACTTGAACGGTGGAAAACTATGGCCCCTCAAGTGTCCCCCCCCCCCCACTGTTCACTCTTACAGTAACATGATTAGCAAGTGTCGCTACAAACAAAGATTTAGTCTTTGAAACATTTAATTCATGCAGGGATATTAATAAAGTAGCACTTTGACATATCTCTAAAAGCACTAGAAGCTCTATGATTGATCATAGGCAACAGAACACTATCTTTATCATTAAATTAGCATTAATAAGCTTCATTTGAAAAGCAACAGTAATCAGTCCTGTAGATAAAATATTGACCCAAAATAATGTGCCAGTATTTCATAAATTAACTGGTTATGAAATTTGTGCTTTTGAAACGCAAAGTTTATTTATGTGGATCCAACAATGATGTTGATTTGCTCTATTGAAATGTAAAGTGCAATAGTTTGAAGGGTTTTAACAGGCTTTTCTCTTTAAAAGAGAAACTCATTGGTAACGTGGACTGGGCTTGCTTTTAATTGACTATCTTTCTGACTGATTTAAAGCGGCATCGGTTTCATAAAAAGTATGCCACGGTTTCAATAATAATTGTATATGGGGGAAACAAATGTTCAAGGTTGACAATCAAAGCGTATTATAGAACACGATTCATATCAGTAATTAACAGCTACACAAAATGACTCCTGAGTCCTATGAGCCATTGAAAACGACAGCCAGAAAAAAAAATTGTTTACCAAAAATCTGTAAATAACCTTATACCACATCTTTATAAAATCACTGACAAAAAGGAAATTGATGCGACTGCTCAACAATTTGGGGACTGCAATAATGTAGTGGGTAGTGCTACTGTTATGTCGCTGAAGTTCTCTACCTTGAGCTCTTTGCTCCTGCATGAATACAGGTATTTGTCCCTCTTCCAAGCTTGCAGATATCTGCCCATTCTTTACAATTACGAGGGTCAGTACTGGAGTTTTGGTGATCCTGTGTGAGTAGCTGGGACCTCTCATGCCACCTCAGTGGTACGAAAGAAGTGCACAGACTGCTTTCAGGCAATCAGTGGCATCAACATGGCCTATTAGTACAGATGAATTGTGCCAAAGCATACAGTGAGTGAAGCATAGATACAATGACACAGCATCCACTTAAGAATCCTGTGTTTGATTTTATTTTCCAGTATTTATTATGAATGATATATTGAAATGTGTATTTATTGTGGTTTACTAAAAGTCTGTATTGAGTAAATTGATTCACTATCTTAAAATTGTCTTTTTTTTTCATGCTGGTTGTGAGTTGTAAAGCTTCATGTGCCTGATTTATTTAATTCTATTTCATATTCTGTGAAATGCATACGTTTTGCACAAAATGGTACCACTTCTTTTCAATGTGTTTGGTTTTCCAAGTGTAGATAGAGCCAACTTCATTTTCAGTTGTTTCATTTTAACATGATTTTGAAATACATTAAATTAAAATTGCTCTTTTGATCTTAATCGCTCCTGATGTAATATTTTTGTATTCATGCACACATCACACCAGAGCATTGAGGTTGTTACCTTTTGTGACTTCAGTGATTTCTTAGTGTAAAGCGCCCTCTGCAGACCACAGGGGGAAATGACACAAAGTGCCTCTTGGTACTACCCAACTGAATTTATTGAGCTCAAAATAACACATCTTAATACCAAGGCACTCTGACATCACCAAACAGTTCCCAGATAAGGAAAACACTCAAATTTGATCTGTTCATCATCCAGTCACAAACATAAAGCAATTCACAATATTCCAGAGCCATCTAAACACTAGTGCCTGCACCAGAAATTCATTTGTGGACTCCTGCTTCCATGTAGAGGGAGAGTTTCAGGCGTTTCATCAGCAGAGTTCATTGGGTGCATTCATTTACATTGAAAGTTCCCTTTTTAAAACACCAAAGCATAACAATTTAAATAATACAGGCAAACACTGCCACAATTAAGAGATTTGTAGAAAGATTCAATTAAAAAAAAAAAAAAAAAAAATTCTCTCATGGTGCTCATGCAGTTAATGAAGCATCAAAATACAGATGCATTTTTGCAGTAATGTAACTTTTCTGGTCTTAAGAGTTAAAGGCTAAAAAAAATTTACCTCAGGGAAATAATGGAATCAAATATATGAACTTCGACCCTGATCTGAAGACCCTTGTGATCACAACACCGCAGAGGCCGATATTCTGTAACATAAAATTGCTACAACTCCAACATACCACCACCCATTCCATCACCATCCCCCAACCATTCTCCCCACCCAAAATAAAATTCTATCCAACGCACTGGACGGTACCAAATAACAGGTTTTGCATTAAAAAAAAAAAAAAGAAAAAAAATGAAAAACATTTTAAAAAGGGACAATGCTCACCATTCTTGTGTGTTTCAAATTCTCACTTTCATTCTCTTTGGTGCATAACATTTGGGATTTTTTGTGTATTCAACTTGAACCTCTTGTTCATAATGTACATGACCCACTGTGCTTTTTGCATATTTTTGTTTTAGATTCAAGTACAAGTCTCTGCAGAAAATATTCAGTGTTAGCTTTATATACCCAATACTGGATGTGTTGGTTGTAATGAAAACATCTCAAACACAAAAGAGGCACTTATCAACACAGTGCATCTTCATTGCTCCACAAATCTCAGTTCACAGTCTGATTGGGGGCATTGTTTCAATGCTTCCTTCCAGCAGTGCCACACTGTATTTCTCCCAAAGTCCAAACTCTCCAGCAGCAACAGTTCAGTTCCTCTATGTATAAAAATAAATTAAAACTCAATGTCATCGATCTAAAAAAAACAAAACAAAACTTGCATATTAACTGCATACAGTATAGTATACCCATTGTCCTAGTACGCGTATGCATACAGAGTAGCTATTTAAGTGGTAGTTTGTACATTCAGACAAAGGACCAGAGCTGGTATCTGTCTGAGGGGTTGCAGACGGCGAGAGAGGGATGCTCAAGACGGGCACTCAGACACATTTTCAGCCCTGGGACGTAGAATAACTGGTTCTATATGAAGAGAAGACAAAGGTTTTACTTTTCCTAAACACAAATGATAACCCAGGCATCTAAAAATCATATAATACTGAAGAGATGCAAAAAATTCAAAAAACATGCAAAAAAAAAAAAGAAAAAAAAGAAAAACTCACATCCTTCAGTTCCCATTTTTGCTCTGCTCCTACAAATGTGTTCCTGCCTTTATACTGGCAGTCCTCCAGCTTCGCAGCCCCCTCTGCCCCGTGCAAACACAGCTCCTTCTGAATGTTGTGTCTAATCTCGTGATGTGTGGAGTACTCAAAATACTACAGCCCGGAAAATAAGATTTTTTTAAAAAAGCAATCAATCACTGACAATTAAAGCCAATCATATGTTTTGTCAATCAGTGATAAACTGTACATTTTTTAACTGACCTGGTTTCCTCCCAGTCCATGACATGGGTACATGATCAGCTGTTTCCCACCCTCATTGTTCTCTCCCGCATCCAGACATGAGCCTTTGCCCACATTTTTCACCTACAGAGAAAGAGAAGGGAAGGGGAACGCAGTGTGAGGAAACAAAATGAAAAACTAACATCTAGTGCAAGCTGTTCAAACAACTTTAGTCTCTGGAGTGCTTTCAGTGGTGTCAAATTGGAACTGCTCGCTACCCTCTGGAGATCCTAAGTGGAAACCCACAGTGGCTAGACAGAGCTCTGAGGTTTGGAAAGAGAGCTGGTGGTGGGGTGTGTGATCTTACAGAGCCAAAGCGAAGTGGGTTGAGATCAGGCATGAAGACTTCTGGATAAACGTTCTTCAAATACCAGGAGAAACTGTTGCACTGCAGCCGCGCCCGGAGGTCCACGCGTTTGGAGATATCTCCGAATGTCCTCTGTTAAAACAATAACAGGCAGGAGATCAAAGCAATTCCTTCCAAAAAGTTCGTCAGCTCACACTGCCGGCATGCTGGACACTAACGGGGCTCATTTTGAAAGGTCACTTAGGAAAGGCTGTGAAGCAGTTTTAAGCATAAGACCACAACTACTATTTCCATGTTGATAAGGTCCACACAATTTTCTATTCATTTTTTTTCAAGACTAAGAATCTACAGCTATATTAGCAGCTCTTAGCCACAGTGGTGCTTTAAGCTAAATGCTAACATGCTCACAATGCTGATGGTACAGCATAACATTCACTTTGTTCACCATCTGAGTTTTACATTTGTTAATTACCACTAAATACAAAGTACAGCTGAGGCTGATGGGAATTAGTTTCCCAGGTATCTGATCATAAAGCAAAGTATTGGACAAAGTAATAGCTTGACCTCATAACTGTCATCGGATTACAGAAAGGAAAACATTGCAAAAAACAAAACAAAAACAGACAAAAACACTAAGACAGCCTTAAAAAGGAATATTCTACTTCATCACTTTACTTCTCTAAAGTCAATGACTATGTTCCAGTGCTCTAATGACTCCTTCCTTAAACGAATTAACTACAGACAAGTGTATTCGATCACTTCCTTTTAAACTGAAGTGTAACAGCACATTTGAAAGGATTTTCAGGCAGCCTCGTGCTCTTGAATAATGAGAGCACTTACTATAATGATGAGGACGCTGCTCACACTGATAGCTACTATAGTGGGTTCCTTGAAGCTGTTGATGACTGCTTGTCTGTTTGAAGGCAGCGGGAGAGGGCTGACCCCCTTTGTGAGGTACAGCCCTGAGGGAACGGTTTATAGCACCTATGGGACCACATGTTGGGAAACGCTGAGAGCCAGTGTCATTTACCAGAGCTGACTTCCTTCAGGCCCCTTTTCCTCTGTTACTTAATCGCTTTCAGCTCCTAAAAGCTACTCTATCTTTCTCCATTTTGAAGAATGTGTTTCTTTTCTACAGAAAACATGCATTGAGAATCACAACAGTGAGTCCTCCTGTAATTCTATGCTTTCTCCTGCAGAGTGTATTAAGTATGTCATGATCTGAATTAAAGCTGGAGTTGGATTCACTCAAACTTGTCTCAAGGGGGGAGGATAATGAGTGGTCTTAAAAAGCACTTACATATGACCACAACACGTAGCAGTGGAAGATAACACTACTGAGCAATTTACTGCTCCATCAAAGTCAGAGAACTTGACAGAACATTTGAAACTATCACAGGACAGACTCCCAGAGATCTCAGAGGCACATAAGAAGCAGTACGTACGTCTTTTGCCATCTGCGCCGCTTGCTGGTTACGACGGTAGAAGATCTCCTTGTAGTCGTCCATCCACACCTCGGCCAGCCGTACCTGGTTGCGAGCAATCACTTGTGTACCCTTGGGGAAGGTGTGTGGGCTCTTGGTGCGGAAAACATGACCAACAATGGAGCAAGGGATGATTTCCAGCTGTCCTCCGCACTGCCACACCTGCAAATTAATGGGGGACGGCACGGAACAGATGCATACTGACAGTTAAACACACCTTTGCAGTCGTTTGAATACTGGAATGGTACAATGGGTAAAAAGGCTCGATGATAAATAACAATATTGCTGCACATCTACAATGATGAGTCGTGTGTAATGTCTTACCCTAAATGACATTTCAATATTCTCCCCACCCCAGATTTCCATTTCTTCATCGTAGCTTCCAATATGGTAGAAATATTCTTTTGAGATGGAGAAGAGCCCACCAGCAAATGTGGGAGTCCTGTGGAGAAATTTCATTCAAGGTTTTGAATTATTTCCAAAAAGATGTAAGAGTTTATATACAGTATTTATCATATTCTATATTCATGCAGCATTTTTGCCTACTTGATAGGGTATGTTTCATCCTTCCTCCTTTGTCTCTCATGATCTGGGAGGCTCTCCCAGCCAAAAGCCAGGCCCCAGTCAAAGTTGCCCCGGTTGTGGTTCTGGCCATATGGGGATGGTTTCATGAACTCAAAGGTATTGAGATCAATAGTGGTTATATCAGGACTGACTACTGCAGTGTAGTTCTCTGCTATCCTTGCCAGCAGAGGCTCCAACCATCCATTGAAACATTCACCTGTTGACGGACGCACGCACACGCACACACACACACATTAGGACATTGCATCACATCTTTCTCAACAATAACCAGCAAATGGCAAATTTTAGAATGTAAATCCATGGCAGCCATTCATTGGCTTTCAAGGAGTTCAAATACTGCATTGTTGGCCTGTCGTTGTGTAAGTAAGGGTGTGGCTAACATGAAACTGGTTTTATGGTTTGAGTAACGTCAGTGGTGTTGACTAACAGTGGGCGTCCAGAAAGGTGAGCGTGTCACCGGTAGCCACGGAGGCACCCAGCAGCCGAGCAGTGATGAGTCCTTTCCTCTCGCGCTGTCGGACAACGCGCACAATGCTCAGCTGCTTCAAATACTCATCCAGCTCGTCCTTCAGCACATCTAAAGCACAGGATATAGACAAGGAGTTAAGATAGAGGGGGACAATTTTGAAGAAATAATATGAGTCAATATTGTACAAATATACATACATATAACATTCACAGGGAACAGACAGAAAGGTTAAGACTCAAAACAGATGAAAAAGACATTTTGTTTCCTACCTACACTGGACCTGTTTACAAGAGTTAACTGACTCGTTTCTTAGCACAACTGCTGCTAATTCCTCTTAGGAAAGTATTCACTAGCAGCCTCTCACTTCCCGTTGTAACCCACTTCATGGGCCACAGAAGGAGCAGGGAGCTCCTCTCTGCACGTTTTGTGGCACACCAAAGAGCTGCCCACCCAACACGCAGCATGAAATCGAACCCGAAAGAGAGCGGGGCGGTCCTGAAAGGCCCTATTGAGTTTTACCATCCACGCTGGCGTCGTCCACCAGGATGATCTCCTTGAGCAGAATGGCAGGGGAGGTGTGGAGGACACTGTATACTGTCCTTAGCAGAGTGCTCCAAGCCTCATTGTGAAACACAATTATAACACTGGTGGTCGGCAAGGGGGGGCATCTCTTGAAGGTTTGCTCAATACATCTGCAGCAAGAAGGAAAAAAGAGCACAAAGATGTGACTGTCCGGTATAGCTCCTGAGTGGCACAATAGTCTAGTTATTACATCTGCAGACTCTCCCCTGTGGGGTGTCCATTTCAAATGTGATACAGCATGTGTAGAAGCCTTTGCAATACCTGCCATATCAGAGTGAGAGAGACTTTGTAACTCACTCTTATAAAAGATAGCCAGTACATGGGCAGGCTTTATGTCAGTGTCATGTGCCGACTACATACTGGCATTGTATGTGGACTTACATGTACTTAGATGTACTGTAATTAGCCAATCATAACTGTGCTTTAATCCTGAACTGGCCACAGTAACTGGGCAGACATGCTGAAACAAAGTCCCAGTCAGAACAATCATCTCTGTGGTTTCTGCCTGAGATTTTCCCCAGTGGCGAAAAGCAAATAAGATGAATTTGTTTGGGTTAGACTGTCAGTGTTGCATTACCCCATCTATATTACAATCATCTGCGTGGGTGCATTTCAGCATGTGACTTTAAGTTATATTCTGGGCCAATACATGAATGCATGGAGTAGTAATAGCAAAAGTGGTGTACTTCTTGTAAAGTATCAAAGCTACATTTACACCCACTAGGTGGTGCAATTAGATGATATCTTTTTTTTTTTTTTCTTTTTTAAATCAAACTCATTTGGAAAATGAATTGAACATTACTTGGTCAACTACATTCACTCACACCAGCTTTCATGAATTATTTTGTACAGATTTAACAAAAGCATAAAGATTATATAAGCTGACATACTCTGGTGGTCTTGTGTCTGCGCCCAGGTCTCTGCTCAGGGAGATGCGGTCACTGGCATACAAGTTAAAGCAGTGTTTCTCTTCACCCCTCTCCTTCTCCTTCTGCTCTTCAGGGCTCAGTGAGTCTGTATGGAAAGGTTTCCCAGCAGCTCCAGGAGCAAGAGGACTCTGAGGTGGCCGCTCCAGAGCTGGCCTGAGCTCAGCGGCAGTGTAGTGACCTGGCAGACAGGACGTGCTGTCTGCTTTGTCCTGCTGACGTACAGGGGCTCTGATCTGCATCTTTGGCATTGCATCCCTGAAGTTATTGACAGCTCCAATCACCATGCCCAGCATGGCATCCCGCTTCACTGCCATCTCCTTCAGCCAGGGGTCCTCCTGCTGGCTCTGGCTCCCCACTTCCCATTGTATGAGGAACACAAATGTGACAAAGACAAGGGCCACTATCACCAGCTTAAGTGGGTGCAATCGCCTTCGAAGTACTCTGCGGAGAGCTGTCATTCTGCTTGAATGGAGAGCACGCCGACTTTGGACTGAACTTCAGCTGTAATGAATAAATATATTCAGGTGATTAATGATGATTAGCAATCTGTACTGGTGTAATTATCAAAAAGATTTGGGTTTCAGGAAGAAAAATACAGGTAAGTAGTGCTGTGTCTTGCCATGTCACTACATGCACATCTTATCAAAGCAACTTGAAAACTTTTGGTCTTTGAAATAGAGACAAATAAACCATGTGAAGCAGTTCCTGATTAAACTAAACCTAGTCTGCTTTTATCTACAGATCACATTTTAAATCTGCTCATGAAATCAGCAAACAAGCCCGGCTCTGCATTCCTTCAGAGAGAAAGACCACGTACCATGAGTCGCTGAACAACAGATTAAAGTTGGAAAAGCCCTTTAAATTGTTCTCATAAAATCCAACGCATGGCATCCTGCTTTGACCGGGGATCCTCTGTTCGTTGCTTGAACTCCAAACGAACTTTCCGCGGAGACACACACACACAAAAAAGGTCTGCTCTGTTTTCTGAAAGTCACAAAACTTCCGTCTCGTTGGATCAAGGTGCGCTGCGCTCAGGTAGAAGGAGGAGACGTGCTGGTGCGCGTGCGCAGAGAGGACTTCTGCGTGTCAAACTCCATACCTGGGAAAGAAATAAGAGTATTACAATAGACAACCCCGACGAAAAAGTTCGACGGTGGTACTGTTTGAATTAACATATTTAAAATACATAAGATTTGCCTAAAAAACTACCGAATCAAACGTTTATCCTGACAAACCTCTTGATAAACAGGCTGAAGTGTTCTGCAGTCACTTTGACCTGAGGAACACTGCAGCCCCTCGACGGAGTTCCTCAGATTCAATAATAGTGTCATTAATAGGATTCGTTCAACTGGTCATTCACTGGGACAGTTGCTGGGTTACAGATATCGGAGGAACGCACTTTACCCCACACACAGCCCACCGCATCCAATCAGGCTCTCTGAGAAAACACCCAAATTACACATAAGAGCTTAAAAACGTCAACACTTGGGAGAAACTACAAAAAAAAAAAAAAAAAAAAAAGAAACGCACATGGCCCAGCATGTGTTGTGGGAAAAAGTTAAAACGTCTTTTCGCATGGAAGCGGATGTGCCTACTTTATTAAAATCACACGTCTGAGCTTTCGTTGGTGATAAAAGTTCTACAAAAAAAAAAAAGAAAGAAAGAAAAAAAGGTGACACTCACCAGCGGACTCTGTAGTTTGTGTAATCCTCTAATTTCCCATGTTTCTCACAGCGGATGGTCTTAATGAAGAGTTGGATGCTTGGAGGAGGAACAACGCGGATTCCAGCCGCAGGGAGCCCGCTCTGGTGCCCAGTTTGAAGTCTTTCTGCCTTTGACTTACACAGTGAGTCCATCTGTAGTGACTGTGTTCCCCGGCACTTCCTATCCACGGCAGGCATCCAGTTTATTATGTCCATTAAAATGTTCACTATGTCCTGCATTTTTTCCAGTCACGCTTGGAAATGTTTGTCTGTGTGGATACTAATGATGTCAGCTGTCTTTATGTCATTAATTAAACAAATAAATAAATAAAAGATCAGGCCAAAGAGCCACCATCATATTTCTAAATAACTTTATTTTAAACATAAGTTCAAAAGTATAAAAACAACTTTCACAAATATCTACATCCTAATATTCCTCATAAGATAAAACATGTCAATATTGATTTTCATATGAACTGAAGGGAATAATAAGAAAAAAGTATATTGAAAATATAATATGAAAAAAAGAATGTATCATGTATAAGATGAAATAGGTTCTCTATCAGATGGGAAAAACATTTAAATTTTGATATATAAAGCTTAAATGTTCTTTCATTTAGACAATGCCCCTCTGCAAGAGCCCCCTGCTCTTTGTGAGGAAACAAAAACCTGCATGTGCCTGAATCCCCCCCTGCACTCTGTTTTCCCTCAGGACTGTCAGCACACAGCTATTCATATACTGAAAAGAATTACATGGTGTTTAATAAAGAAAGAAATAATGCTAATAACTGCACATTCTTTAAACTTGACAGTAAAAGCCAAACAATAAAAGTTGATTCAATCAGGGTTAACTAATAATTTTCATCACAGAAACCTAAACATAAGCAGTGTCTCGCACACACACGTCTAACACTACGATCTCAAGGCAGCACGAGCTTTGTCCAGGATGTCCTTTCGTATTCTCGGATAATTTGGATGAGCAGACAGAACCTGCGGACGAAACCAAACATGATTCATGGGATAAAGACTGTTTTGAAGCTCTTCAACTGTAAACATCACCAGGTGTCTCACCTTATGACACACATCTATGGCATCAACATGCCTCTTTGCTTTTAAGTAGTTGAAAGCAAGCTTGTATCCTGCAATAAAAACAAAACAAACATTACATGTAAGAAATTCTCTTTATCCACGTTGTAATTATAAACTGAACTGGACATGTGATTTTAGTTGCCTTACCAATAGTTGGGTTAGTTCGATTTCCATATTTCCAAGCCAGTTCATATTTGACCGTTGCATCACAGAATGCCTGCTCTTTTTCCAATATGTAGCCCAGATATTCATGAGCTTTACAGCATGACTGTGGAAAAAAGGTGCAATTATTATCACAAAGTACTTAAACTAAGAGACGGTCTCTGCATTATATCATGAAAAGATTTTTTGTGAATTTAATTGCCTTAAATTGCCGTAAACCACATCATATTTAAGCAGTGACAATATTTTCAGTACTGACCTTGTTATGATTGAGGCATCTCTCCAAGAGGTCCCTGGCCATGTCATTCTTCCCCGAATGGATGTAGATGTCTGCCAAGAGCAGCCAGCTCTTCTCAAACTCATCGGCGTCAACAATGCTCCAGTTCATTTTAGCTATGCGTTTGAGCTGGTTCCTGGCTCGGGGAGTTTGTTTTAGCATCATATAAGCTGTCGCCATGGCCAACAGTGCTGGGACATGGTCTTTCTGAATTCAACCAAAGAATTCTGGTTATTAATCTGGCAACACCTCTCGCCATTGTCCCACTGCCATTTGTTTACACCAAAACCATACTGACATGACTTCAGTACATAATTTGAAATAATAAAATGTTTTTTTTGTTTGTTTTTTTTTTCAACAAATAAAATTAAAAAAACTGAACCACAGTGCAATGTGCAGTTTATTACCAAATGAAATGACTGACAGAAAGAGAGAGTCTGAAATAATGCACGGCTCCTGGTGTGGGTATATTTACACAAGAGAGAGTGATGTAAATCATATGCACCATCTGGAGTTTACTTACCTCATTGTTTGCAATCTCTGTGAAAACACTGAGGGCTTTCTCTACATTGGCCTTCTGTTTAGTTGCCAGAAAGCAGTAGTTCTCCAGGATGCGGAGCTGTATGTGTCCGCCCGGTGTCTGAGGTTTTAACTCCTTCAGCAGCTTCTCAGCAGTTCTAACAGCCAGTTGCTCTGACTCCTGCTTCTCTGTGGAGTTCCTGATGAGAGACAGGTGAATACTACAAGTAAGTCTGTGGGTTTAAAACAGAGTATATATACTGTATAAAGTCTATTGTTTCACTTGTAAGCTCCTACTGCCGCTCACCCAATTTCCCCATCTAAATTCTCAAATACTTCCCCTCCCATGGTCTCATTGTCGGGGTTTAGGTAGATTTCAATCATGTTATACACAGCGTTTTGACCCCAATCATTGTCTTTCCGTGCTTTGTTGAAGTGTCGCAGGGCATCATTAGGTTCTCCTGTATACCTGAGAAGCAAGCAAAAGATTAATCACATAATGCAATAAACTTGAAACAGATGTCACCATAATCTCACTCTTTCAAATTTACCAAAGATAAAGTCCTTTGCAATAGTTAAATCCAGGGTCGAACTTAGTCCTGGGAGAATGTTTTTCTGCCATATCAAGAAATCTGGGGACTTCTTCCAACTTCCCGGCCCTCCTCAACAAGTCAATAAGACGTGACAGAGTTGGGTAGTTGTCTGAAATTACAATCATGAATTTGCATTTACATTCAGCACAAATTTGTGTGAAAAAAAAAGAAAGAAAGAAAAGAAACTTTGCTCTGTTACACCTGGTTTGCGCTCCAGGAGTTGTTGAAAGTGGAAAACTGCCTTTTCATAGTTCTGCTTCCTAAACATAATGTCAGCCATCATCTGAGGACAAACATATGGAAGAAATTAGTTCTATATATTTGTTCCAAAGAAAAGGTTATGGTCACAATTGTGGTGGCAGACAGACAGAACAAACCAGCGTTGCGTCTTCATTAAACTGGTCATTCTTCAGAATGACGCTGCATTGCTCCTGGCACGCATCACTCTCATCCAGAGTGAGGTACAACCGAGCCAACTCCAGCATCACCTAGGAACAGAGAGTGCATTCATTTCAATGAAGTTGATGTGACAAGATTATTTGTGAAATAATGTAGGGCAGATTGATCAGGCCTTTTGCTTAAATCAAACTATCAACAACTAAGATCACAAAATTTTAAGAACACAAAGATGCAATGCTAAAAGACGCCAGAACTTGTTAACCGCAGCTGCAGTGACTACACAGAAGGTTTTTGATTCAGCTGCACTGACCTTGCGATCAGTCTCACAATACACAAGAGCTTCTTTGTAGAATTTGACTGCTCTCTCATAGCCCCTCTGACTTGTGTAGTGTTTAGCGATCTCAGCACAGATCTCTGCAGCAAGCTGCTTCTGCATGGGGATGGCGTCAGGCTGCTCCAACTGCACCCGCTTCAGCACCTTGGCCTGCACATCCCGGGCCTAGGAACAGCAAATACACAACCGCATAATAATCATTATCATAATCATCTCTGTAGAAACAAGTAAAAGATTATTGCAATTAAAAAAAGTTTGCATTATTTTATGTGACCGGTAAGAATTCTTTTGAAATAATCCTGCTAAATATTTGATCCAAAATGTAAAAAGATGAACCAGATAACTGGAAACACTTACTTTTTGTAGGGAAAGTAAAGCTTGCTCATTTTTCTCAACCTTATTTTGGATCTTTGCCAACAGGACCAGATAACGACAATCATCTGAGAGCGCCGGTAGTTCGTTCACTGGATAGAGTAGAAAGACAACAATAAACGATTTAAAAAAATCAGTAAATACTTTATATTAAAACAGAGCAGAGGGAAGTTTGGATTTGTTTTACACATTCAAAGAAATTTTGTATTTCCATAAACAGTATTTGCTAATATGTTCTTTCCATCTTTGCACCAAGTTATTTATACTTATCACATCTGTACACAAACTGTCCTTTTGACTAGATTCTCGTTTTTTATTGTGGTGTTTGACGTCACTGTGTGTGTGTGTGTGTGGGTTTGTGTGTGTGTATGTGAGTAAGTATTGTGATGTCTTAAGTACCTGGTTCATGGGCCAGAGCTTCATGCAGGACTCTCTCACAGAGCTCACACTGCTTCATCTTCATCAGCAGCTCAGCCAGGTCATAGCGTAGGAAGTTCTGTTGCTCAGTTTTCAAGGCAGCTTCATAGTAATTTATTGCCTGTGTAATAACCGCCATATGTCAACATTGGTTTGTCTGTGTGCGAACTTTGTTTATCTTTCAATGAGTGTGCAAACAAACCTTGCCGTAGTTATGAGTCTTGACCAGGGCTTTCCCAATCTTGCTGGCTAAAGCACCATCTTTGGGGTTTTTCTTCAAAGCATACTCATAAACCTCAATGGCTTTCTCTGGCTGAGGATAAACACATGTGACAAGAAGTGATATCAAAATTAACTGTTAGTTTTAGGTTTTTATAAATATTATTCAGGCAGTCTGATACGTTTCATTATTTACAAAATGTTGTGAACGTTTGATAAACATCTTAAAGGCTGTTGAACACTTCAAATTAAGAACTGTTGGATAAAGATACCATATCCGATTTGGCCTTGAATGACGTCATCTTACCCACAACAGCAGTATGCATTAACATGACTGATTTTAGGAGGAGGCTTGGGTTGCTACCCTTCAAATCACACAGGTGACCAGACCTCCTCGTCTTTGACTTAATGATTAATCTGAAACCAATGCTACAATCATCAGCATGTCACTTACATGAATGCACATTGTGTCCCTTTGCATTTTCAACCATTATTTATGATGATGATGATGATGCTTCATTTAGCCTATATAAGACGATAAATAATCACTGAAAATTTATTCTTGTCTAATTAACATTGTATGTTGTGCATGAATGTGAATATTGTTTTCTTCAATTATTCCATCCTAGTTGATGTATATATTTATTTACCTTTAACCTATTGGTTAAACATTCTGTGGTAACTATTAACCCTGTTTCCTCCTTTATACAGCCTACATAAAATACTGTGTCCCAGTCTTCCACTGTAGGGTGTCATTTTTGCTCAGATTCTGTTTACAGGGAATGAGCTGTTAATGATTCCCTGTGAGCTGCTATGCAGTTAGTGATTTTTTTTTTTATTGATTAATGTAGTCCTAAACATAGCTGTTTTAGCTTCTTGCTGTTGTGTGCTTTTAACTTTAGTTCTCCATTTTCTTTCTCAGCACATTATTTTCCAAAAATATTTAACTTTTTCTTTCATATTTGAAATATCAACTTGAAAAATAGTCTACAATTTTCCAGGTTTTCCAGGAAAACTGACTGTATCAAATATGTTACAGTAGTAGATTAATGCATTTTCATTCTGCCAAGAGGGAAGTAGATCTGCTTATTTAAAGTCTACTGTTATTTAATGTCCTGTATCCTGTATTGTTTGAATTGTTTTTCAATTGTATAAGTTTGATAGCCTAATAGAAATGTGGCCTTTTCATGGTCCAGCTTAAAACTGACTCCTCTTTCACAAATATGTGCAGTAGCATTGTCAAACATTCCTTGAATGTTACAAATTTCATTCTCAAATGACTCTGTTACAACTGCAGGGTAGAGGGACCCCCTGTGTTCCCTCCAGACAATAATCATCCAAGGTAAGACCTTAGTGATGGACTTCAATACAGCTCCATCACTGCACATTAAAAGGCTACATATTGGCATTTTGGAAAGGTTATATATAACATGAGGATAAGGTAGAAGATGAGATAAAAATGTGCTTAAACAAACCATAACAAGAATTTAGTTATTTGAAGCAGGTGGTACTTTTAAAGCCATTCTAAGTTGTTATGGGATACAGAAAATATCCCATAGGACTCAGCTGAATCACATCTCACACTTACTTCTTGAATGTTCATGTAGGCATCACCTAGTAAGAGATATGTATGAGGGCTGGGCAGCTTCTCCACCATTTCTCTGGAGAAAAGACAAAGATACCGCATCACATATGGTGTACTTCATTATGTAGACATACTGTGTGTCTCTGCTGGTCTGAGGTTCAGTCATGCTTTACTACGTCTCAGCTGTCAAAACAAATAGCATCAGAGACCAAGAGAAGATTGGAGGCAACTAGAGGAAACTGCAAAGTTTTTCTTTACAGCATGGATGGCTTCTGTTAAAACTGTTTAAAATTTGTGGTCTAAATCCTTCTTTAGGCTGGATATCCTAGAGTCATGTATGTCATTAAGTTTCAGCCCTTACTGTCAAGAAAAACATTTACAATACATTAGGTTTCAAATGGAGTACGTGTTCAGCTACTATCTTACATCAAGATCACTTTTAGATTCCGGTGTCCTATTTTTTTGTTCATTTGGATCCAGATTTGCAGCTCACCTGTAACAGCTTGCATACAGACGTTTCTCTTTTCTGTGGTTCACATATATGTCTGCCATTTTTTCCTTGGCTTGGATGTAGTAGGGCTGCTCAGGGGTAATGTTTCTAAGCATACTCAGTGCCAGCTCGGTGTCACCACGCAGCAGAGCCAGGTCTGCATTGGCAATAGTGACACGTAGCTCCTCAGGCGTGCCCGAGAACTCATTGATGGCATCTTGCATCACCTTTGCTGCTTCATGCTGAAATACAACATCAATTCATAAGCTAATACTGTACTTTTTTCCTCAAGGGCAGACACTGGTAGAAATCCAAAAGGAGTACTAGCCTTCTGAAGTCAAAACTCACTACTTTACCTGTTCGCCGTTGAGCCACAGGGCCTCAGCTAACTCCAAGAAGACCGAGACACAGTCTGCAGGGCTCAGCTCAATCTTCTTGCTCTTGGACTTGGACGAGGATCCAGCTCTGCGGACACCCGGAAGACTCATGGCCATCTGCAATGTCTGAATAGCCTCCGTCAGTTCACCCATTTTCTTCTTAGTCTGAGCCTTGATCAGGTGGTACAAAGGATGGTCTCGAATCTGAAATGGGAAAGAAGTCATGATCCATTTGGACATGCAATCCCTGCAGTTGAATGATATTTGTCAAGATGCATGTTCATAAATCTATCAAGCAAGAAATAATATTCATCACAGAAATCCTTTTGATCAGTGTGATTCAGCTGAACTGTCACTAACGACACTGATTTTGATTCTGTTTTAACCTAACTCGTGCTCAGACAACTGCAGCTTTTAATGAGCCCAAACCTGATGATGTAACCCAAACATTTTTGAACTGTTGGCGTTTAACAATGATATGTATTGATACTAAGATCTTGTCACTGCTGATGATCAAACTACCGCTCTCTGGACACAAAGCATATTGACTGGTTTCTGCTTTATTCTTCTTTTCATCTACATCCTTCGCTGTATTACACATAAAGGTGGCAGAGCTGCTTCTGCTGTGGGTCAAGCAGAAGCCTGAATGCAGACTGCTTCAAAAAGATTTAGCAGCCACTAATACTATCATCTTGATGGCGATCTTACCTCAAAGTTGTGGCTGAGGCAGAGTTCAAGAGACTGGGAAGACAAAGCGAAGTTACCCTGCAGCAGGTGGATCTGTGCCATTAGCAGATGAGCATCTGCATGAGAAGGACACTGTTCCAAGCAATGATGCAGACTGCTCTGAGCAGCGTCAGTGTCGCCTGAATGAACACAGAAGCAATGCAGTTAAAGCAACTGGCAGACAAAGAAACAAAAACACTATTTGAAATGCATTACTCACCAGACTGATATCTGACTTTGGCTAACAAGAAGACCCCTTGGAGGAGACCTGGCACAATCTTGACAACAGTATCCAACAATGTTGCACAGTGCTGGAGTTGAGGAGCAGGAGGCTGGCCCTGGGCCGGAGGCTAAAACATCAACAGTAAAAGTGCTATTTACTGGAAAGATTCTCAAACTTTCTTTAGTGATGAGTCAAGAGGATTAAGTATGCATATCCCTATCATACTATCCCCAAATGTGTGAAATAAAAAAGCAGTGTAAAACACCCTGTCATTGACAAGTCTCCCAGTCATACCTTAGCAGGACACAGTGCGAGATACTCTTTGACAATCTCCAAAAGGAAATCAGGGTTGAGCTTCTCAAAGTACTCCACTCCCAGAGGCAGACCCTGCAGTGTGGAGAAATGTGTGTCCACTGCATCGTTCAGCAGGTTGGTCACCTCTTCCTGGGGCTGGTGCTTTTTCACTGCCAGAACAGCACGCAGGTATAGTAGCTCCTAAAAGGGTAGAGAAAAAAAAGAAGAAATTAACTAATAGAAGGAGAAAAACAAAAAAGTTTGGGATAAAATAAAAGACTTAGACGAAGAAAGCAGGGATGAAAACTTGACAGGGCGTACAAGATGGATCAAAGACACAAGCATAAAAAACAAACAAAAAAAAGTCTCAGTGAAAGAATACTGAGGAGTACATGAGTAAATACTAAAGAACTACTGAAGCATCTGCTTTTCTTCTCTTGCCAGATGCTCCTGTTTAGTGTTCAACATATAGTTTTTTTTTTAAGTAAAATTATTCTAAACCAGATTAAGTCTTTTCCTCTTTCTTAATAGAGTAAAAAGACATTTCATGTTGTCATCTGTCAGCATTTATAACAGGCATTACCCCTGATTTTCCAATAGATTGCTGAATCTCTGTGAGAAATTCCAGTTGTTGTTCTGCATCATCAAGGTGGCCCTCTATCAGCTGGCAACGAATAATGCCTGATTAACAAAAATTGAAAAAACGTCAGAATAAAACATATGGACCCTGAGTGTTGTGTAGACAACTGATTAATCATTGTAACATGTTACCAGTCAAAGCAGAAACACTGGTCTCATCCAAAGTCATGGCAGTCTTATACCACTTCATAGCCTCCTTGATTCTGCCCTGAAGGACCATCTGGTAGCCCATCTCTGTGGCTAAATCTGAGTCCCCTGATGCCACAGAGAAGGCTCTTTCCACAATCCTGAATGTCTGCTCAATCACTTTCTCATTCCGTCCACACTTTAAGGAAAGATAAACATCAAAAAGGTTGATTACCTCCATGCAAATCAACGACATCTTTAAAAGAGACCTGAAACTGCAGCATTAAGAATGTAGAGAGAATACTGAAAACTGTCTTACAACACGAGTGAAGGCGAGAGACATTCTGTAGGAAAGCTCAGGGTTGCGTGGTTCCAGAATATCCAAGTTGCTGATGAGGTTTGAAAGCTGCTTTACTGACTGACAAGGGACACATAAAACAGTTTCTGTAAATTGATCACCACTTTTTCACAGCTCAATTATAAATTCAAATTTACTATTTTATTTTAGTTCCTGCTGAACTGCATCTCTATGAGTTCAAAGAATGAAAATGGGTGAAGTTTACCTCAGTAATATCTCCATTTCTACATAAAGAATGTAGCGCTAACATCCGTAGTGCCTCCAGGTTATTTTTATCCTTCTGTAAAAGCCTGAAATATGACACAAGGTGCTGTGAATATAATGCATCTCCTTTACTTAATAAGCTTGGATTTCCTTGATTGATAGTAATAGAACATCTGATACTGCTGCAGTACTGTGTTGAGCTTCCAGTCAAATAAAATTAAAACTAAAAGGAATTGTGTGGGCTGCCAAAGAATCTTAAGTATACTGTATGCTGCATGGACCCCTCAGCAAACCTGAAGCTACAACTCCTTGGAATTGTGTTAGACTTCTGCGCTTTGGCTCAAAGGCCTTTTTATGCTGTTTGACACTGGCTAAGGTCCAGAGGGGCGAACACAAACAATGGCTTAGTCAGTATGCACTAGTTTGAGGCATCACGCTAGTGTTTCATTTGCACTTGAATGCTGAGCCATTTGTAAAGGCGGACTGTGCTTTTTCTTATGTGCCTAGTGGTGATTACAAATGTTTTTTGCACTTTCTGATCTCAACAGAGACATTGTAACTCTTCTTTAGCCTCTATGAGTTTGAGGAAGAGAGCTTGCACTGGGAGAGATGTGACCTCTGTGTATGATTTGAGAGAGATGACTTAACCAACTCAACAATTACCTGTGTGCTGCGTCTATGGTTTGCTCCCAGTCTTGGAGGCTGAGCAACAGTTTCATCTTCTTGATGAGAGCAGGCAAGAACCCAGGGAAACTAACAATGACCTGGTTAACCATCTCCAATGCTCCAGAGTAGTTCTGACGATATTCATAGTATTGTGCCTAGGACAAACCAAACAAAACTTAAGGTCTATCATACGCACTAGTAAAAACATTGAACATAAGTCTGTTACTCTCTCTCTTTCTCTCTCTCTATGGTTGAGGAAGACTATTCAATTTGAATTTGTATCTCCCATCTCACCTTTCCCATCAGGGCGAAAACATCTGCTTTCTCTTTCAGTCCCTCATCAAAGTGTTTTCCAGCCTTCCTGGCGTAGGCATCTTTACCAGATGTCACATCTATCCAGGCTTTTAGGATGGTCCCCTGAACAGATCAATGGAAGTTGTACAGAAGTCATTTCATACGCTTAAATACTGATGCATTTCTCAAACATATAACATCAATATCTCACCTCTCTAGAGCCATTGGAGAGTTTGATCATTCTCTCTGTGTACTCCCTTGCCTTATCATTTCGCCCCAACAGCCAAAGAAACATCCCAGCATGGTAAAGACTCTTGGGAGATGCACTTTTACGATCCTCTTTGACCTTGGCATCAAGTTCTTGAATGACTTCTCTGTCTGTGAATACATACGGTGACACTTATTAGAATATTATCAACAAGTGTGCCCAGTCCTTTAAAAGAGTCTGACCAAACAGCTGTGACCTGAATAAAAGGACTACTGTATGCTGGATTACCTGGGTTTGACTTTTTTTTCTCAGCATAGACAAGGGCCATCAATGTGCAGAGAGATATATCCCGGCCATCTCTTATTGTGTCGAACTCTACTGAGGCTTCTTGAATTTGATCTGTAGTAAAATAGCGACATAAATGCATGTGCAGCAGATGGCAACTTGACACTTGTCTGACAAGAAAAGGCTAATGCTATTATTTTATTCGATTCTTTCAAGCTTACCTTGCATCAGTTTACCATATGCATGGTAAAAACTGTAGATAGCATCATTGCTGAATTTCCTCTGAGCAGCTGTTGCAGCGTTTACAGCGTGATTGTAATACTTTTCGTAGCAATAGTACCTGATCAAAGCCTGTGGAAAAATATAAAGAAGGTACTTCGTCTTCAAGGCTTTAATGGCAGTGATAGTAACAAAAAAACGGTTTGTGAAATACGCTCTGCCATATACTGCAGCCAACGTTATTTTCAGAAGTTAAAAGAAGAACCCTGCGTTAGCTTCAGCATGCTAGCTAGTTCACCATTGGCAGATATCATTCGTCGACAACAGCTATTGTTGCTGTTGAACATTAGTACGAACAGTTCACTCTAATTTATCGTTAACTACTTCTCTGTATCAGTTTTGCAACAGTCTCGACATGCTAAACTGTAGCATTACTGTAATAGTAGTTAAGGCTGACTTATCATTAAGATATATGCGCTTACCAACGTTGTGTCTTCATCCTCCATCTTGGCTGAAAAGCCTTGGGCTTTTACCAACCTGAAACAGATATCAATTTACCCTGTCTGCATTGTACTTTGGCATAAAAACGATATTATTGCAGTTTTCGTTGTGTTTTCGCCATCTTGCACTGACTCCTTTAGCGTTGCCTGGTAACTTAGTAACCTACGTAAATAAGTGGGGGTTATACCCTGAGTTTTGCCTTTCAGGCACCACCCGCAACAGGGCTGTTTGTTTATCTCGCCACCTTTACTATAACTGGAGGCGCTAAAACCCGGACAGAGTTTATACTGTCTTAAAATCGCTTAATATTTTTATTAATACAATTTGTTGGGCGACTATTGGTAAAGCGTTTTGGGTCTGACAGCTTGGTAGGGAGCCCGAAATACCAAACTGAGGGCAAAGTTATATCTTTATTGACGCCATCTTTACATTGAATCGAGCTAGTTTGGCTTTATATCTCTAGGTGGCGCAGTCATCCTTTTATAAAATGCTATACTACTAGCTACTACTATTATTACTACTATTACTACTACTACTAATAATAATAATCATAATAATTATAATTATAATTACAATACAACGATTTCGCTGAAAAATCTATATAAGAAAATATGTTTTAAAAAATTGAAATTTAATAAATATGACTAAAGTGAATTTTACCATGCATGCTTTACCTTTTATAAGATGGTATTTTTTGACTTCTAAATGTTGTAGATCATATGAAGCAACATGCAGAAAAAAATATTGCATGCGAAAGTAAGTTTAACCTACTTTGAATATATGGAAATGATTTAAGGGAGTTCAGTGGCTTAGATTACACTCACGGAGGTTGGATTAATGTGGTCAGTAGGCTTGGTTGGACTGGCCTTCTGTTTTCCAGACCTACATCATTTTCTCAGGTTAGGAAAAACATGATGATACAATGATATAATGATGTCAACATCTCATTTTTGTTATTGTGTAATATCAACTACATTATTTTTAATCTCAACCAAACAAGAAAACAAGAAAGTTTTTCTAAATCTCACCTATTAACACAGCTTTACACAGTTTATCATGTGCAGTGGAAACATATTTCCATCCGGCCAGTGGTAATTGTTGGCCCAATGTTATGCAACACCACGCGTATGAACTCCTGATGTCTGCAGTGTTGAGTCCATGGCAGGAGCAGCCAGTGTCCAGCATGGGTGCAACTGTTCCAGGAGAGACCTTTCCATGCCTTGTCAGATACTATTTAGCACTAACTCTGGCAGATAATCATTACTCTCTGCAGCACACATCAATGGAAGAGTAAATCAGGTTGGTATCGAGCTCTGAGCATGTGCAGCAATGGGAAATGTCTGTACGCCGTATCACACATTTTATCTCACAGTTTATTTTACCATAAATGCACATGCTGAATATGTATTCTGCTGAACTATTTTGTCTTTATTCAGTTATTCATCAATCCAACTGGAATAAATGACATTTTTAATAATACTTCTACATGGTAGTTACATGGAAGATAACCGAGGTGTTGTACTTAGCAAAGAGCAATAAATACTGCATGTGTTGTTGCACTTACACAAAATGCATCTGAAAACCTATTAGAGGAAATACTGTGGAATATGAACCCCCTGGGATGTACTGCTATAGCATTTTAATGGCTATATCCATTGTGGTTTGTACAGACCATTATTGATCAAAGAGCCATACCCAATAATATAAGCAGCTCACTTGCTAATAAACTCTTTTATTTCTTTTTCCATATGTGTTGCAGTAAAAAAAAAAAAAGCTTGTACTAATTTGAATTCAAAATGTACTTTAAAATGTAAAGCAATCTTTTAAAAAACTTTTTTTGTGTGTTTGTTGTTGTAATATCTTTTGATTGAGAAGGTGTTGTCTGTAAACTGTGATATTTGTGTTATTTTGCTGCTGTGAGTTACTGAGGGAGTGGTTCACTTGAAACAGTGTGTGTGTATGTCGGTGTACAATCCAGTGGTTGAGATACAAAGTGAGTATGCTTGTGTATGTGTGTCTCTCACACTGTGTCTCTGTCTATTAGCACATTGGGAAGGTAGGGGGGAAACTCACCACTACCTAATCTAATGGGATTTTCTTCCCATCTATCTACAGCAAATACAATTACAGAGCTGTTATGGGGAGCATTCTCAGATTTCTTTGTGAATTGTTTTTCATCACGCTCCCCCATGCATGCCAGTGGCGAGATCCCAAGCCAAGTAGACATCCTTTCACATATAGTGTAACATGTCCACATATTATTGCCCAGCTTGCGAGACTCCAAGGGTGGGGACAGCAAACCAACTTCCGACCTCCCGCCCTAATGCAGTCTAACAAAGGAGCTTGATGTCCTGTTGCTGAGCAACTGGCGAGGAGAATCTGCAGAATCACTCTTGATTTACTGGTCATTAAAAAAAAAGCAGCCTGTTAACCTGACCTGTTGCCATGAGTGGGGCTGTGTGCTGGTTTCAGTCATAGGCTAGATTTCATAGTATATTGGCTTGCCTACATCAGCTGATGGATGAAATTATATGCAATGATATTTGTTTTTTACAGAAGAAAAATCTTTTGACATTTTCATATAAACACTCTCTGAGAGCATGGGCTTTCTCTGGAAAACATGTGAGCCATAAAGTACTGTGAGTGGGTGTGGCACAAATTGATAATCACATCATCTGTGTGAGGCAGAATGGCAGAAAAAAATCTGCACTTTACCATCAGTCCTCTGTTTACTGCTTTCAGGATTCAGCAGCCACAATAGGTAAAAGCAATGTTGGATTCAAATGAATATTTGGACTGTTGTTAATAATTAATAAAAAATGTTCCACCCACTTAAGATGCTAATAGTTTCCGGCAGAAGCCACAAAGCACACTCAGAAACCAGATTCTATCTTCTTGTTCTTGTTCACGTCACACTGACATGAAAAGATGGCAAATCTGTGCACATTTTCAGAGCTGAAGCTCCCTTCTTGGCCTGGAGGGACTGAATTTTTTTTTACATCTAGTGTATTGTCATGTCACTCAAGATAATTTGCTTAAAGTCAGACATTCTTAAGTGCTGTCAATATCCCAAGAGAGTGAAGAGATCAATATAAGTTGAACCATTAACAGTGTGAGTGCTCATTGCATTTTGCACATGAAATGGACACTGATAGCTTCAACATTTTACAGGTTCTGAATTGACACTGATGCTGTCATCAAGTTTATAACTGTAAAAGCTGATGCCTAGCTCTTCAAATGAAAATGAAATCTGAAAGTTTTCATGTCAGTCTCACGATTACTCATCAACTTCATTCAACTGTGATTGTGAGTCCTTGCCTGCCTGATATCAATGACATTATTTTATTAAACAAAGATAAAATACAGTATTATTAGTATCAATTATAATAGTGAATAAATAATAACAATGAAAATCAACGTAAGAAAATAAACATTTGTTAATTCTATAAAGAAATAAACATTAAGGTGTGCTCTTACTTTCTAATAAGACTGCAACCTTCAGACTTTTCAAAATGTATTTGAGGTAACTAAACATAACACTGAATTCAAATATGTGGTTATTGAAAAAAAAAATGTAGGTAAGAGAAAGTTGAAATTATCTGACTTTATGCAACAGTGTCAACAAGACACGTTTTCATATATGCTTATTATGGAGATGGAAGCAGTTTTGTAAATTTTGAGTATAGATTCACCTATAGCTAAATCATGTGAATCACAGCACAGTCAAAATTTTGAGACGAGGCAAAGCTAGACAGGCAGACTCATGCTTACGTAGAATATGCAAAAATAATCTCTCTTCACTGAAAAAATAAGAAGCATGTGAGAAAAGAAAGCAAACTCATTAATCATTCCTTTCGTTTGGTTTGCCAGTTTAAAACTTACGTTACATTTATGCTCCTTGAATTCCTCGTCAACAACAAATCAGCCCTGGTGCCCTTTGACCTAGAGACATAAGACTGGCCCTCCCTGACACTGCTTTGCCTGGTGCTCTTCTCATTGGCCAGTATTATTCAAAACAATGCAGACTAAGTTCAGAACAGAAAAAAACATTAACAATATACAAAAAAAGAAGAACTAGAACTTGTTCTAGGATTTCTTCACATTGTTTTCCTGTGAATGAAAGTGTTTATGCATATCACAATATAGTCTGTATATTATACACATTTAATATTTGAACCAAAAAAAAAAAAAAATCACTTCAAACTTTAGGGAATGCATAAGCATAGGTAAACAAGGCATATACTGTGACTGTGCATAGCAAAAAGACAAATGAAGCAAATAGGGACAAGCTCAGGAACAATGTGGATAGCAAACGATAAACCTCAGGGTCGTTCTAAAAAAACAAAGAAAAAAAAAATCCTATAATCCATCTCTAACTGCGCTCTCACATTCAACTCAAACACTGATTAAAACAGGACCTTAAACACATCTTACATACATACAAATAACATACAAAGGTATTTTATAAAGCATTATAAAATAAATGAATATTTTAGGCATACTTGAGGTACATGTAATCTTTATTCTTTCGGCGTTTCATTGAAATGGGTTATAGCAGTGTCTTGCATGCAGTTTATTTGTACACTACAAGCATTATGCATATGAATGATGGGAGATGTTAAATTCTATGTAATCAAAACATTCTTTCATTATGCATAAAGTATAGTGTAAGTATTGAAAGTTTTACTTACATGCAAAATATACCTACATGAATGGATTTATACTTTTATAACATGGAACAACAGATGTAGTTGTGACACAGTTTCGGGAGGATGTCACAGGAAGAACTGACAAAAGTAACACAACTAACTGCCACTATGAAATGTAAACAGAAGTAGGAAACACATGAGATGTTTGATGCCATGTCCTTGAGACCATCGTTCAAAATATTCGGAGCCATCTTTCATCCAATTTAGATATTTATCATGATAAAGAATGAGAGGCAAACTGTGCAAAAACAGTTCACAAAGCACACAGAAACATAAAAGATCAGCTAACCTTATTTTCCGGTCACAATTTCCAAATAAAAATATACAGTAAAAGTTAGAATAAAACAGCTCACAGAGGCATAAGCATATAATATCACCAGTAATCAAACATGGGGCTTGTTAAGAAGAATTACCATCCATATAACAGTTTTTATAGACATATAATTTTTCACCTCACAGCTCCTGCTGGATGTAAATCCCTATCTGCCTGAATACAGCAGAACATGGAGAATATGTCTGGTTTCATATCACGGGTAATAAATAATAATGCTCCATAAATTCTCTAATTTCATAATCATTGTAGAGTACACACTGAGAGTCATCATCGAAAAACGACTGAGAAAGCAAACAGACAAAATGAAGACAAGGCAGACACATGGAGGAGTCAGAAATGCTAAGTGTTGTCGATGTCCGAAAAATAGACAATATTAAAGATGATCTTCTCCGAGATCAGACTGACAGAGGTTTCTGGTTGAGTGAGGTAACTTATAGCAGGGTCAGTTAAAGTGTACAAACAACAGAGGCTCTTTCTTCAGTTTCCAGCTTTGAAAGACAAACCCCTCAGTGGAGGATTCTCTTGTTAAGCCCAGTTTCATGATAAAAATTTGTACATAATTAGCAATATCATAAATGGTAGCTACATACATAGCACATAGCAGGCTGAGATGAAGTATGTGAATTATTTTGATGATTCAACAAAATGTGAATGTGCAAAGTGTTCCTGCCAAGTGTCACTGCTCTGATACTCAAACTTACTTGACGTACTGAGCTGGATTTGTTTGGACTTTAGGCTATTTGGGTCATTTTTCCGTAGTCTGTAAATAAAAAAACTAGCCATGCCATGACTGTATACTTTGCATCATGACACATGATGGACAGGGAGGAAGCCTGATGAAAATAGTACACTCTAGCATGCATAATCATGGAGAAACATTCATGCAGGTCTACATGTTTATTGTTAACTGCAGCAACTCTGACACTGTCTCTTGGATTTGTCAAGTATCTTAAGTGCTATCACTTAGCATGACCTAGCTTTTAAAGCAATGCTGCTCGTTGTAAAGACTACCCCTGAAGGAACAACCCTTTTTGAAGAGTAAAAAAAAGTGTATAAAAAGTCAATCAACCAAACTACGAATTCTTAAAGTAATAACATTAAAACTTTTTTTTTTTCTGGTTGAAAAATAATTCAGTAAAGTAATACAACAATGAGTGATATAACAATAATTCAAGACACTGGATAGCAGAACTAGCTGCAATAGAAGTTAAACCATTAACTAATGTGTCTTTCAGAACACTTTGAGAAATGTTGCCAATCATCACAAACAGTCAAAAGTCATCCTGGCTCCTGAACACAGCCAAAATAGTCCCACTACAGCTTGACTGAGCAACCTCTCTATTTAGGCACCAACCCTCAGACTCAAGTAAGCATGGCCAGTTTGGCATAGATATCCGTACTAAGGAAGAGAGTCCAGTGGATGTCTTAGTCACTATTGAAGGTTGTAAACATTTTGTCATTGTCAAGACTCATTTATATATCTTGCTCCCTGACATCTTTGCCCACAACCTCCTTTTCACTTTTGTCTTTTTCGTATTTGTTTTTTCCATTTGTTGTCACTCTGTTACATGATGGTTGAGAGGCAGTTGAGGGTGCTAGTTCATTTTTATGGGCGTTAGTTTTTTTGAGGTCGTCTGTGACAGCAACCTCTTTGTCAATGAGCGTTTCATCTTTTTGAATATCATCCCTGGCTGTGGGCTTACTGGCAGCATGTTGCCTTGCATAGTGTCTATATGCTCTCTGGATGACAACGGCTGACGAGTCCTCCTGTTTGCGGCGGAGAGTGGTCGTGATGGGTTCGTAGGACACTTTGGAAGGATTGGAAGCCATGAAGCGCTCCTCCATCTGCCCCCTTAGGATGTCCATCTCCCCATCCTCACCTAGAACACGTTTTGTAAATGCAAACAGGATGTCCAGGCAGTGAATGCGTTCTCCACTCACCATGGGTAGATCCATGGAGATCAGTTCGAGCTTGTTAGGCTTAGCTATGCGTAACGGTGACTCCAGAGCATCTGCAAATTCTGACAGCTTATTGTACTCCATGAACTGTGTTGCATGAGGATCAAACCTTTCCCAGACCTCATAAAACATTTCAAAATCATCCTCACTTAGTGGGTCCGCACTCTCCTCAGTGGCCACACTGAAGTTTTCCAGGATGACTGCAATGTACATATTCACCACAATTAGGAAACAGATGATGATATAGCTCACAAAGAAGGCAATTCCAACAGACGGATTTCCACAGTCTCCTATAACATAACTGCCAGGATGCTCAAGTTTAGCATTACACTCATCTTCTTTTTTGTTGAGAATGGGAGCTAGTAGGCCATCCCACCCTGCCGAGGTGGTGATCTGGAACAAACAGATCATGCTGTTGCCGAATGTCTCGAAATTGAAAAGGTCATCTATGCCTGATTCCTTCTTCACATAAGCAAAGTTTGACATGCCAAAGATGGCATAGATAAACATCACCAAGAAGAGCAGGAGACCAATGTTGAACAAGGCAGGCAGTGACATCATCAAGGCAAACAGGAGTGTGCGGATTCCTTTGGCGCTTTTAATAAGTCGGAGGACGCGGCCAATCCGAGCCAATCGGATGACTCTGAACAAGGTTGGTGAAACAAAATACCTCTCGATCAGGTCTGAGAGAAACATGCCTAAGGAGAGAAAGCAGAACACATTAAAGGATATCGAGTGCATACAAAATGTGCACACTGAGAGAATGAACAAACATGCATATAGATATCTGGCAAGTTAACAGAGGCGAGTCATACCAGCGATCGACAGAATGACTATGATGAAATCGAATATATTCCAGCCATTTGTGAAATAGTATTGGCGAAGCGAGATCATCTTCAACAAACACTCTCCAGTGAACATGCAGATGAATACTACATTGATCACGTAGAGAATTTTGTCCTTTTCTTTTGACTGGTCAGCAGTTTCCACCATCATGGTTACCATATTAAGCCATATTAGAACCATTATTACAATATCGAAAGCTTGTTTTGTGGTGAAGTCAAAGATGTATCCTTGAATCTTGTTCTGAAACAGACACAAGGCAGAGAAACAAAAATTCATTTTAGGTGCTATGAAATTACGATGGATTAGTAATACAGATTAGAAGAGGTCATGAATAAAGTTACATACTGACGGTCTAGGAATAGGTTTTTGTGGTTTCTTTGACCCCAGCTTTTTCATGGCATTGTAGTATTTCTTCTGTTCTTCAGTCATGAAGATGTCTTGGCCTCCGAAGTAAAGAGGGAATGTGAGGCATGTTAAATCACAGCAAAAGCAATGAGGAGACACTGCAGCAAGAGAACCTGAAAGTAGTGCTTTTCAAATTGCATCTCCGTCAGAATACTGAGGTAACAAATACAAAATTTTGTTTCAAAAGTAGATTTGATACTTATCTTTTTCTTTTGCTGATTGAAGTTGTCTATGATGACACCGATAAAGAGATTGAGTGTGAAGAAGGCTCCGAATATGATGAAAACAACAAAATACGCGTACATCTTCAGGTTGATCTCATACTCAGGTTGTTCTTGTGGCTATAATAGTGACAGAGAGAGATAATAGTGTGTTGAAGTTAAGATTTGAGATTTAAGATTTCTGGCAATTACTTATTTACATCAGAGCCAAATAAAGTCATGTTGTTGTAATAAATATATAATAATAATAATGATACTTATAGCACTAATAAATGCAACTTCAATCTGATTTCATGCGGCACCTATCCTGCTTTGATGAGGAGCTGAAGGTGCAGTGCAATCTGGCGCCTGCAACTCTTCATCTAACAGCTCGCTGCGGTTACTACTTCTTGTTCCACTACTCCCTCTCAAAAATTAAAAATGATCCATTTGTTTTGGGGACGGTTCCTCACGCCATAGCAATAAATTAATACAGTTTTGACACAGGGTTAAAAACAAATGAAACTAAATAAAATAATATATATAAAAAAATGTTAAATGTTGATGTTTTGTGCGTTTCCATTTTGCATGGACAATGCATCGGAAATGCTCTGTTGCTCACGAACACTATTGACAGCGTCGGCAGGTTTAAGTTGCCCTCTGCTGTAGAAGACTGAAAGGCAACACACCTCTGTGTTTTATCTTGTCATATAACAACACACAAAAATCTTTGATTTGTTTTTATAAAGGCATTTTAAATCTACTGCATACTGTATTTTATATACTCAACACAACTACTACTGAAAAAAATGAGTACCATAAATAGTATTAAAGATGTAACTTGTAACATAACTTAAAATATTGTGATATTAGAGGAACAAAGAGACAACAACAGGATGAGCTATATATGAAAATGGGATTACCTTGCTTTGAGAGTCCACAGCAGCATACATGATATCCATCCAGCCCTTGAAAGTAGCCTGTACAGAAATAGACAATATCAACAAAAATTATTGCACTGGGCCTTTGATTGTTCCATCTTTGACAATTTTCCACTAACACTAACAAATAACATATCAACAAGTTTGAAATTGCACACATCGTAAAAATTATCTAACACTGCTGATTCAATTACTTACCACTTGCAGCAGCGCCAGGTAACCCACTCCAACATTGTCAAAGTTGATTTTGACATTCTTCCAGCGACTTTCGTTGCCAAGGGCATCACATTCTGTCTTGTTTTTCACCTCTGATGGAAGGAAACGCCTGTCTGTGGTACTGTTGACACAATAGTTGTACTTCCCAGCAAATAAGTTGACTCCCATGATGCTGAAGATGAGCCAGAATATGAGACATACCAACAGCACATTGAAGATGGAAGGAATGGCTCCCAGCAGCGCATTGACAACCACCTGCGCA
The DNA here is from genome assembly GCF_021018895.1 of Seriola aureovittata. Classification (NCBI taxonomy): domain Eukaryota; kingdom Metazoa; phylum Chordata; class Actinopteri; order Carangiformes; family Carangidae; genus Seriola; species Seriola aureovittata. The sequence continues at coordinate 14,688,413 of NC_079374.1, forward strand.
CCAACACACAAACAAAACCCATTTGTACGAAAGGCAGAGACCTCAGAGTACACAACTGATACACAACACTCTGGTAATGGTGAGAATAGGAAAACACAAGAGTGAATGTTTCAGTGCCAACAGAGAGATCAGTGAGAGCCCATCATAGATATGACTAAGACCAAAGCTCCAACACAATGACGACTGCAGGGTAAAGATGGGGGAAAAAATTAGGAGAGGAGTCAGGAAATCAATCAAATAAAGAATACTACATATCTAAAAGTGCTTTTATTGGGTAACATCAAAATTTTAGGAAAACATTGAAACAAAACACCTTGTAGAGGCAGGAGGACGCCACAAAATTTGCTTACTGTAAACAGAAACATAAATAAAGCATGAAGAAATCATGTTAAAGAACCCAGCAAACAATATCCAAGACAGTGAAATTGTAATGGAAACGAATGTAGCGTTGCAGACGCACATGAGAAGCTGTTCATGCAAATGAGGGAATTCACCGGCTTCCACGTGAGGAAAGACCATCATCATCATAACAGTGCTGTAGATCTAGACCACCACAATATGAAAGCAACTAATCAATATGTTACATTGATTTCAGCAGCTGTCGACCTTGTTACATAAGTTATGAACTCCTGTTTAGACCATGCTTGCATTGCACAGAAAAAAAATTGTAATGCTATAAAAAGTAACAGAAATTCTATTTTACATTTGTTACAACAGACATGAGGCTAAACTGAGAGGCTGGACACACAACAACCAAGTTTTTCACTGACGCACAGGCCTAGATACCTATATACATTTTTGAGAGTCGTATTGTGTTTGAGAGCTGAAACTCGAAATATACAGGCACTTAACTCTTGCTAATTTCCTGTCTTAGCCATATTTATCATACTATACTCGCCTCCTTTTTTCCTATTTCCAGATCCCCCTGCTCACCTGTTCTTCCCTTTCCAATCTCTGGAACGTCCCCGCCCACCTGCGCACCTGTTCCTCATTTCCCTCATCTGGTCCCCAGTATTTATACCAGCTGATTGTCTCCTAATGTCTGTGTGTGTGTGTGTGTGTGTTTTTCTCTCAATGTGCTGCTGACACAGTGGACACCTGCTCTCTGTGTGTAATTACCTGTTGTCTGTACCTACCTGCCTGCCCGACAATCTGTCTGACTGTAAACCCAGTTCTCATCATTTAATCTATCAAAGTTCCTTCACTGCATCTGCCTGCCTGTGTGTCTGCCTCGCCCCTCCCTGCCGCTGCGCCTACCACCAGTCGTGACAATAAAACTGCAACTTATTGTTTTTAAACTTCTGTTTTTGAACGGATTAAACAACTGAAATATAACATGTTCACTATCAAGTTTTGGACATGCTTGCGGGAGGATTTGTTTAATCTTTAGACAGAACCAGGCTAGTTGTTTTACCCTTATACTTAACTAAGCCATCTGCTGGCCCAATAGCTTTATATTTAATGGACATATATAGTCAGCAGCATCAATCTTCTCATCTTACTCTTGTCAAGAACGCAAATAAGCACATTCCCAAAAATGTCAAACTATTCCTTAATTCCTATTCCATAATTTAAACGTTATTATTTAAATATTAAAGTCAACCTCCGGGGACAAACAACAGCTGGAGAAGGAGGATTAGGAAAAGAGAGGAATGCTTCAGTTACATGCAACAAATCTTTGGGGTATCTGCTGCTCTGCCTCTGCAGAGTGAGACTGCAGAGTTACTGTGCTCTGTACCGGTGGAGTGAGCCGGCGTCAGACAGTGCCCCATGACTCAGAGTGGGTGGAGAAATCCAATGACCCTTACCCTCATGCCCTCGAACCGTGACAATGCTCTCAGGGGCCTCAAAGCTCGCAGGGTTCTCAGAGACTTGATGGCACCGAGGTCAGAGCATCCCATGGCGTTGGCTACCATACTGACAAGTGAGACCTGGATCACATGCACACACACACACACACACACACACACACACGTCAAAAGTAGAAAAGACACATTACATTTCTTTATACTTTAAAAAGAGCTTTGTCAGATACTACAACATGGATTCTATTACCTAAAAAAAAACCCTCCTGAGAAGTAAGAATTGTGTGAGAGCAAGTGTGTATCTATATGAGTGAACATCTTTCAACCTACATCAACAATGAGGAAGTCCAGCCAGCACCACGCATTTGTGAAGTACTTGGCAAATCCGTACGCCACCCACTTCAATAACATCTCCAGAATGAAGATGTAAGTGAAGATTTTATCTGCAAACTCCAACACCGTTTTAATGGTCTTCCTCTTCTCAATGTAGATGTCTTCGAATGCCTGGATGTGAATGAAAATGACGAGTAATAAACTGTGAATCTGAATACAAATGTCAGTGATGCCAAAAATGCCCAGAAAGAAGTTGTTGCTGTTAATGTTGTAGAAAGATTTGGGTAGTAACCAGTAAATTCTTGACATCCAGAATCTATTGTTTATAATAGAAAGGTCACTCTTATTCAAAATCTTGACCTTAAATTGCACGGAATGAGACATTTTCCACATTTGCACCAAAACACAGCAGTGAGAAAGGTTTTCCTCGATAACATTAAATGAAGTACAGTAGTCTGAGAATCTACTGCATCATGAGAGATGCCAGATACAATATGTAAACACCTGACAGTAGCCGTGTCACTTCTCGCAGGGGACTCACCAGTGCTCCACTGCTTAGCAGGATCATGAAGATGATGAAGCTCTCAAACCAGTTGTGCTCCACTATTCGGTAACAGGTCTTTCGTAGCGTCCACCACATCTTCCACCAGCCCACGTCCACATTTACCTGACAACACTGGAACTTTTGCACGCAGCCTGAGACAGAGACAAAGAGGAAATAACGATTTAGATGCATAATATGCAGTATCAGATTAACACCGAGGCTGTAATAGCAAGCTCAGTGGTGGCAGCGACTGTAGCAGTATTCACCGTCAGGAAAGCAGGCATCAGGATCCATAGCTTCTTCTAGTTCAAAGTCTGTAGACTCTCCTCCCTCCCCAAGTGCTGCATCTTCCACTGTGCTGCCCTCAGAGGAGCTGTCCTGCCCATCGTCATCGACAATCTGCGGAGGAAGCCGAGCAAAACTATTCTCAGATGAGCAAATATAACAGAGCCGTGGCAAATGTAAGGGGCTGACATGCTAAGAACCCGTCTGTCCACACACTTCATGCGCTCCATATCCCTCCACAATGAAGTTATTTATATACAATTCCAATACAATAATAGTCAAAACATGCCAAGACACTTGCACAAGACTTGTGAAATTGGTATGTTTTGACAGATGCCTGCTGCCTGTCTTGTTGTTTAAGGCTGTCGGTAAGAAGGACTTCACAGGAATCATTGACATGCATCCAGTTTGACACTGAATCAAATGTATGATGACTAAAATGAAGAACATGCATCAATCGGTATTTGCTGTTAAGAGATGTAACAAATCTTATGATTAAATATTGACAGGAAAATACGTGCATGTTTTCTTTCTGCAGAACAAACATTAGGACACCCTCATTAGCTTGACGGCAGAAGAGCAGCCAAGTGCTCATAAACACAGAAGGCAATAAGGAGTCTACATTAGACTCATCAACTCCAATTCATTGCGGGGAACATGCTATTACCCCGAAGGCAAAGGTGACACTGAATCACTATCATTTTACATTTTCTAAATCATACAGTTGCTGTTATTTATTTAGATACAACATACTGGTCTGTCTTTTTAACTGATTAATGTTTTTTAGCCAGTTAGAGACTCACAACATAGACACAGTACTTCCTCTTTGCAGCCATTACTATGAAATATATCTTAAAAAAAAAAAACACTGGAGATTTGAAGCCAAACAGTGTTGTACAGTAGCCACATGGTCTCCCCTTTAGCCTGTTGTTGTATGGCTTTCTACAGGGTGTGTCTCCTAATAGCTGGTAGATGAGAACAGCTTGAATGCCTTCCTGGAGAATGCAGGAGCACTGGGCTGTCCTGGGACCAGCTAATGCAGTGCAGGGAATGATGTAAGCATGTTACTGCGATATACTGTGAGCACTTAAGTCAATGTGTTTGTGTTGCCACTCCATCCACCCTTTCTCTGTCAGAGGTGCTTTATGGTAAATTTGAGCAAAATTAAACTGTGGAAATATAATATTTTGTTAAATGTCATTTTGAATTGATGAAAATCATCACAGATGACCAATGTGTTGACATCATCCCATTATGAGTGTTATTTTTAAATCATATTTATCCTTGTTGGGAAATGCATCATTGTAGCTAAATAGATTTGATGTCACGCAGCAAAACCCCTTAAAAGCTTGTTCTACGTTTAAACTAAAATTTAACTAAATTAAGAAAGACTTTAATGTGATTCCGTATTAGAAAATTTTGCAAAGAAAAGAATTTTCATCGATGTTTAGGTCAATAAAAATATTCCAGCATCAAAAAAACAAAAACAAATTTGGCATCAGAGGGTGAATGACATGAGGCTAAAAGCAGATGAGCGACCTGCTTAAGAGGTTACTGAATGGTTAATATGGTAAATGAGGCAGGCAATCTTTGACGTGAGTGTAACATACTGTTTGGTAAAATGTTCTTACAAGTCTCCTAAAACTTTGAGAGCATCTGTAAAACAGCAGCAAGCAAGCAGTCACATAACATTGCTTACAGATCTTCAATAAAACACTGCATGTAGGCAAATTATTTAAAGCAGAGACAAAAAAAATAGATAAAATAAATAAACAAGTAAATTACTAACAATAACATAACAACAATTATACATAGACAGTCAGTGTATTTCTTTCTTCTTCTTTTACACTGTGAGCTTTTCTCCAATACAAAGCAAACATCATTCAGCTCCCCAGCACTCAGACTTAAACGGCACATAATGTAATCTGCACAATAGTATTTTCCTGTCTATATGGCCTCTCCTCATTAAAGCGTCATAGTATATGGGATCTTTAAGGAAAATGTCACTGCAGACTCATACCTTGTTGCAAAGTGCTTAAAAGCGAATACTGTGATGCCACATCCAACTTCCCTCAACAACAAACATGTTCGCCAAGAAACACAACCAACATCACACATCGTAAAACATTATTCTGCTTGTGATACGGCTGATGAGACTTGGTTTCAAAGGAGCATTATCTCTAACAGTAAAGGCAACTTGACCAGTCAGACCAGATCCACAAGAGCATCCTTACCACATGGCATCCTGGTATATCAGATGAGGCGCTGCTGAAGTCCTCCGTGTTGAGGTTTTCAAAGTCAGACTCTCCCACAGCAATAGGAACAGTGACCGTCACACTAGGATTGTTGATGAAAGACATAATAGAGTCATCACTCTTGCTGCTGACTATGTACTTGTCTCCATTTTTGTCCACTCCGATCACATCCCCATTGCCATTCTTAGGAAAGTCTTTGATGGTATGGTTGGGGACACCATTGGGTCCTAAAGGTTTGTGGAGCTCATCCAGAGATTTTTCATCACCCTTCCCTTTCTTCTTATCCCTGAGACAGACGCTGTTACAGCTGCTTCGAAGCAGGGACTTGGCGAAGGCGATGCCTTTGTGAATCCGTCCAATGGCGATCTGCAAATTGTTCGTATCGCTGTCGTCCTCTGTCGCTGCCAGGTTGTCGGCACTGAATGAGCTCAGCAGCAGGGCCAGGAACAGGTTCAGCACCTAGCGGATAATGACATTACTTAGTGTTAAGATTGCGTTATCTTTTGGCTACTGTACTTCATGATAAGAACAAAACAGGTAGCTACAGAACTGCACCGTGGATGGTTATTCTTAACATCAATCAGCTAAATCTAAAAGAGTGTGATGAGTTGGATGATAATGTACCACAAGGTTTCCAATAACCATGACCATCATGTAGAGAATGATGCACTTGGCTGTCCCAGCCACCTCCATACAGTCCCACATGGTCTCTATCCACTCTCCACAAAGCACTCGGAACACAATGAGGAATGAATGGAAGAAGTCACTCATGTGCCATCGGGGCAGAGTGCAGTCGGCAGAGATTTTACACACACAGTCCTTGTAGCTTTTTCCAAACAGTTGCATGCCCACCACAGCAAAGATGAAGACGATAATAGCCAGTACCAGGGTCAGGTTGCCCAAAGCCCCCACTGAATTACCAATTATTTTGATCAGTGTGTTAAGAGTGGGCCATGATTTAGCCAACTTGAATACTCTCAGCTGTAAAAAGAAAAGAAAAGCCGTCATTTCACATGTTTCTACACTCAACGTGCCCCTGAACATTTTGGCAATGACACATTTACATATAGACTCACCAATCTGAACGATCTCAGAACAGACATGCCAACCACGTTTTCCAAACAAAGCTCGATCAAGCTTAAACTAACGATGATTCCATCAAAAATATTCCACCCTTCCTGAAAGTAATAGTATGGGTCCAATGCAATGATCTTGAGGACCATTTCAGCAGTGAAGATGCCAGTGAATACCTTTATATATTAAAAAAAAACAAAAAAACAGAAATACAGACCATTAATAAACATGATACCTTCTTTGGAAATTTTTTCAGTACGCTACATTCTACAGTCCATTCACCTGATTGCCCACAGCCAGCATCCTGTTAAAAAAAGTGGTCATTGGATAATGCTCCATGGCCATAAACAATGTGTTGAGCACAATGCAGATGGTGATGGTTAGGTCCACGAATGGGTCCATCACAATTAGTTTGACCACCTTCTTGATCTTTATCCACGCTGGACAACATTCCCAGATGAGGAAGGTGCGGGCAAGATCGTACCAGCAAGGAGGACACTTCTGCCTCGACTCTTCAAGCTCTGATACACAGGTTGATGACAAAACAAAAATAAATATTGTTGTTTTTATACAAGTAACATTTCTCTTTTCAACATCATTATTAAAGATAGTATCCTATCTTGATTAAAGATATCTCAAATCATCATCACCTTTAATCAAGATAGGATACCCATGCCATGATGCAGAATACCTACCCTCCATTGTGCTGGTAATCACACTAACTATACTATGGGCTCTCTGTCTGGCCTCTGGGCCATCAAGGAAGTCCATAAACTCCTGGTTTGTACCTCCGCCAGCCTGTCTGTACTCTGTGTCAGTGGTGTCAGCCTGGAGATAGAGATGGTTGTTATGGATACAATTCAGAAAATAACACAACACATTACACATTGGATGTACACTAGCTACAAACGTGACAAACAGTGTAAAGCTGCAAAAATAAAATTGAATTGTAGATTAGAAAGCTGCATATTTCTATAGCAGGTTCACTCACAATAATGTGATAACTTCGCACAATAACGGCACCCTGGTCAGATGGTCAGCAGTTATTCTTACCAGTCATGGTTGATCGGGATAATAAAGTATAATGTTTTTGTTGTTTTTTTAAAAAAATGTAATGGCTAAATTCACATTACAATGATCAAATTATTGATGTTGGAGCTTCTCTGGATGCACCACTACAAAGAGTGTTCAAAACAGCCCCTGCTTGCAATTAGATCAGCACACAACAATAATGTAACTTTGACAAAACAAATAAACAAGTAAACACATCAAACTGTTGACTGCATACCCTACTGGAATGAATAGAGACCCATGTCTGCCTGGCACAAAGATATTGATTTTAACCCCTCCTCCATGGTTTGGAAAATGATCAGTAATAATGTCAAGTATCACTTATGTGATTTGTAGTTAACAGACTGAAATATACACAGTGTGAGTCAGGCAGGAAAAAGACAAAGAGAAAAGAACCAAGGCTATAGGAGCGTCTGGACTGGACAACCCTTTCTTACATTGTCTCCGGTGGAGGCCATATCTACTGTCACTTTAGGCAGAAGGAGCCCCACAGGTGACGACGGGATAGAATTCCCACCCACCAGAGACACAACCCCATTGCAGTCTACAGAGCTGTGCATGATCCCATTGGGTGGAAGCAGGAGATGTGGCAAGAAGCTGCACTGGCTCATACTGCTGCTGCGTCGATCAAACCTCCGGGGAAGAAATAAAGAACCCCTCCGACTCAGGTTGTCTTCAAAAATACTGTTCTCATCATCAGCAAAGTCAGTCTCTGACCCCGTGTCCTGTGCTTGGCTTCGGAAACTGAAAACGCTGCTCCTGCTGTTCCGTCTGGATGAGAACAGGGGTCCACGAAAACTCAGAAAGGACTGGGAAAGAAAGATATTCTTCAGTGGAAACATGATACATGCTGACCGTGGAGAAGAAAGAACGGCGATGACAATGACTGACTCTGCAAATATATACATATATATATATATATATATATATATTTAAAAAAAACGATTTCTGCGGTGAGGTGAAGAAAAGAACTACAAGATGATGATGATGGTGGTCATAATGATGTCGGTGAGCATTGTGAGGAAACTGCAAAATTAAAAATACATACTGGTGATGACTGAGAATGGTAAAGATGATGATCATGATGATGATGATCATCATAATGATGATAAGCGTTGCAGGAATGAAAATTGTGAAATTAAAAATGCATCCTGATGGTGATTGATAATGACAAGAATATAAGAAGTTGATGAGGACAAAGAAGAGGAGGAAGATGATGATTACGATGATGATGATGATGATGGCAATGACAATACCGATTATGATGATGAAAAGAAAAAATTTGTCACTGTGATAGCAGTCAAAAGAAACATTGCATTAAGCTTACTTGCATGACATGAAAGCATCCCACAATTTGTTAGCAACTCAAGAAGGATGAGGAAAATTAGCCAAACACATGGTGAATAATGGAACACAGTACAGAACTGAATTCTGATTTCACACACAAATCATCGTAACGAACCTGATGTGCAGTCGAGCATTTCATGTCATAGTTGAGCAGGTTTGCTTCCACGTTGAAGCGACAGCGAGCTTTCTTTATACTGTCCTGCGAGTCGGATTTAGGAAACTTCTCACCAGCCCCTTTGCCTTCCTCTTCCTTTTTTTTTTTTCGCCTGTTGCGTCTCTCTTTGGCACTTTTGGAGCTGAGCTTGGAGGCGTCAGATGAGCTCTCAGCGCCGCCGGCTTTGTCACTGACCTCCCCACCTTCAGTAGCAGCCGCAGTTGCTACCGCCTGAAAGAGGAAAGAGAGGCCGATGGGGGTAAATGTTTCGTTTTTTTCTGACCCTGTGTTGGAGATGTGTTCAACTGCGTAGCTGTGTGCACGGAGAAGTTCAATTAAAGGTTAAGAGCACTTTGCCATTATGAGAACCAAATATATTCAAGATAATAAACACAACATGGGACACACTGAAGTTCACATTTTTATACCAATACCTTGTGTGTGATGGGTCTTTTGTAAAAACCCATTAGGAAAAATTGGGATCATACAGGATTCTGATATCTGTCTGATCTCTGAACAGGTGTTTGTCTGACTGATGTAGCAAGCCAGAAAATTTAAAATGAGCAGCAAAGGCTTTCGTAGCCAGGAAGAAAGGTATATGGATTTTTTTCTTTTGGCAATAAAATAGCTTAGGGGGTGGTAGCTCCCATAAGTCTGTAAGTTATGCTGATTTACAACTATGTACTGCAATGGAAGTAAGGTAGCAGAATTTTAAGAAATATGATTATACTGCAAAAGAGAAAATGTCAACCACAGAGGACACTGTTGAAAGCCTATAAAAGGACACATACTATTTATCTTGCAGGTAGCTGAAAGGCAACTACATTTGTTAGGAAAAACACTGACTGAAGTTGTCTTTTCTTAGTCTGTAAAATGTGCTGAAAAGAGCATAAGCCATCTAATATCTGGTGCTGTAGAACAAGATTGGTAATGAGATTTTGTGGTGTGAAACAATGACACATATGGAGATGGAGTGCCGTGTACCTGAGCGTCCTCTTGCTGCCGTTTCAGCTGCTCCAGCATGATCCGAAACTCCTCATCCTTCTCCTTCGCCTCCTTAATGGTGGCCTGGCTCTGCTCCTCATAGGCCATAGCTACTACAGCCAAGATCAGGTTGACCAGGTAGAAGGAACCAAGGAATATCACTAGTACAAAAAACACCATGTAGGGCTTCCCAGCTGCCCGCAACGTCTGAAAGGCACAGAAACAATGTTCTGGTCTGAGAACTGATGCAGATGATTTGTAATCAGCAATGCTAAGTTGTTTCAATAGATACTTATTTGATAGACTTAATATAGTAATATAGTAATATTTTTTCTTTTATCTGACCATTTTTTCCTGTCTTATTTCCGCATTGCTTTTATTTTCTTTTTTTTTAGTGTTGTCTTCTACAAACCGAGTATATGATTGTTATTATGATGTACATCATGATTGTGGCTGTGGCTCAGGTCACATGATTGCCTCTGTCCCTCCACTTGTTTGTCTGGGCAGTGTATTTAAAAAAAAAAAAAAAGGAAACAGGTTGAATGGCCAGATTCACATTCACACTAGCTCACTCGCATTATCAAGATAAAACAAACCTACATGGTAAATGGACTAGCGCTTTTGTAGCCTTGCTGACCACTCAAAGCGCTTTGCAATACTTGCCACACTCACCCATTCACTCACACATTCATACACAGATGGAACAGCCATCAGGGACAAGGTTGGGTTCAGTATCTTGCCCAAGGATACCTCGACACACAGACTGAAGGAGCCAGGGATCGAACCACCGACCTTCTAATTAGTGCACGACCCACTCTACCTCCTGAGCCACAGCCGCTCGAAACATGAAACTAATCAATATAAGATTAAAAACCCTTTGTGATTTGTTGTTGTGCCACCCATGGGGCCAATGTGACTAATGAGTTTGCTGTGTAGATTCATACTCCATGCCACTGTCACCCTTATGTCAAACTACTGTCTCATTTACCCAGTACAATACTAACTGTAAATGTATAGCGAGATAACTGAATCAGGATGTAAGCATTAATGCTCAGTCAACTGTTATCATGTCGTTGCTGTGCTTATTATACACCTACTGTTGTTTTCTTGGGAAATAGCAAAGCTGTGTTTACTTTTACTTTTTTCAATGACTTCAAATTAAACAAAAACAAAAACAAAAAAGATAAAAAAAACAAAAAAAACAACTATCACTGTTCCACATTATGACCAACAGATACTGGCACAAAAGAGAGCTTGCCGATAGTCCCAAACTGGTAATGCTACCCAATTACACAGAGTGCTGAAAAGATTTGCTCATGGGAGCTTTGTTTGCTTTACTTGCTGATGTTATAAAGTTAAGCAGTGGCCTATTCATTGGACATCTATTTGCCTTTTTAGGGCCATTCACATTGTGTTTGCCTGAGTCGTAATGGGACTCATCTTTGTTCCTTTTGGCCAAGATGCACCTGCACTTCATTCAGAGGTCTGTTTGAACAGGACGTTCAAAATATTCCCTTTAATACCAATATTGTAATGTGAGAATGCTTTGCCTTTGACAGAGCCCCTCCTTAACACAACCAGCACTGCCTGATAATGTATTCTGGAAAAGCAGACAGTACAAATACAGCACCCTGAAGCATGCGTGAGGTCAAACACTTCATGAGGCTGCCACCAAACACGCTCTTGAAGGATCACAGAGCAACCAAAATGAAAAATAAAAAAATAGACTAAATGAATTCATTAAGCAATTTAACACAGCAGTTAAAATACCAGGGCTTGATTTTTCCATGAGCATTTCAGTGTAAGCCTTGTTACACAGGTTCCTCACTGTCACTCCTTTAAACTGACTTAAATTGACTGACAAAATGCATCACTCCTGCTCACTATGTACTCAGTCCATTAACAGCTCTGTATGGCTACCATTAAACAGGGGGTGTGTATCTCTCCACTAAATTTAAAATGGCTGTATTAATGTCATTAAAAAAAAAAACTTTATCTGTTGTTATTGAGGTTGCATTGAGGTTGCATTCAAAACTTCCCCAGATTACACACTTGGGTAATAAACACTTCTCATTCTCTCTTTCTACATGCTGCCACATTATATGTAGATAACAAAATTTTCATTTTTATGTATTTGACACCTTCCTCAATCTTTTTAATATCCAGCAACAACCTTTTGAAAACAGAGTATCTGATTTCATCCTTCCTGGTGCGGCCAATTCTAGCAAGAAACCTGATAAACTGAATCTGACAAAAAAACAAACTTTCTTTTTGCTAATTGCTAATAACAATTGATATTCTTGCATCATCAAAAAAGTGTATAAAATTGTTAATACGAGTTTTTATAGCTAATTGCCTACCTGCTGGTAAAGGTTCTCCCAGTAATCCTGTGTCATCAGTCGAAACAGAGAAAGGAAGGCCCAACCAAATGAGTCAAAGCTGGTGTAATCATAGTCTGGATTCCTTCCCACTCTCATGCATGTGTACCCCTCCGGACACTGCCTGCAACAAACAGAGAGTCTGTGAACATCTGACAGAATCATACCTCCACCTTCTCACACTGTACAGGTGCATCATACAAGCATTATATTCACTCTATATTGTATCCAGTCCTCTAACAGTCAAGGACTAAACTTACCCAGCCTCACTGCCATTTCCACAAAGCAATGGATCTCGTTTTCCTGGAATAAAATAATAATTACCTGGTGGGAAGAGAAGGAAAATCAGAGTTTTGTTATCTGGTGGTTTGTTATCTGTGCCTCAGCATAGTTAAGGATATAACCATTTCTAATCACATAACTTTTTTCCAAGCAGGATCAACTTGTGACCAACTCAAACCAGAACAGAGGAAAATTAATCAAATACTCACTCTTATTGAGCGAGTACTCAGTCCAGTTTTCCTGTAATGTTTGGTTTGTTGGCCACAGTAGACACTTTTGCTTTAAATGGCCCATAAACAACTGTAACCCTATGAGGGCAAAGACGCTTAAGCAGAAGACGGTGAGGATCATCACATCGGAGAGCTTCTTCACTGACTGGAACAACGCACCAACAATGGTCTTCAGGCCTGCCAAATAAAGCACCACTTATTATCCTACATAGCCATTTAGAAGACATTGCTAACACACAGTAGCCTGCGCATGCGCATTCATTCTTTCATTTTTTTCCCCAACTATCATCTACAGAACAGGCCATGATGAGGAGTCATAATTATGGTATGTTTTAACAGCAAACACTAGAAATACTTGGAAAAAGTTACTTTCGCCACCACCTTCTGATAACATATTGTTCTCAATTTTTGACAACATGGAGGCTGTTTATCAAAGCTCAATGTAGCCATCAGACAGAGGAAAGTAACACAGGAAATTAGGATCATGCATGTCTGTGATGATGCACATGCAACAATTAATGGGGGGACACCCTCACCACAGATTACATGACATTATGCCTTCATTAACCACAAGCGAAGATGAGCAAATGGCATTCAAGAATAGTCCACTCAGAGACATCAGTGCAAAAAGACTAAGAGCAGGTTGTTCAAAAGACATAAGAAAATGGCACAGATCTCACAGAGTAACTATGCAAACTACTACTTCCCTGAAGAAGTAGGAGGGATTTTACTGGTTAAGATTCCTGATTTCCTGATTTTCCTGAGTCAAAGAAAATGATCCACTGAAGACCAGAAGACACTCCCATTTCAACTACCTCTCACCTGGGATGCCCAAGATTGTTTTTAGGATTATGGATCCTCAGATTGCTCAAACAACTCTGTGACATATCTGTGATTAGGAGATGGACAGGTGTGTGTGTTTGTGTGTGTGTGTGTGGGGGTGGGGGGTCGCAGAGCATACATGTCATGACAGTTGCTAGAGGAGAGGTAACTGAAGGAAGAGGGGAGGTTGAGGTGCAGCGTGCAAGAGGCAAACTTCCATGCACTTACTCTTACTGCTTACCTGGGATAACTGAAATAGCTTTGAAAGCTCTCAGCACTCTGAATGTGCGAAGAGCTGAAAGATTGCCTAGGTTTACAAACTCTGTTACATACCTGCAGGGAAACTTAAAATTACAATGGCATATTGACTCAGAAAACAATACATGTTTCATTTTAGTGCATACACAATCAGGTGAAGCAACTGGGTGAACTGAGGCATGCACATTGGTGAAGGTAAAATGATAATGAGGCCACTGTGGTGAGAATTAAGATATGCACCTGGCCCCATGTGATACAAGCTTAAAGGAAAAGATTGGTGATATTCTATATTAATAATTAAAATGAAAACCAACAATAAATTGCCTGATATAGCTTATTCCTTTGTGCCGTAGACCTCCATTGTTGTCTACATCTGTGGAGTGATTTGTTCCTTTATTACCAAGAATAAACACACTGTAGTTTATTTTGAGTCAATCCCACATTGAGTACACCTCCCTGTTGCTGTAGATACTCATGATAACTCCAAATCCAAAACTATGAATTTAAGAGCCGTTTTTTTTTAAAGATTTACATCTCCAGTAGAAACCAAACAGCTTTTGGCTGAATGCCACTGACAGTGCAGGGAAACATGAAGATATTGAAAGATGTTTTATAGCATTATTAGTTTGGAATTTGTTGGCTGTTAGAAATATACAGACTAACACCAGCCTTATCCTTTAAGACAAAAAAATTTAAATAATGATGTTACTTTTGCTTCGACAAGTGAAACCAGTAACTTGTTGGTTGCCAGCTTGTGCACCTTGAACACAAGGTTTACATAGAGTACTTTGAAGAAAAGATGTAAAAACTGTTAATAGACTTAAAAGTACTTACGCCATAACAATGACACAGAAATCCAGCCAGTTCCAGGGATCTCTTAGAAATGTGAACTTTCCTATACAGAACCCTCGAGCTAAAATTTTAACAAGGGATTCAAAGGTATATATTGCAGTGAATGTATACCTGTTGGAAAACAAATGTAACTGTTACTCTACATGGCATCTACACTATCTGTGTGATATATTTGTGATGCAGTACGTACATGTGATTCAATGTGCAATTCATGGAGAACTTACTCTACATTCTTTGTCCAATCAGGCGGTCTGGTCAGTGTCATAAATACACAGTTGGTGAGGATGGTGCACATGATCACCACACTGAACAATTTGCAAGCAGTTGTCAAGGAAGTCATTTAGTTTACGGTGGAGTTAGCTCCTTTTTGTATCATTTATCATTTCTCAAACAAAGTAACAATGGAAACAATGCAATCTTGGCTTATGTTGACAAACAGTGATCAAGAATGGGATAAAAACCACAGATTTAGTGTGGGCTCAACATAAACATCATTAAGGGAGTTATTTTTAAAGTTTGCCATTGCTTAATAGACAATGTTAGCATTAACAACTGTTTAATTACCAGTCTAGAAGAAAGGTTGGAGTTCAACATCAAACTTCATTCCTTTACTCCCCAACAGCTGTCTCCAGTGGTGGACAATGCCAATGTTGACGCTTGTTTTGCTTCTATTTCTATGGCTTCTTTTCCTCTTCTCAACACTTTCCGATACCAAGTCACTGCAGTGTCCGAGCTGCCCTTAAGAAGTAGTGCTGCTCAGAGGGTGTATATTGACTTCTTGTATTGTAAACACAACAATGGATAGATGGATGAAGCTCTTGGTGAGACTGGTAAGTAAACAGCTGTTAGTTCTTGCGTTGGCTATGTAGCAATAGCAAAACTTACAAATAGGTCCTTTAATGCTTATCAGATTAAGATCTTATTGAAAGGATATGAGTGTACCAAAATCCAAATTGATATTCTTCTAAGAATGTTGAAGGGGCTCAGGAGGTACAAGGCAGGAGCGGCATTGAAGCGGAAGATGACCTTTCCTTTGTTTAATACTATGAAAGTCTGAGAGGAAAAAGAGATATATGTATAAAACACTCTGATTTATATAAGAATGACTTCTTGTTGTTTTCAGCACACATTTCAGTGTACAAGTCACTAATAACATTTTGTATATTGCTGATCAGCCTCATATAATTCCTTTTAACTGAGCTTGTCTTCCTGTCATCTAAGATTGAAACCTCTGCCAGATGGCAACACTGCAATGATAACAGCTGTATGCAGTGCAAGATGAGAGAATCTTTCCTACAACCTCTTAGTATTAAACTACAAATAATGCCTAAGTATGAACCCAGTTAAGATAAAATCAAATCAAATAATTCTCTGAAACAGTAGTTCAATACTGTCTTGTCTTGTGATGACAACCGAGCAAACTCTATTAGTGGATTAAAGATTTTTTTTTGTCAAAATCAAATCATGATGAGACAAAAAGAAGATTTGAATGCTAATTCATCTGTGTTCAAGGTTTCCAGCCAAGCTTCAGACTTAAATACGTACTTTCTGATTACAGTAGTAGGGGTCGAGATCTTCCAGCGGTGTCGACACCATGCCTTTAGGAATGTCCCCATACAGGAGAGGGAGTGAATTGCCTGCCTCCAGGTCACTGCTGGGCTTGAGCTTATTCTCATCATTGCGTTTTTTCTTCTCGCCCTTGGGTTTCTTGGCGTTCTCCTCAGCAATCCGTCCCTCAATGGCTTTGAGGGACTCACGACTAAAGCGGTGGAAGCTGTCTGGACCTGGTGGTACAAGCAGCTGTGCCATCTTTTCATCCTGCACCTTCAGACTGAACTGCTAGCCTCCAACATGAGAAAGGCCTGAGGGATCAGTACAGACAAGAAGCTCTTTTTAGAGGTTAACAGCTGTTCGTTCCGACATGACATATTATTTCATTGAAAAATGGTTGACCTCTGACTAATCCTCATAAGTTTTTGCGACAAATTCCCACAACAAACTAAGTGAACTGCTTCAAATGGTGGAGAGGGAGGTGGGTGCGGCTCAGCTCTTTGGTCAGAGATCGTCATCTCAGGAAGTGGCAGGCTATAATGAGCCTAGAGATGGCTGTCATACACATAAATTCCTGCCAGCTGTGGTAAAATTAGATCTAATTATCTGCTCTTCTGTAGGTAAAATTAAGATTTGACATGACAATGATCAATTCCAGGTAAGATTCTCGCTCCTCTCCTCCCTCCCTCGAAATGAAAAGAGCCCCTCTTCTCCCTCAGAGACTGAGACAGAGCGGTGGGAGGAAAAGATCCATCCTACTAATAGGCCTGACTGGTATGATGTGTTAGCCAGACCTTTGCAGTATTAAATATGAATGCACTACAGACTGCACGGCATCTCTCTGGGTGCCCTGCCACTGAGAGCTTTTGCCTGATCTGAATGTAATAGTGTAATAGAATACTTCCACATGTTGTGCTGTGATGCAAGAAATCAATCACAAACACACTGATCAATCAACTGCCCTCAGCACTGAGTTGTACATGCTTGTGATGTAATTGTAACATAAACGGATGTCTAACTGCTGGGGGACAAGGCTCTGAGTCTGAATATATGTCCATCTACATTGTTTTCATATCTGCTAGAATATTTGGTTTACACTGAAACAAAGCAAAACATTGTGAAAACAACAGAGACAGTTGAGTTGAATAGAGACACAAAAGGGAAACACTACAGGTAGTTGCTGATTTTCAGTTGACTGTGGTATTGTTCAAAATACTATCAAGTTTATGAAGACACCTCTCCAGTCAATTGCCTCTGTGTGTATCATTGGTGCCAACATTGCTGGACAGAGAGGGGACCTGCTGAGTTAGTCAAATGCAGTGCATGAGCCTTTGCAAGTACAAAGCGTTGGTTACAAATATTTGCACCTACTGTATTAGTCATCTTTCCTAAACATCACATCGTCACAATAGCGTGTCCAATTGTATGAGTATGTGTAAGGACTTAAGGCGAGCAAGACTTAATGAAAACTCCTTGAATTCAACTTGTTTAAAAAAAGCCCAAACTATTTGTTGCCGTCAGTGTCATTATGGACATTTGTTTGAGACCAGGGAGCCTGCCCTGTCTTTAATACACACTTCAGATTCAATGTATCTGTGTCTGTGAGAGAATATTCCAACACAGCTCCAACACAAACACACGACTACAGCAATGAAAAATGCGATAACATCATATTTCACACAATAAAAGTCAACCATTTAGGACCAGAGTTCCACATGATCACATAAGCCACATTTCCCACAAAATACTGGTTAATGTTTTCTAATGAACTTACCGTATTTTATGGCTGAGTTTCAATTACAGGATACATTTTGCTGTCTTTGAATGGGATTTAGACAGTGATGGAGTATGTTTCAAATATGCTAACTTCATGGGTGATGTTGTTCATGGTGCATCTACTCTGCTGTGCTGTGGCCTTTATGAGTGAAACACATGAACAGATGTGATAAGTGTATACACTGTCATAGTTTAAAGTAAAAATGTCACCCTCTGTTCCGATGCACCATATATTGTTTGTATAATGTATGGTGCAGTAGGTACTGAAGCCCATATGTTTCTCCTGCAATGATAAAGTGCCTCAGATGTGTGATGATTTTAAATGAAGGGTAAAAAACAACAGTCATGCCATATTACTGTAGCCTATAACTATTTATAGGACAACAATATAGTCTTGGTTGAAAGGAAGCAACAGTAAGACATACTTCTTAACTCTCTGTTAACTTTCTGAAAACAAAATCAAACAAACCTCGATCTGATGTTCAGCCAACAAGGTCAACCTGCAATGACTAACCTCTAAAGAGGTATGCATCATTCTGTCAATCCATTCCCAACTCACACACAACTTGAGATATGAACGGCCACTTTGAAGCTTCAGATAGGACCACTTCAATTTATCTGCAACCTGTCGGTATCATGACCTTGTGGTGACTAACCTAAAATGGATACATTCGTTTCCACCAACTCTCACTGGAACAGAATGTCAACACATTGGTTTGGTATTTGCTGTTCACAATACATTTAACTGTGTCCTGCCGATGAGCTTTAAGTGATGACTGACGATGACCTCAGGCCACCCAAGTCACCTGCAACTATATGAAACACTCACACAGCGTCAACGGAAAGCTCAGCGTGAATATTTCATTACTCATTTCAAAACTTTACAACTCCATTTAAGTGACCTCAAATTGCTTCTTGGTACTTAGATGACGGAAGAAATGTTTGTCTCTGATTGTAGCCCATTGCCTCAGGCTTCAAAATAAAATACACTGAGCCAACGCAAGGTAAAGATGTTGTTGACAAAGGAGAAATACATTATTGATACATTGATAAAGCCAAATTTAATGTCAGTGGAAGCCACAATTCTACGGACATTAAATTAGAGCTGCAACGATTAGTCAATTAAGTGATCAACAGAAAATCAAGTGGTAACTATTTTGATAAGTGATTAATCATTTTGAGTAATTTTATGAAAAAATGCCAAAATTCTCTGATTCTGGATTTGTGACGGACGTTCTTCACCATCTACTGACTTTTTACAGACGAAACAACTACCTGATTAATCAAGGACATAATCAGCAGATTATTTGCCTAAATTAAATACACTTGTTAATTTTGGTTTGGACATTACAGTTAAAGAGAAAGTTTTTTGACATTTTGAATACCAGTATAGACTAATGAACGCTACAGTATGTTTCTTGTAAACGGACTTGCCTCTGCTGTCAGACTTATATCCATTCTGACATGAAATTGATTATGGTGAGCTGGTTACAAACTGGCTGTGAAAAGATCCTTTTCCACTGCTGTCCCCCAAATCCCAAGTTCTTGTTCTGTGTCAACAGACCTAATGGATCCATCCTGTCTGCACTACTTAAATCAAGTAGGTGTCCTTCAAAGCTGCAGTCATCACATAAGCAAAGCCTCTCTTCACGGCCGGTATGGACGACAGGAAGAATTGCAATGACCACTACCTTTTTCAATAGGCCTATACATAGGGGGCTTGTGAGTATTGTTTAGTGTAAGATAGACTTGAAAATCTGTGAATTTATCCTTTAATTCTACTGATTTACTTAACTTAACTTAATTTAAGTTTTACTTGTTAGAGGTTGTTTTCTCTCAGATATACAGTACAGGTACAGACTACTGTGCAGTATACTATAGCTCAGTTTTTGTTCTGTTATGTCGACTTGCCCAGCAGGCCTACAAAACGATACGAATGATTTAAGTATATGGTTACTGGTTAGTAGGATGACATCCATTAATGAGTAGGATTGGAATAACATGTTCTTTCAAAGTTAAACATACCTGTATACACAGTGATCACACTTCAGTATTTGTGGGCTCCTCTGGGACCAACACACTCACAGCTCTTAAGTGCTCACAACTAATGTCTGCTGCTGCCTCTTACAGACTACAGGATCAGGATTAGATCTTGCTCGTTCAGGGCGTTGGCTAAATAGCTGATGATACAGTCATTTTTTTTTTTTATGTAGAATCTGCCGGGCTATACTGTGTGTGTTTGTGTGTGTGTGTGTGTGTTTGTGTGTGTGTGTGTGTAGTCTGGATAGAAAGCAAACAGGGCAGGATGATCTCTAATTGACAGCAATCTAATAATGATGTTGACAATCATGCAAGCAGGAAGTCGTCTAAGATGGAGTGTGGGCTAATAATTGCTGCCATCCCATTAACTGCCCGTGATTTGCACTCTAGTCACTGCCCATATGAACTGCAAGAGATCAATCACCTTTTTCCATACACATCCTCTAACACAGTTACAATCATAAAACATGACATTTAACAATATGATAAAATGTGATCCATAAAGACTACATCATATTAAGTGTGAAACCTCTCAGTTTTTTAAATATAGCACATTATAAGCCTATATATGTATTTTGATTGATAGATAGACAGACAGACAGACAGACAGACAGACAGACAGATAGATAGATCGATCGATAGATAGATAGATAGATAGATAGATAGATAGATAGATAGATAGATAGATAGATAGATAGATAGATGGATAGAATCTGAATCAAAACTTTTCTCAGCTACAGGCTTTAATACATCATTTACAGAAATAAACCAACTTTTAATTTAATAAATTAATTATTTAATTATCAAATCATATTATTTCGTTTGAGAAAAAGCTCACAGATACAACTTTAACAGAATTTGCTCCACTCACCATCAGTTTTCCATCCTCGACAGGTGAACAGTACAGGGGGGAATGTCGTAGCTTAACTTCAGTGCGGATAAAAACGTTGTTTCAAATAAATCTGTTCGTCCGTTAACGACGTTTGACGCTTTGTCCCAGTGCACAACTGGTAATTTCCACGATTCCAACAGGAAAACCCTGAGCGAGAGAGAGAGAGAAAGAGAGAGAGAGAGAGAGAGAGAGAGAGAGAGAGAGAGAGAGAGAGAGAGAGAGAGAGAGAGAGAGAGAGAGAGAGAGAGAGAGAGCGTGTGAGATTCAACCGCCCCTCCGCGCGGCAGAGCCAGAGAAGTGTACTGCTGTGCTTCCGGATGTTCAAGGGGACCAAGTGAGTGCAGAGATGTTGTGGTGGACATTATCGTGCGTAATTGTCGGGATGTTTGCAATCTGGCATGTATCAGAAACTAAAAGCTAAAGCCACATAATCAGATTGAGTTCTGAAACTGTGTGTGTGTGTGTGTGTGTGTGTGTGTGTGTGTGTGTGTGTGTGTGTGTGTGTGTGTGCGTGCGTGCGTGCGTGCGTGCGCGTGTGTGTGAGGAAGTGAATGGGGTCAGTGGGGACACAAAAGTTTTTAGGAGCCTCAAACGTCGAAAGGATTCAGTCATTACACTAGAAAACAACACATGAAGAAACACATCAGAGTGGAGAATGAGCAGGTGGTGCAGCTCTGTCTGTCATACAGCCTTATGTTTTGCATATGGATAATAATACATCTCTAAAGTTACTGTCAACCATTCACTGTGACCCTAATGCCCCCTGGTGGATACAGACAGCACTACAAGAGACATTTACAAAGGCCCGTTTTTAGCTTTTTGGGGGCCCTATGCAAGATGCTGTTTGGAGGCCCCTATTGTGTCAAGCTATGATTCTAAACCCTTTAAGATGATCTGTGGAGATGCTCAGTCTGTTTCCCTTTAAAAGGAAAACAAGCTAGATTTGTGAATAGTATAAATTAAATTTACTTCAAGGTTCTTTTGAATAAAAAAATACTACATCAAAAACTTAACTTTACTGTAGGAATAGAGGCAGGTTTGTTCAAATTAGCAAACTACATTGTCACAATAAATATTGTGATAAATGTGGCAAAGACTGAGTTGTCACAACCACAAATTACATTTACAAAATACGATAGGAGAGAGAGATAGGACAATCTTAAAGTTTTATTTTTAAAGCACACTTCACATTATAGGCCTATACAATGACAACACACTAAACTTAATACAATAATCATAAAAACAATCCAAAAGTAATGTTACTCTGGCAAATATTTAACAATATAGGAGGTCTATGGCTAAGAGGCGACACCCACCAGACGACGATATCGCAGACATAGCAGAGATTTTCCCAACAACACACCCTCCCTCTCAAAGTGTAATGTTACTGAGCTACAGCAACAAAATGAGCTGCAGCCTGCTATAATCCGACACGACGGGCGTCACTTCAGTCAATCAGATCCACAGCACAGTCCATTCAAATGAAAATTTTATTTTAGCTCTTTCGTAAATCACACACTGTATAATGCTGGGTTTATTTGCATACAAACAATCCTAGCCACAACCTATTCAGCATTTATTGGCAGTATATAAACATTTAATAACTGGGTTGTAATGTTATGTAGATATAAGCAGGTACATTTTTAGATAACAGTGTTAATTATAATAAACATTATAATTCCATTTATGAAGCACCCATAACTGCATGTTGGTGTATACACAGATAAAGAATGGCAGTTTTATGAATGGGTGCAGTCACACCAAATCTTACCCACAATAACACTGACCCCCCCCCAAAAAAAAAAAAAAAAAATAAAAATACATAATGATAATAATAAATAAAAATAAATAAATGAAGCAGTGTTTTAAAAAATGAAAAATTCTTTGCAATGTGAACATTTAGCATTTGAAGAAAAACCAAAGGAACCTTTGACCTAAATCTATAAAATTTCACAAAACACTCCAGCCTCTTCCTTGTTCTTTAATCATTTCTGTGGCTGCACAAAAGAGTCTTTTTCAGCAGTCAGCTTTACAGAATAATCCTTTTAATAAATCCTTTGATTCCAAATTTTCCTTGCATGTGCCTATACATATTTTGGTATCAAATGCAACCTACGTCACAGAGGTTGCAGGTTGAAATGATTGGTTATAAATTTTAGGAAGTCTGTCTTTAATTGCACCACTGCTGATTTTCCATCGCAGTGTAGAGAGGTTACACCGGGGGGTGGGGGGGAGGGGGCGCTGTTGAGACTTTTCAAACGGATTTAGTTGAGTGAAATTGACAGTTGTTTTTTACGGACTTCACTAAATTCAGTCACACCGCAGATAATGTGAGAGTTCAACACTGACGAGACGAGAGGAAACAAGTCAGCGACATGGCTCAGCAGGTAGAGATCTGAAGTGATGTGCTGTTGTTGTAGGATAAGAGTGATAGGTTGTTTTTTGTTTCTTTGTTGTTACTCTGCATTGTTTTCTTATTTTCCAGCTAAACAACGAAGAAGGGACCACATTAATTCCTCCGCAAAAAGTTGCTGGAGAACAAAGAGGTTCAATGATATCTGCGTCTTTCAATTTTATCAATTCCATCATAGGATCAGGAATCATAGGTAGGCTGAATATTCACTTCATAATAGCCTACATTATATTGCTTAACTAAATAAATTCAATCATAACCAAACCGTAGTACGAGTATTACAGATTTCAAGCGTCAAGTTATTGATTATTGAATTTATTGAGTTCAATAATCAGTTGCAGTTGCTCATTTTTGTGCAACAAGGAGACGCTTTCATACCGCTGGAGCGCTTGCAGTGGTAAACCCTCCGTATCATATGACTAGCGCCTGTTGGCCCCCGATCTCCCTTTAACTCTTTCATCCTCAAAAATGACCCAAATCCATATGCACATCATTCTCTTCAAATTTATCCAACAGATTGATTGATTGTATCTGTGATACTTTTTTTTGTTTTTTACAAGACAATACAAAATCAATTTGTGGCGAACTTTGTTTTTTGCTGCAAACATTGTTACAGTGCCTTTAGGCTAAAAACCATATTAAGTATGTAAATTAATTAAAATAAATTATTCTGTACAGTGCCTTGTTAACATACCCCCTCAGACTTCTTTAGTATCATTAGTTCCATACATTGTTTCTTACATTAAAAAGTAGCTTGGCTGTTAATGTGTCATTATGTTCTAAAAATGTCTTACAGTGTCATTTTCTTGAATCCGTGCAGAATGAAATCTAACACTGTGTCTTCAGCTGATTTCTTCATTTACATGCAGCATTGCCCCCAAAATTAGCATCCTCAAATATAAACATCTATAAACTTGTGATCAAGAGAGCGGATCAATAAACCCAGCTCTGACTCTGTGTTCACTGTAGAGATACTGTATGTCAGGGTCTTTGTGTCGTTGATTTCCTACTGTCAGAGGGTCTTATTCAATAATGTACCATGAATGTTGTGTTAATTGTGTGCACATTTATGCTGTGTAACCGCTTGCATTCTTCACATCTTTGATTTCCACGGTACATTCCTCAGCTGCAGCTGTATGCTGTTTTTTTTTTTTTTTTTTTTCTTAAACCAGGTTTACCATATGCACTGAACCAGGCAGGGCTCCCGCTTGGTCTCCTGCTTTTGATAGCTGTTGCGCTCATCACAGGTGAGTATATTGAGAAATCAGTGTTATTATGAAAATGCCAACTGGACAAATTGATAACATTATGTTTGCATTTCATGGCAGACTACTCAATCATCTTATTAATCAAAGGAGGCAACCTGTCAGGCACAAACAGTTATCAGTCACTGGTGCAAAGCACATTTGGTTTCCCTGGATTTCTGATTTTATCTGGACTGCAGTTCCTTTATCCTTTCATTGGTAAGCGGATTAAAGTGCAAGTAGCAAAGTAGCCCAGAGTTGAATAATATATCAAGTTACATAGCAGCATGTTATTTCTAATTGTCAATGTGGCCTGAAAAGTCTTTTATATTCTCTTTATTCCATTCTATGTTCTATGTCTTTTGACTTTTAGTTCAGTCTAAATAATACTGCAGATTAATATGAGCAATACAATGATGCTTCACCTCTGTTTTCCTCCTCAGCTATGATTAGCTACAACATCACAACTGGTGACACACTGACCAAAGTATTTCAGCGAATACCAGGAGGTATGCTGCACATAGTTTATTCCGCCTCAGATAAAAGCTTTAAATAAGATTTAAAGCTCTTTAGATAAAGTATGTTTCAATAAAAACCTGCAGTGCATATTTAAATGCATCAGATGTTTCATTTATCTGTTGTGATATCTTGTGTTTGCAGTTGGTACAGATCACATACTTGCAGAGCGTCACTTTGTGATCTTGCTTTCGACCCTTGTATTCACACTGCCTCTCTCACTTTATCGAAACATAGAGAAACTTGGGAAGGTAAGGTTGATTATGAGGCATTTGTTAGTGTAATTTGGTGATTTCGAAACTGCCTGTAAAACATTCATGTATGTTACCAGGTGTCCCTCCTGTCAATGGTGCTGACACTTACCATCCTCGTCATTGTAATCATCAGAGCAGCTACCTTTGGACCCCAAATGTATGATTCCTGCTAATTTGCTAATCCATTGTGGTTTTAGTTTAAATGTTCCTGTGTGTGAACCATGGTGTTCTTTTTTTAATGAAAACCAACTAAAATGCTATTATAGAAACATAATTATGTTTTTTTTCTGTGTTTCTTGATGACTAAATATGAATATCACCCTCTAGCCCCCCCACAGAGAATGCATGGGCATTTGCAAAGTGGAATGCAATTCAGGCAGTTGGCGTAATGTCTTTTGGTGAGTCTGTCTGCATGCTGATGCTGATGATGCAGATGCCTGATATTTTAGCAATTATACCTGTAAATATTAGACTTACTTTTGTTAGGATGTCAGAAAGCATGCTTCCAATAGGATGGTAATGTTGCTCTACGTCTGTAGGCAATCATTTTCTTACATGTCAGCAATAAAAAACTTTGCTTAAGCGGGGAAATGTTAGAGCTGTATGTCTGACAGCTCGTTTTGGAATTTTTCTGCCGCCTAGTGGCCAAAAATCAATTCCTGCAACAGTAATCTAATGTCTTTAAATTGATCCTATCAAAAGATTAAAGCCTCAATGCACTGTATAGTCCAGTCAGCATAAGACATGCAGTACAGCTTGACTGTAAAGAGATCAAGGCTATTAATTTAGTTAGATCACTGTCTAAATATTGTTAAGCCTTTGGTAAATCGGCGCACAACATCTCAAACAACATCTGTTGTCATCGCTGTCTTATGGAGACTCTGCCCATCACTGCACACTGAGAGTAGAGAGCTGGGTCTTTTCCAGTCCATCAAGAGCTTCACATACGTTGTGGTGAAAATTATGGCTCTGAATCAAGTGCCTTGATGATAATAGCTACTGCGGCTACAAAGGGGGGCCATTTAGATGGGGACGTGCATGCTCTCAGGACATTACAGTGGAGTTTTGCCTGGAGTTGGCAACCTCTCAATCCCAAATGGAATGGATATGCTCAATTTACTATCAAATCCAAAGTCATGAAATGCTTGAAACTGTGATGTTTTCATCTGAATGGAGCAATATTTTTGAATGTTTTCTGTCTCTTTAGCCTTTATATGCCACCACAACAGCTTTCTTATCTATGGTTCCCTGGAGCAGCCCACACTAGCTAACTGGTCTCGAGTCACCCACATCTCAGTTGGTTCTGCCTTGGTGATCAGTGCTGCATTTGCTGTCGCTGGCTATACCACCTTCACCGGCTACACACAAGGTCACAATACAAAATGTACAGCAGACACTAGTGTGACAGATGTTTGTTTTTTTTTAATTATTATTTTTAATACCACAAATGTATTTTGATCTCAAATTTCCACTTCTCAGGAGACATATTTGAGAACTACTGCAGAGATGATAACCTGGCAACGTTCGGTCGCTTCTGTTTTGGCCTTAGCATAATAACCACATTTCCACTGGAGTGTTTTGTTACACGAGAGGTAAGTAATACCCTCTCAACCTCAAACTTAAACAGTTAAACATTAACATATGTTAGCTTTATTCAGAGCTAGAGACGTGGCTTTGTTAACAAAATGAACAAAAAGAAAACGTGGCACTTTTCACCCAGTTGCTCCTAAAGCGCTAACAGCACAACAGTGTCAGCCTAGAGACTAGTTACTGGGTCCTCGTCAGGAATTTGTGTCTTACCCTTTCTCAATGTGCAAATACAATGCTAATTGGAGTCATATTTCCATGCAGACTAGGAGTTATTCATTTTCATATGATTGTTAATCCTCTCAGGTGGTATCCAAAGTCATTTGCAGTCGAGATCTTTCAAAAGCTGAACATGTGGCCATAACCTTGTTCATAGTTGCAGTTTGCACATCAGTATCTTTGGGCTATGACTGTCTCGGAGTTGTTTTGGAGCTGAATGTAAGCCAAACCCACTCAGCTATTCTTTGCCTATTTACTTGTGTTCATTTATCCATGTTAATGAAGTGTTTGTTTTCATCTTACTGGCATTTTCTTCTATCATGCAGGGTGCTCTGAGCGCCACACCTCTGATCTTCATCATTCCATCGGCATGCTTTCTCAAACTCTCCCCTGGCCGCTGGTTTCAGGGGGAAAACTTGATACCCACCATCTTGATAATACTTGGCTTATTTGTCATGATCACCGGGCTGATCATGACTGGCCTTTACCCTCAAGACTGTTCACACGGTGTGGAGATGTTCTACTGTGCAGACGCCAACATCTCTAGCACTGTACCACCTGTATGAAAGGAACATTAAATAATTATTTACAACACACCTTACACTACACCGCAAAAAAAAAGTAGTTTTAATCATTTGTTTTTGTAGTTTGAGCTTGGCTGGTTAGTTTCAGTGAAGGGATATCTTAATTCTACAGATTGCAGTGGTATTTTGGACAATATTGTGCTACCAATGTAGTGGCAGCAGTCTGGGGAAGGCCCTTTTCTGTATCTTAAAGTAATGATTCTCCCAGTTTGGATGTAGAAGCACTTCAAACGCATCAAACACCTTTTAGATGGGCTGAAATGTCAACTGTGAGCCAGACCTTACTGCCCAACATCAGCGTCTGAAATCACCAAAAATCTTGTGGCTAAAGCAAAATCCCCAAATCCTATGGAGAGCCTTTCCAGGAGCAGCACATTAATGTCCAGGCTTCTGGAACAAGATATCCAGAAAACACATATGCGTGTAATGTTGATGTGTCCATATGCTTTGGTCATATATTGTACAAGGACATTTAATTAAATGTAGATAGTTATCTAGTTAGTGTAGTAGTTCTTTTGGGATGTGTTCTTTATTACTTTTGACTATTTGTATCACAGGGAAGGGGAATTGGTCGTTTCCATGTCCGGCCACACGATGTCGCTGTAGACAAATGAAACACTTATTAAAAGGAAGTTCAAAACAACAGCCCTGATGTCTTTTGATTCGACTTATTCCACTATAAATAGAGTGGGCTTGTGTTGTTTTTGAAGACATGGGTGTATTGGCTCGTTGCTGTGTGTGTTCTTGCCCAGATGAAAACTTGGACAAGATACCGTTTTGCCAAACGCCTCATCGGGATCCTGGAGGGAAGGTAAACTGGATCTGAGAGACGCCCCACTTCTCTCTCCAGCTCAGCGTTGCTGTGCGGGGTGTAGGAGAGAAGTTGGCAGAGTTTTGCTCGGTGTTGGGGGGGTGGGGGGACGGGGACGGTTTAGATATGTTCGAATGTTGAGTTCAAAGACAGGAGGAGTAAACAAACTAGAGAGAAGGTGTTGCGTTAACGGCGCGAAACACGGAATTTTCAGCGGAATTATGGATGATTTATCCAAACAACATCTGTGCATCCAGCCAACGTTCCCTTTTTGAAGACTGATGGAAGTTGACAACGGCTTTGAAAACCAGCTGCATTCATGGTAAGGTGTGATTAGTCAATACTAAAAAAATCTTACACCATGTTTCTGGTGAAAATACGGGAAAAAAACGATTCATATGACTGAACGACCGATGACCTCATGTGGGATTCGCCCATATTTCAGTATTTGCGCGTTTGCATCACTTGGAGGCAGCAGGTCAGACTAAGCCTTTACAACATGTGAACTGCTACTAAAAAATGAACTGTGCTTTTTTTTTGTATTTGACTAGTCCGAGGGATATTGTTAAACCACTGAGCTTAGTCATGGATGATCATGGATCCCAGCCCCATCCACGGAGCTCAGGTCTGAGGTATGTAGCCTAACTGTCATTTGGATTCCCAGCTGTCATCTCTGTGTATATTATTTGTTACTGAGAGAAAAATCAATAAGACCTAATGGGATCATGTATGTCTACTAGCCCTTCTTTGCTGTTAAATAGTAAACATGATTTAGTTATGGCCCTGGTAGTATTGTTTGGAAAAGAAAATGATAACGATCAAGTATAAGAAATAGAATGAAAGTGTTTATTTCATTGTGCACAAATAAAAAGCCAGAAAAATCAAGTTCCTCTGCCTTTGAGTGGCTGACAACAACAGTTGGAAGCAGGGAACCAGCTGTTTTTCTGACCAAACTGTTAAAGCATGAGCATAAAGCCACCTTTGTAGAATAATGCATCTGCATACCCAACTTTCAACTAACATTCCTTTCACTCAGTACATCTCAGCGAAGTCGCAGTTGTTGCAGACGCCTCAACCTTTGAACTCTCCTCATTTCCTGCTCTCAGAGTTTTACTGAGAAATTGCCTTGACCATATGTAGAGGTCATGGGAAGTATTTTGCAGGCAAAACATTCTACCTCCTGTGTCTCTGCGATGAGCCTGATGAGCCTTTTTCTTGTGGAAATCATGCGTTCACTGCACAGGATGGAAACTGATATTCTATAAAATACTGATTTGTCATGTCCAAAAGTCAGAGAAAATCACAATAAAAATGAGCTGTGAATATATGACATGATGGAATTTCCCATCAGTTTTGGTTCAGGGTCTTAGAGATGATGTCAGCTGCCGGTATTCCAGTGGTTGGAATCATTAAAAAAAAGGGGAGTGAGTTTCCAGAGCTTTTTTTTTTTCTTCTTCACAGAGTCTCTACTCACTCCTTTGGCATTCAGTGGCGATCTGCTGAGTTTTTGAGATTTAAATTAGAGGTGAGAATTTGAACATGTGATAGTTTCCAATCCAGTATTCCATGCTAACTAAGTTTCCAGTCCTGCCCTGCATACTGTAATTTCCCTTTTGTAAAAATAGCATTCAAGCACATCATATGCACTTTACCAAGAAAAAAAAATCACCCTCTTGGTGTGACTTGTGTTCATATTTCATAAGTATTTTGTAATCTGGGAGCACAGCCACGCTCCTTGGCAATGAGGAGCAGCAGACTATCTAAATCTCTCTGTGGTTTGACTATAATTTGGAAAAGTAAACCACACTCTTCCATAAGCTGCTGGGGTGTGGGCGAGGACACATGTTCTCTGTCTTATTTGTGGCTTCTTATATTTGGAGGCCAATAGACCTGCTGCTTCTCACTTTTTCAAATGCAGTCATATGTGAAGATTTCATATGACCCCCAAAGCTACGCTGCATTAGCTATCCAAATACTGACCCTGCCAGAATCAGTCTGCGCGGGCTGCTCTTTAACTGCTGATGCTGCCTGTGCACTACTTAACACATATAGTATATTATTTAACGTAGTCTTAACAACATTACTGAGCATGGTTTCTTTCTTGCTTTATTTTTTTTTTATTGGGGGGGAGCAGATAAAAACTAATTTCAGCAAACTTTTTTTTTTTGTTTATGATGGTGCATGTTTAAGACGTATAATCATCCACTCCTATCTACTCTAACAGTGCGCTGCTTGGAGTTTGGAGCCCTGCTAATTGGACACACCTTAAACCATGATCTCACATGGCTGGCTTTCCTCAGGGCAGAATGTGGAATTAGTTAAGGTATTGTGAATCCCCACAGCTGTTTCCCGACATGCAGGCAGTCCAAGGGCACAGCTGCTCACATGAGTCTACAGATGAAAATCGTGGCTGGTCAGATTGAGACAGATGAAGGAGATGGGCACGTGGAGTCAAAACACAGTGTGTGAAGTCAAGATAGAAAAATCACAGGGTCTTGATTGGACTGAAGCATGTTACAGTATTTTCTCATAGAAACTATGCTCAGAGACAACAAGACTGTCTTCATTCAGGAAACTATATAATTTGGTCTCCAGCATGCTGCCCTCAGAAAGCCCACACAGATCATCTGTGGTTCAAAAAGCAAGATAAAGGATGTCATTCAAAGATATCCACCCACTAGATGCAATAAAGCAAATGGGAAAATCAGCATTAAGGCCCAGCAATCTCGCCCTCCTAATGAACTGATGCGTCTTTGAATACTGGGACGTTTGGGTGTTTTCTGCCTCACAGGGCTAAAACAGACAAAATGGCTAAGAACCAGGAGACAGGGAAGAATGGGTTGTCTTTGTTACCACTCTGAAGCCAACGCATTGACCGTAAATACCAGTGAAGATTCTCACTGGACAGTTATGAACACAATGAAACACAGTTTGTCGGCTGTTATGGCAAATTCTTCTTTTTATCTCTTAAGTAGACATTATGATTACGTATTTATATAATAGTGATGTTGTGCACAGCAGCCTATTTGGATAGATTTTGCCTCATGGATCCCGCCCGTACACCGGCTAAATAGAATGGAAGCCTTGGCCCCTCTTTGTTTCTGTCTTCCAGGGCATAACAGTTGGATGCCTCCCACTCTTCTGCCTCCGTAATACGACCTAACATGAATAAGTCCTTTGTGCGCTCTCAATAGGAACTTTTATTTATCTCCAATAACATTCAAACATTTCATGGGACAAAAGAACAAATTGCCTTGATTTGCTTGACCTTTACTATCAGTGTTTGTCTTGTTTAGATGAGATAATGTATGTGTAGAAACGGCCCAGCCAGTCCTGTCTGGCATTGGCAGAGTCTACTATAGGTCTGTTTAACAAGACCTTGATAAGCTGTCTAGCAATTATCCAACCAATGACAAATCATGAAGCCAAGCTTTAACCCTCTGAGGTCGATGGATGTTCCTATTAATATCTTTGTATATCTTAGTACAGTGTAGAAATATGGTTTGAATGTTGTTAGAATCTTTAGACTGTCCACTTTCCATTACATATTCTTGCGAGATCATACGTGACTCATAGCCTCTAAAATTTGGTTAAAGTATAGTGACAGATACGACTCTCTGATATTACAAAATTTCATTTTAGTCATTTATTATCCATTTATCTACTATTTTACTATTTTACTCTAATTGCACTACTTTTTTTGAACCTATAGTCTTTGGTAAACCCATTTGAAGCCCCAAAACAATTAATCCACAACAGTAAAGGTTTGTTTTCACATAATGTTTGAAGAATTTCAAAAACTAGGCCTCAAGTTTTCAGCATTTGGGCCACATCACCTCTTTGCACATTGAGGGGCTTCATTATAGAAAGAGCTGATATTGTTGTGAAAATTGTGATATAAAAAACTTGGGTATTATCTTATATGCAAATACCATTTTAAAAGGTGAATATAAGAAATAATGTAGAAATCCAGAAAATGCCCTCAGACCTCAGAGGGTTAACCAGCATTAGGACAATAAATGGTGGGGGTGAAATGGGAAATTGCACACCTTGAAATGGTTCACTAGATGGCTCTATCTGAGTGTGTATGTTCATACTGTTGTATCCGCCCAGATGTTGGTGCACATGGCTAACGTAGCACTCATTCCTGTGGTGATGAAGTGATATAGCGAACCCTCAAGATCGTAATCTTCTTTCATACAGTCTAGCGGGCTAATGGACCACAGCATGACACAAACAAACAGCAGCCAGCAGTTTCAGTGAGCACATTCACACTGACAGGAAGCATTAGTAAAGTGAAGGAAGCAGAGCAACTTTGTACCAAAGATCCGGTCACTTTGTTTCTAATATTTCCGACGCCTCTATGTCTATGTCCAAGGTGCTGCTTTTTGTTGAAACTGAAGTCTTAGAAGGAAAAGGTGCAAAAGCTCCTCCTCCGACCATGACTTTGAAAGAGCAGGATGGTTATGTTGTTCCTGCCCTGAGATTGCATGTGAGCAGTGGGTGTAACCCTGCTGACATTAAGATAAAATGTGGAATTTTCTTTCTGTGTTCCAGATCTCAAGGTCTCAAGGTTTGTGCAACACTGAATATTCTGTTTACACTATTAGCAGTGAAATAAGACACTGCGTGTGCCTGTTTTAGCACGGAATCGCTGTGTGCATACACACTTTAGAAACCTCAGTTCATGTGATCTGCAAAAGAGGGAGAGCATGCTGGTGTGCTTTTGAAAGATGCCCCACCGTAGACAATGCTGCATTGTTTCAGATGAAAGGACACAGTGTGACAGTTGTAATTATGACTCAAAGGAGGAGGGGCTTATTATTTTAGCTAAATGTTCGTCTCACTTAAAAAAACAAAAAACACATAAATTTAGAGGTTAGAGGGATAATTACCTTATCTTTTCTTATGTTATTCAGACTATAAAGGACTATTACGAGTATCTGGGAAAGAAAGTGTGCGAAACCCAAACCATTTCTTCCAAGTTTATTGAATTCAAAGACCACTTTTTTTTTTTTTTTTTTATCCTTGCAAAACCAGTGTTTGTTTCGGTGCAATGTTTTAAACTAAAAATATTTGAGCTGCTCTGAGATAAGATGAGGGTAATGTACCATAGCAGACCCCAGTTCATGAACTGATATGGGTAGTTGTATGGAGAACTGAGTGATCAGCCCCTGTTATCTTAAATCTCACTACCTAACTGACTGGCAGACATAGTGGCCTGCTAGCTTACTCCGGCTCTGCTCTAGTATTAGGCCCTGTATTACATAGTGCAAGAATGAGCACCACAGAGATTTGTAACACTAAGTGAAAATGAGGTGGAAAAACAGATATTACATACTGGAAGGAGAAGCTAATAATATCACTAGATCGGTCCTAGATAATGGTGTTAAGGACGCACAGGGAGTTTGCGTTTAACCAGGCCTGTGCTGGAAAAAGCTGTGGGAAAAAGTTTTTGTTTTGCCTGCAATAATAAACAATACACATAGGAAGTGGGAAGTTCTCATAGGGTCCCTCTGCTCTTTTTCTCCCTCATCTCTTTCCATCCCACACTGCTTATGATAGTGCTAATGATCTTTCCAGACCCGCTTTAAAAAGAGTTTACTCTGAGTGACCTCTCACCAAATTACCAGCTGTGGCTCTGGCCCTGTGTTTTGTCTTTCCTCAGGGACCCCCCCCCCCCCCCTTTTTTTTTTTTTTCAGTCTAACTCCTTAACTCCACCCCTGCACCCTGCCTGCTTCTACACCCTAACATCTCACTAACATAACTTCCTTATCATCTGATGGTGTTTGTAGAATGGGACGCACTTTCTTGAGTGAAAGTGTAGGGCTGCTGATAAAAAACTGGCAGTCTGCACTTATTTAATAACGGAAGGTCAGATTCATTGCTTCCGTACCAGACGGTGTACAGTTTCCTACACCAAGCCAAAGCTATACAGAAAACAATATTCATAATTAAGGTTATATGGTTCAGGACAATAAGTATGAAACTTTATTGCTTTAATCTAATAGACCAAACGAAAGGAAATGGGGATAAAAGAGTTTATTCAGTGGAAGAATCTAAAGTTTGTATCCATACCTACAACCATCAATGTATATATATTTATATAGCTAAAAATAAGTCATTCATATGTACAGTAAATGTTCCTCAGCTCATCAGGAAATGATAGAGTTGCCCATTTTAGACTGAATGCTCTTTTGATTTTCATCTGTTGATTAAAGTAACAATGAAAACAGAAAAAAAATCCAGAGGCAGCACTTCCTTGTCTGGATCTGTTAAGTGCAAGGTGCTGACAGCCTCTTTTCACAGCTTTAATTAATAATAGTACCTCACTGGTTTCATGAGTATCTGTGTTGACTTTCGAATATTGTTTTAGTCGTAGCTTTATAGTTTTATTTTTCAAAGTTGGACAAACTACTTACTATAAGGAAATTATGTATTTTTTTTGTTTTTTTTACGCCTTGGTTTGCCAGCATCACTATCATTGTCGTTACGCTCAACCGACAAGTCCTCTAACATGATTTTGGAGTGAGTCATTTCTGTAAAAGTAAGGTGTGGTTTTTAAGTTGGCAATGTTTTTCATAATGAAAAGCAAACACAGGAGAACTACCTGATTAAATTAGGGAGTGGGGAGGAATCCAAGGCTGTAATGGAGATAAAAGTCACTCCAACTCTGATAATCACATCAGCACAAGCATGAGTAGAATTAAAGCTAATTCCTGATGAAAACACATCATGATAATTCAGCATATTTACTCTAGTCTTTATTCCAGTTGCCATTGTGAGCCCGCGGTGTGTTTGCGGTGTGTTGCAGCGCTTTGTTGCTCCACTGTAGCCCCACCCACAGGTTCATGTCTGCACAGGGAGGCAAAAAGCTGCTTACCTTTCTGCTCATGACCGCGGGGGGAGTGCTACCGACGCACACTGTGCTCTGGGGCCCGACAGGACTTGGGTAGAGGAGACAGATTTCTGATGTCACATCTTGGGCGTGGCATTAAGGTGGGCCCTTTCAAGCTATACTGATAGAGTTTAGTCTGTCTGACTACTCATGGGACATACACAGCAGAATGGAAATTATTTGAGCGGAGACGACCGTAGACAAAGAGGTAAGAGCGTGGAATGAAATGTTGGCAGAGTGAGAGGAAAAGCAGGTCTGTCACACCTGCTCTCCAAATTTGTGGTTCTCATTGTTATGGCTATAGTATTATCTTTACAGCACAGCAGTGCTGTCACTGACTTCCTCTGAAAGTGCCGGACAGGACCTTGAATTATGTTTGTGTTACTATGTTTTTAGTTTTTTTTTTTCATTCAGACTGTTAACCGTCTATGTGTTTTGACTTGAGGAGGAGGGTGTGTTGGACCTGCTGCTCTCTGGCATGTTTGAGCCTGTACACATGACTGTACAGCTAAGCTAGTAAACTACTGTTTGTAGAGCTCTGGCAGTGTTGTGGTCACTGGAGCATTGAATTGTTACTCTTGTGTCTTAAAATAATTAGGGTGTTGTCTAAAAGTGTAACTGAGCAGAAGGACTCTTTTTTTTTTAATTTTTTTTTGAAAGCTTGTTTATTTCTTTACACAAACACAGTATGTACATGAATCCCCCAGGGGCCCTCCTGCTACTCAGCAGCTGCTAGCATACCACAGTAGGCATTTCTGCTAATCCTCGACCTTCTCGGAGTCTCAAAGGAAAGTTACGTTTCTACCAGTGCTTTGGTTTGGTTTCTTCTCTGGGCTGCTCCCGCTCGATCATTGTTGCATTTGA
The DNA here is from genome assembly GCF_021018895.1 of Seriola aureovittata. NCBI lineage: Eukaryota > Metazoa > Chordata > Actinopteri > Carangiformes > Carangidae > Seriola > Seriola aureovittata. The sequence goes on from NC_079374.1 coordinate 14,724,737, forward strand.
TCCAGGAATTGCCTGAGGAGAATTTCATTGATTGGTCGGAGGAAACATGTAGAAGTGAGTGAAATGTTTCTGGTAAAAGTCGTGCCAGCTGGAACAAACTGTAATGGATTGTAGGGAATTTTGATATTCTTTTGTTCAGCTGGTTGACTCATGCTGATATTACATTTTTTTTTTTTTTTTTCATTTTTGATGACTTATAGCAAAGGACAGGTATTTCCACCATTCTTCAGACTCTTTCTCTCCCCTGTCCTGTCTCTGTCATTCTTTATTTCTTTTTATACATAAGCACCGAAGTATTTGAAGCATTTTTACACAAGAAGTAGCATCTGGGTATTTTGCCGGCCTTTTTCTTTTTTCTTTTATCATTTTGAGGTTTGTCAGAAGTGATATAGCTAAAGCTTAACCAGGCATATTTCATCTTTTGAAGACTCTCAGCCTTTTCTCACCTGTCTCAAGTTATGTAGCAGCAGACATCTGTTTAAACTGTTGCACGTATTCAGATCACAAGTCAGTGGATGGCTGCTGTGACACCAATCATAGCAAACCATCATAGCGTGCAGTATTTAGTTATCACAGTGCCTGTTTGTTTGCGCTACTGGAGTTCACAAGATTGTTGTATGATGAAAAAATCAACAACAAGTGGCACAATGACAACAGGCCTGTTATTTCCTGGTCGGCTGTGATCAGGTCTGTCAGGCATGTCCTCTGGTATTGAATGGGCTTGTTTGTGAGTGTCAGACCTCCCAGGGAAACCCAGTGAATGAAGCATCAGCACAGTCAAGCTTCAACACGTCTCCCCTCATTCAGCAACACATCCTGGGCTTCTGAAAAAACACGGGCCTGGACGGCAAAAACAAACCAGCCTGTGTGTCCGTGTCTGTCACCTGCTCGAGGTGTCTTGATAAAATCACTGATGACACAGCTGTATAAACTGGACTGACCCTGAACTTGGGGTATGGGTATTATTTTTCCATGTTAATTTATTCATTGTTTATGTTTGGGCCATTCAAAGTGGAATATCACATGATGTTTTTTTGTTTTTTTTCTCCACTGTAAATCACATAATAACTGTATCAATTAAATAAATCTATTTACAAGGCCTAGTTGTAGAGCATTTGTAAAATGTGTGGAAAAAGAAATAGTTTAGACACAGTGCTAAAGGATTATAAACCTGTTGCCAAATAAACAGCCAGAGCCATGAAATTGGGACTTTGTACCCAGTAGAGACCACAGGGTAAATGTCTGTTTTACTCTGTCTGTTGAAACGTGCGGGGAATTTGTGGCATTCATTGCCATGATTCAGATCCATGAGTCGGATCTGTATATTGTTATTTATCACTCTCCCTCCTTTACTTTTCTACATCCTTCTAAACTATTTCAACATATCAACGTTATTCCTAAGACATAAACGTCTAAAGCGCTGCTGCTCGTCCCTAGAGGTGGCAGTGTCACAATTACAGTGGTACAGTTATATCCCATAATACTTTATGATATTGTTGGATAAAATTAACAACATACTATCAGTTTAGTTGTTTTTCGGGCCACCATGGGGATAAAAATTAAACGTAGGGAGTCAGGATGGAACTACCACCCTGCTTTGCATCCCTGTGTTACAGCTATGTAGACTGTATGTAAATCAGCCTGTTTGATCATGTAGTTCCATGTGAAGTGGAAATTTTGTTGTGTGGCAATATCAGTATATTTCATCAAATAGGGAGAATGAATATAAAAAGCAAATATTGAAATAATGCCATTCAGATTAAACATAAACACAATTAGAGATCACAAGATTACATACAGAGGAAAAACACAAACAGCAATCTTTGAATATAAGTTTGCAAAGATGGACAGTGGCCAATGTTCATGCCAACACTGCAAGTATAGAGAAAATGTATTCACAGTATCAGTCTGAATACAAATTATAGGTGAGACTAAAGTAAAGTTCACTTATGACCATAATGGACAGAGATCCTCTTGGGAGCATGAGCATGTTTAGTAAGTTTTAGATTTTGGAAAAAAAAAAGTAATGTCAATCATCAACAAACTGCATTGATTTGTCAAGCTAACGTCCAAACCGTTAGTGATCAAAATGTTTTCTTAAATTTTTTTTTTAATCTAATCATTGTAACAGTTTATATCTCATCTCATAACTCACCACCAGCTCCAAAATGTCAACAAAACTGTGGGAGTAAATCTTTGATTGATAATCCTTTTCTCAAAAGAATAGGTAGCTAAATAAAATTAAAAAAACACAATATGTGCCAGAACGTGCAATCCAGCACCTCACTGGAACAGGTTTTGTTCGGGTTATTCAGTGGAAATGATGACGGGCAGATAGAGGTATTTACTCATAGTTTCAGTCATCCAGATCAGCCATACGTTGCAGTTTGAAACTGGTGTTTACAAAGAAGTTAGGAAGGACGCAAACTAATGAATTACGTATTACTGCTTACTGCTTGTTTGTTGTTCTTTTGCCGCCTCAGCTCCGCTTGCAATATCTCAAATTATTGAGTATCTTCCTCTGCACAGCCTGTAGTCTGGCTGACCTCTGATCAGTTAAAAAAGCACTCATGGCTTAGACACGTGCATGGATTTCGGAGACTGTCAAGCAATTCCTTGAGGACCAGCAGACAACAATGCATGAAAACAAATCTCTCTGACATTTATAGATATGGCTGACGCTGTCAGGAATATCTCTGTAATTGATCGTCACTTGTTCCCTCCTTCTTACATTGTGGCATATTTCATTTTATCAGAGAAGTAATAAGTCTCACTGGAGAATTTGACTAAATTTGAGTCTTAGCAGTAGCTACCTTAGCAATAACATGCTATAGCTTACTGAGTCTGTGGGTTCAGCTGGTGTCCTGAACTCTCACTTCTCTCAAACTCTTAACTCCAAGTTAGAACATGTTTGTGTGAGTTCTCATTGTTCTCTTTTGATTTTTCAAAGCACACTCTGCTCCAGAAGGATTTATAAATATGGTATGTAGCAACAAGTCCACATGACAAGTAAATGAGTAATATCTAAACTGGCAAACTTCCCCTTCAAGACCAGAAACAGTCACTGTTAAAGCTGTATCAGAACATTTCTAGGAGAGTGTAACAGTTGTATTGGTAGTACAGTATATATCCAAGCTCTAACAGGTTAATTATTAGCATAATGGTTCCAGTTTACACAACCGTGTTAAAATGACATTTTTCAGACTGATCGAGGCAGAGTGGCTACTCTTTGAAAATACCATTTCAACAACCATAACTGAGACAACAATGTAAACTGTACACTGTAGCTAGTGGGGTTGTGCTCATGCAATTTAACATTTGATAACATGTATGATATACAGTATTGCAAATACTCTGTTCTGGCTTCATGATTAACATATCTACAGGCTATGGTAAACACAGTTACGTGTGTTTGTGTCTGTGTGTGTTTTCATACATGTGATAGTCATAGTGTTTAAGGACAACCCCCCATAGCAAGACTAATAATCCTCTGCTAGACGTGCCTCGCTGGAGCCTGAGACCTCACATTGCTCAGATTCCTCTGTTTGAATCAGCAGTGCCCCCACGTGAGACTTCACAGGCTATAATTCAGGGCACTGGGACTGCAATTATTTATTTATTTTATCAATGTTAATGCTGACTAAATGAAGTGACACTTCAGTGTGTCTTAAGCAATGGATACCTTGGCTGACTGGTATTGCAGTGCAATAGTGTGACCTTTGCTGAGTTGATGTGATCTTTTGTTTACTTTTTTTTTTTTTTTTTTTTTCTCATCTTAACATCTGCAGCTTTTCAAGTGTGTGTTAACACAAAACAAAACAGGTTACAGCTAATCTCTAAACATTATAATGATTGTTTACAGACAGCGGTCCCGCTTCTCAGGAAGATTTATGAGAACGGTTTACTGTGTATTACTGTTTACCAGGTGGCCAGCTGATAGAAAAGCTTGGGACCAATGAAATCATTGGAACAGTACATGAAAATTATTGGCTTGGGATTTTTTATTTTTTTTGTTGTTGTTGTGGAATACCTGGTTAGTTCGTAACTCTCACATGACAGCTACTGCTCTCTCCCACACTTTATTGACACAGTTTACAGGAATGTCGAGCCTACACAAACACTCAGAAGTGTACTTCAAAACTGAAATGCGTTTGTCATAGTTTCACTGGGGAAAAAAAACAACCTAGCTGTACCAAGTGATGTTCAGTGATGCATGGGATGTTGAATATAACTGCACTTCACTGTAAAACCATTTTTACCACAACTTACACTATAAAACACAGCGCGTGCAGTTACTGAAGTATCTGTCTTGCATCTTATTATCCGTCTCTCTCACATGTCTGTCCATTCACAGCCATTTCTTCAGGCTCAATGAGTAAATCTGTCCACTCGGTTGTCTTGTGACTTGTTTGCAAAGTGGACTTGAGCTCTTTCATGTAATAGCTTCACTGCTTTCTAAAACCTGAGGAAAAAAAAAAGGATTCCTTTCATGCTGTCTGCTGCACTTTGATTTTCAATCAGGTTATTGTCTGAGATAGCAGAAGCCACTTTAATGACGTTTTTTCTTTTTTGAAAATTAACACACATGCACATGAGTGGAAAACCATGCCCAGTCATCAAAGTGTTCATTTGTTCAAATACAGGGTGTCGACCAAAAGCAAGGCACCATCTCCGCCAGGACTAAAGAAGCTGGATTCTCCAGGTTTCTCTCAGTGGTACCCAGGAAACCCTCATTTAACCATGGACCAGAAAGAGAACCTTATTGATAAAGACCTCTCTCTGGTTGTGGTTTTGCCTGGTGGAGTAGAAAAGATGACCACGGTCCATGGCAGGTACAGTCAGATCACTGAATCTAAATCATTATCTCACAGTCATGATTTGTGCAGTTTAAATGAATACACTTGAATATTTTATACATGATGCTTATGTGTGCAAATTAAGGGAAAACACTGTTTGTTCAAACTGAGCCTTTGAATAAATACATTTAAACACCACATCATTAGAATGACGTCATCACATAAAGTGCAGCTCCAGGCAGATTGAGTCAGATAGGTGGAGCCTGCATTTGTGGTTTCAGTTAATATGTGTAAAGTGAATTGCATTTCTTTTATTCTGTTCTCCCATCAAGAGACATGAGTGAGATTAATTATTAATATTTATTTATTATCAACTTTTCATGCTCTAATTGGACACTGCATTGCATTAAAGACACAAACAAATCATTCTTCTCAACACTTACTCTTGAAAGTGCTCTTAAGAACAAGGTCTGTGTGTCCTTCTGTGAATCAACTCACTCTTGGACTTTCCATCAACAGAGTTTACTTAAGATATCATTATCTCTCTCACAATGCACACAGTTTACAAACATTCTTTCATAGGTGTCTTTGGCAACATGGTCTCTTAAGAAATGACTGAGACCGAGCCAGTATGAAAGGATTAAGCACTGGATTCTTTACCGTCTGTTCTCCCTCTAAACCTGCTCTAAGTGCCTGCACAACAGAGTTAAAGCTTTATTTTGACGATTAAGTTTAAGGCATTACATTTCAACTGTATTATCAGTGTCAGGAAAATTTCTTGCGGCTACTGTTGGTGTTGTAACTTACTGTTACTTTGCTTTGTATTGTTTCCACACATTCTGCACAGTTTCTTTACATTTGTAAAGACTAACCCAATTTTTAGTGAGCCATCAAAAGTGATTTCAAAATCGTTTTTATTTTGCATTGTGCAACTGGCCCTTAACCAAATTTCACTGTACCTCTTCCCTGTTTTTTCCTCCATGTCTTTCAGCAAACCCCTTATGGATCTATTAGTGACGCTTTGTGCGACGTATCACCTGAACCCATCGAGCCACACCTTAGAGCTGGTCACCGCCAACAGGAACAACATCAAACTCAAGCCCAATGCTCTCATAGGAACTTTAGATGCGGAGAAGATTATACTTAAACCTAAAGGGGAAGATAAAAATAAGAAGGCAAGTCCTCAAATGCCTGAGGTACGTTAAACACATTGGACGCTATGCTGCCACTTACAGTAAACACCACGTTTTGCTCTTTTTTTGTTGAGTTAACCAGGTAAAAGTGGCACATTTTATATTCTCCAGGCAACTGTTCGGATGGTGATAAACTACAGAAAGACCCAGAAAACGATACTACGAGTCAATCCCAGAGTTCCCTTGGCTGAACTCTTACCAGCAATATGTGAGAAATGTGAATTTGACACGGAGACTACAGTTTTATTGAAAGATGTCCAATCACTGACCCCTTTGGACTTGTCCAATTGTCTTAATGATTATGCAATAAGGGAGGTTTATGCAAGAGACACAAAAGGTAAGTCCTAATGTATTAAAAGATCATATTGTGACATAGGAGTTTGTGGTTTAACATACTGACCATCCAGTTTGTCATACTGTACCTCATTAGCTCACTTGTTGTGTGTTATTGTTGTATTTACCATTTGTTCTGCACTGAATCTCATGCCCGTTGGCTCTGCAGGACAATCTGCTTCTCCTGTTTGTCCAGCCTCGCCAAGTCATGCAGGTACTTCTGTTTGTAAACTGTATGATTGATATCAACAGGCTTATCTTATATCTGACTAATGATATCTTACAATGTTTTTTGTTCTTCTCCCAGGGACAGTCACGCCTGGCAAAGATAAAAATCAGAAGGAGAAAGAAAACAAAGGCCTCTTCAGCAAGTTTAGAAAAAGCAAGAAAAACTCTGAGCAGGTAATGCAATATATTTTTTTTTTTGATGCACTGATTATGCAAAGATCCGGCTGTATTAGCAAGAAACTTTAAACATTCAGAGGGAGGTTTGTTTACTTTGGTTGGCCATTGGTTAACTTGCACTGTGTTGTTTGGGAACAGTCCTCTTATCATGTTCTGATTGGTTGTTTGCTCTTTAAAGGCATCGACGGCCAGTGCCCCAGCTTCTCCAGTGCTCGTGAGCAAGCCTCGACCACTCAGCATGGCCTTACCTAGCACAAATGTGTCTCCGCTCAGCTCTCCCACCATCCCCACCGATGTGCCAAAGAAGAGACGTGCACCCCAGCCCCCAATCCTTGTGTCTCAGAGCTGCTCCTCGGACCTCAGCGCTCGCAGGAGACTCAACTCTGAACCTGGCGCCCAGCTGGACAGTGACCAGGTGAGTGGACTGGATCTTGAGAAGGAAGCCCTGACATCTCAGCACAGCGCTGAACACCTGGCTATAATGGTAGAATGAAAGTCGTAAGATTTCTATGTTTAGGTCCCCCTGATAATGTAACCTCATTACGTCTTGGTACGCAGATGGCTGGTTTAAGTCGTGGGTCCTCAGCAGAGTCTTCACTGAAAAGAACCAAGCGCAAGGCTCCCCCACCCCCCACATCCCCTAGTGCTGTTGTCCAAGAAACGGTTCCTCTGGATGAAAACTTGCAAGGTTTGTCTTTGTTTTATAGTTGTGTCTGTTTATTAGTGTTTCGTGAAAGACTCGCTCAGTTGGTTTCTGGGGTAATTTTCTAGTAAACATTTAAATTCTTGAAACTTCTGCGTGGAATATAAAATATTGCTTGATGTGTGATGTTTGGCCATGTGTACTTTGGCCTCAAAGACAAAGACAGGTCTTTTTCAAACTTTGCAGCCTGATTCTACAACTTGTTATTTGATTTGACTCTTGTGCCTCCTAGTGGTCGCTATTGAGCTGTGCTTCATTTTAAGCACTTAATGTAGTCCTGTAAGGAGACATGATCATGGGAACTTGGAGCAATTATTAATCTAAATATGATTTATGTTTAACGCTGTAGGCTCTGCTTCATCTGTGAGTGTACGCTGCACTGGTTCTGCCAGCATGTTCTCTGTGCTGCCCTTGTCAGTCATTTAGTTTTCAACACCTAGGCTTTGCCTGTTTTTCTGGTCACTGATTACTCTCCACCTTTTTTTCATCTACCTGTGTTGACTTACTTCAGACTACTACTACTTCTACTTTTTGGTATTTAGTCTCTCCTTTTGTTCAACACAAACACCCTCTTTATCTAATTAGAAATCAAATCTTGTTTATTCAGATATCTGTGAAATGTCTAAAAATCCAAAGCACAATCTAACGTATGTTTAACATACAGTTTCTGAGAAGCTGGTTAATGCTACATTCCAAATTACTGTTGGATATAATGAACTTTCCTGTGATTGTGTAGACACATCGGACCCTCACTGTATTGTATTGTATTGTCCTGTGAGGGAAACTCTACCCATCCTGTGTGCATGGCAATTTAAGAAAAAAAAACATGAAAAATTCCCAATTATTTTTAACTAAGGTTCATCAACAACATAGCCAGTCGAAAAAAAAAAAAAAAATAATAATAAAAAAATCATATTTTCTCACTTTCTGTGGATGGTATCAAGCCATGCAACTAGTTGTGGTTTTATTTCCTCTGATCCACCCTGAAGCCACCCTGACACAATGAAATTAGCACCTTTTTTTATATATTAATAAAAAATACAACAGCACAGATCCACATTTTTACCAGGACAAGGTGTCTGGGGGAAGTTGCCCTTTGCCAGTGGCCTTGAGCATCATTTACTAAATTTAATTCACTCCATCAAGTGTATAGTGATTAGACATTACAAGAACCGGTGTTCTGTATATCCCAAAAACATCCTTTTTTTTGTATAACTCTAACCCCTCACACCTCTATGTCTGTCGTTTTCTTGTATTCTTTACATGTTTGTAGATATTCTGTGTTGTTTCATCAGAAGATCTCTCAACTCCTTTGTTAACCAGCGGCATATCTCCCCGACCTCATTAACAGAAAGTGTAGTCATATAGAGATTTTATGACTCTTGGTTTGTGTATACACCACCGCTTCCGTCCTCCCATTGATTTTTTTTTTTAAACACTTAGTTCACAGAGAAAGATCACTTCCTCTGCTTTTTCCCTAAGAATGCAGTGTGGCTCAGTAGATACAGAGATCAGAGGCTGAGAACAGTGAGTTTTGTTTAAGTAGCCTTGAAATTCCTTTTGCTCTCTGCTCCTCTGTGATGCATTTCCTTGAAGTGCTAAATTAAGAACCAGACGAGGGAATGAGATGCAAAAGATTATTACGGGGAATTCGTTCATCAGAGGAACAAGGGTGAACGCTTAAACCCATGAGATAAATATGTGGCACGCTTAGTTTATCATGCTTAAGGTGGGAAAGTAACATAACTAAAACGAAACATATACCATGACTTAAAACAGTTGAAGGACTTTTGAATCTTTGATCACGTTAGCAGTTGTTTATAGATTATATATAATATATGCCCTTGCCAAAAGAGATCAATTTGATGTGGGATACCCCAGTGATCATTTAGCAACACTTCACTTGTGTAAATGTGAATTATGTTTTTACTGATTTTCCTTCATGATGATGTTTTACAGGGGGTTCAGCTGCTAACACACTGGAGGAGATTATGGAGCAGGAGGAGACAACTCTTTCTGTAATGTCTGCAACTGCTAGTGATACCCAGGGAGAGGACAGCAGCCTCAACATGTCAGCTGATGTTTCATTGCATTCCCCGTCCCCAGACACAGAGATACTGAGCACAACGTCAGTGGAGGGCAGTGGGGAAGATCAGTCTCGTGATCTGTCCTCAGATGGCAAGTACGAACTCTAGTAAGACTCCTCAAGGCTGAGCCGTGTTTTTCAGCAGCATTAGCAATACTTTTAATTCTTTATGTTTGCATGATTTTTTTTCACAGTCAACTGCAGAGCACAGGGAATGATTCTGCAACTCTCAGTGATGTGAGGACAGTTGCTGGCACAGACTCATCTGAACAGGCAGATACAAGTGGGTTTGCTCTTGGATTGAAGTGTTATTTACATTCTCTTTCTGCAGACATGTTGCAAAGATGCCTACGAGTATGTGTCATAAATTTCCCCTTAATATGCTAGGTCAATGTCTTTCTGCTTCTCAGAGAATGTCTAACATGAAAAATGTTTTTCTTTCATGTATAGATGGTGGTCCGTGTCAAGTTGAAAATGTAAGCCAACAGCCAATCTGTGAAGTTGAAGATTGCAGCACTGCACCCAGCAGCCTCCCTCAGCCGGTAACGCAGGGTGCAGAAGCACAGGCCTCTGTTCAGGCAAACACTGAAACCCTCTGGGAGCAGACTGACAGGTTGGTGAACCCAGTGGCCATCAGCACATCACGCCCCATTGGAGAGGATGCTCAAGTGCAAACAGATTTCACACCGCTTCCTGTGCCTCCTCAACAACAACAACACATGGGCAAGTTTCCCTCCGCAGCTAATGTGCCTGCCCTTGAGTCAGGGGAGAAGAAGGATACGGCCACTTTGACGGACGTGCTGGACCCACCTGACCTCGAAAAAGATGCCTTATCCCACACCTCAGAGACCTCAACACCAAGTGCCCCTGCCACAACTAAGACTATTTATGCCACAGACTCTGAGCCAAAGCCCAAGCCTTCCAACGAGCTGACAAGGGACTACATCCCCAAGGTGGGGATGACAACGTATACTATTGTGCCTCAGAAATCTCTGGAGAAACTGAGATATTTTGAAGTCGCTTTGACACTGGAGGCGCCTCCTGCAGCTCCAGAAGAGGGACTTGACATCGGTTCTCTTCAGTTAGAGGAGAGCACAGCAGCGAGGGGACAGACAGAAGTTTCAGAGGAAAAAAGAGAGCTGCACTCTTCTGTACCCAGGGAAGACTTACTGACTAGCACTGCTACTACCCAAGACACTGTTAACGGAAGTATACCTGAATCTCCTCATTCCTCATCACCGACAAGTTTACTTAAAGCAGATGACATGATCTCACCCTCTGCTAATGGGGCATCTCAAGCAAGTTCACCAGCAGAGGTCAAGGAGACGAAGATTCCACCCGCAACTAAACCTAAGCCTGGTTCTTTCCGCTTGGCACAGCACAAAAAATCACCTGGGTATTACGTAACTTCAGCAGCAGAGAAAAGTCTTAGTGCCAGTCCTGGCTCTGGCCAGAGGGAGGCTCAGGGAAGTGCAGAGAGAGCAATGTTACCACCCCCGCCTCCTCCACCTCCTGTGCAGTGTCAGGAGGAGACAACAGGGGCCGCTAACGTCCAGCTGAGCCCCAAAGGAGATGACAAGGATGTAGCCATCATGCGAATGACCAGGCAAAGCAGTTTGCCGTGTAAAGAGCAAAGTGTGGGGTTAAGCTTGGAAAAATTAAGAAGCTTTGCAGCCCCTAGGCCCTATTCTCCCGCAACCCCGTCCCGCTTTGCCCAGGCAGTGTCCTCTGCTGTGAAAAGGAGCCAGTCCTTATCCCATGGTCCAAAGTCACCCAGCTCGCCTGTTTCACCGACGTTTTCTCCCATTACAAGACGCCCACCAATAGCAGAGTCAAAAGGATCGTCTAAGCTCAAGGTGAGTTCTGAAAGCAGGCTCACGTTTGAATATCTAGATGAAGATGAAAGCAGCAAATGTCTATTTTCTACTCACACAACCTCTGTTGCTGGTCATAGCTTTTTTAATACTTTAACTCACACACTGATATATTAATGCTTGAGTAGAAGAGCACTCTGCACTGCTGATTAAAGCACTTTTTTGGTTAAAAGAGTTACACAGGACAAGAGTGTGACTTATCTCACCACCACTTCAGTTTGTTTTAACCTCAAACCACTTTTGCAGCTGCTCTGCTGCTTCTTTTTGGTGCTGTCTCAGCCATTTACGCTGTGACCACTGGTGATTATTGACTGTCATGAACATTATATAAATAGCAAAATACTTTGTAATAGTTCCTGCGACCCACTGACTTGAATCATCCCAGGGTTAAATATAAACTCCCGTCTGTGTCCCCCAGCCGTTTGAGGGTAATAGCGTTGGGCTTTCAATTTTTATTTGAATTTTTATCCTCTTTAGTTTATTTGAAGTTAAGGATCAAGAAGGTTATGGTGCATCAATTTGTTTAATAATAATAAAAAAGAATAATAAAAGAGAAACAGAGGGTTGGCATTTGAAACAAAGAGGAGATGAGGAGCACAGTCCACTGGCAATGAATAACTGAACAACAATTCAGCCACCATTTTTCATTATTTCTATTTGCTATCTGAGCTTTAGGGATGGCCAGAATAATTTGAAGTTGTGACTGTAGACTACATTATATATATATATATATATATTATCCAAAATTCTATATACAAAACAATATAGAATTAGATTTTTTTTAGAAGAAAACTATTAAATAGGCTTCCATGATTTTGTGGGTTAAGATGAAGGATTTATCAGATACCCTGATTAGATATTATTAATTAATTGATATTTGACATTGTTGATGTTCAAAGTAGATTCTGTATCCAGAGTACCTGGACTGAGTGTTGAGCTACAGTCCTTCATTGTTGAACTCTCTGTGCATTAGTATTTGACATTTGTTCTCTAAAGACATGAATACCAAATAGTGCATGCCTTGCAGATCAACAATCTACAACCAATCTAAAAAATATCTTGGATATAAAGTTATCACTGTGAAAAAACACAACATTCTCAAGTGCAAAGCTGACAATGTGGGTTGTCCAAGAATTTTTCATAATGTGTGCAGGTCAGGAAATAGTTCACATAGTCCAAACAAATGGGGAGAAATGCTGAGCCATGATATAATGCAAAGTCCCTTTAGCTGTGTGTTTGGGTCACATCTTGACCTGTAGACATTCTGCATCTATCTTTGTTGGGCCCGATACGTTTTTTATTGGCTCTTGAAATAGGTGTAAAAAAGAAAAAGAGAGTGCAGCCATGTTTTCTTTTTGTGTCTTTGTTTTCTGGCACGGTAAGCCTTCAGTGACTACATTCATTGTGTCTCTTTTTTTTAACATCACAGGATGGTGAGAACAGAGAGGTGGAGAGTGACAAAGGCTCCATTCTGCAGGGAGTTGAGTGTGAACCACCAACTTTTAGTGCTCAAATGGAAGGAGAGAGCAGTCCATAGCAGTGTCTTCATTCTTCTGACAATCTATCATCTACTGTAAGCAAAATCCCATGCATTTCCGTATGATATTATATAAATCTCTGCCCAACATGCATGAAATATTGTGTTTTCTTTTTCTTCCAGGAGGAGCTTATCCTGTATACTTTGAGTTCTCCAGAACCCTTCATCCCACGGCACAGAAGCAGCAACCGTCTTATGTTTTACCTCTTTTGGTAGTCTCCAACAGTGTACATAAAATGATGTATGTTGATAATTAATAATTGCTGTATTTTGGTTTATGTGTCACATGTCATTAAGTAATATTCCTGACTGACCTGCATATTTGAATGCTTCGCTTTTACTTTTGTGTGACGATTATCTTGCATTTAATGCGTTACTGTTGTGAGTGAACAAGAACATTAAATGATAACAATTCTATAAATTATTCCACTGATTTCCAGAGTTGTAATATTATTGGGTTTATTCAGAAAATGTATCTAAATAATACTGGATGTTTAGGACAGGGCAGGTCTGACCTATGGTACTTAAATGCTCCTTAGATTATGCATCAAATCTATATTTAAGTATTACAGAGTTTTGATTAAGCTTTATGCAGAAATACACTGATGTGTACAGCACACCTGTTGTTCTTGTCAAACTGAGTTGTTATGAATAAAGCGTTTATCATTTCTGTTGTCTTTATTATTGTCATTGCCCTCAGTCGGTGCACACACTGACACACAAACACACACTGACACACACACACACACACACACACACACACACACTGCATAAACAGCTGAAATCGGACCCCGTTGAATACCTGTTGTTCTCAACAGGTAAAACGTGATCACAGTTTGTGACGCAATTAAAGCATGTTACAGTAGAGCACCTGTGCTGCACGTGCGAACAGTGAGTCTCTTTCCTCTCTGGAGCAGCGATATGAAGAGTTTGAACTGGAAACTCCACTTAAAGAGGCATAAGGTAAGAACAGCTGTACAAATAGGCCATGTCGGGTCTATCATTTCAAACGAGTATTATCGAGTAGGTGGTCCGGCTGGTGTAGAAGGAGCAGGAAGGCGTGTGCTACCGTGAAATCTCTGGGGTTTTTTTTCTGTTATTGAACGTTTACCTTCGTGTTTTACGTATTGAATTGAAAGTCATATTAATTGAAAGAAGATGAAGGTATGTCGCCGACTTCGAAGAGTTCTTGCTAACGTCAGAGCCGGAAGGTCGTTAATGTCTAAAGTAGCGTAGTTAGACACCGGGATAGTGACTAAGCTTCCCCTGACTTTGATATGTATGGTAGTTGAAAAGTTAACGTCTTTAAAAACACAAATGAGATCTAACTTTCCCCCTTTTCCATTTCTAAATAAGGGTTACTGATAGGCAAGCCTCCCCAAAACGTAGAGGCTAACACCAAGCATTTATCTTTCAAAATTAAAGCCTATATAATCAGACCATAGTTTAACTGTAGTTCATAATTTCTAGTACCATGAAATCTTTATGCTAGAAAAATATAACAGCGTCATGCCCGTCGATGCCGTTGGTGTTTATTAGTAAAACTCGTCGACGTTTTAGGTTCAACGTTAAATTTCATTCAAATGAATAAAATATATTACATGTTAAATATTATAACATATCACTTCTTAGAATTATGTTTTGTGACTGGATCACGACATCCCTACTTTTTTATTACTTACAGTACATTTAGTTATATTAGTTCCTCATTACTCACAGTTGAACATGGATGAAAAGTGGCACTGACTGAACATCCCATAAAATCCAAAGTACTTTTTCTTTTCAAGAGGGTATTCTGTGCTCCTTCAGTACCTCAGTGAGAAGAGGATAGTGACATTAGGCAGTCATTGACTGTCACTGACAAGAGATATGTTTGCTTTTCAATATGAGATGTAATGTCACTAACAAGCCTGCATCAAAACTAAGGAGCTCTCAAAACCCTCTTCTGCCAGGAGCAAAGACACATTGATACTGTTTCACAATAGATTGTCAACATTTCAAAAATAGGACAGCTTGTTGGAAAACAGTATAATTTTGTCCTTGCCTCTCCAGTTTTTATAACATGAAATGAAGCATTGAATTCAAGTGAGAAATGGCAGCTAGTAGCAGCAATGAGGCTTACCCAGAATACACAAATAGTTATTCTTCCAAGTGGTGACAAATGGCATGATCCCTAGTGTCTCAAATTTTAAATAGGCTAACATAGATTTTGTAAAGACGCTTCTGCTGCACAAGTGTTAACCAACCGCCCTCTCCCTGTACTTTCCAACAGCTGCTATGCCTCACTCTGTGCATTCCACATAAGCCGACCCACACAGTACACAAATGTAGTAACCTTTCCATTTCAGTAGATGGCTAGATGAGTGCATCAAGCTGAGCTGGACAGCTTTACCTTGACTTTAACACCTGATGTTCTGTTTTGACAGGTACTCAGATCAGTTGGTGGAACAACAGAGGATTTTTAACCCACTTAGCTGAAGTGCTAAAAGTGCTAAAATGGTTAGACAGTTAATGAATTTGTCAATCAAAGACCAATAACTTATCTCTCAAATAATTTTTTAATCAAAAAATCCCAAACACTGGAACACCAGTAGCTTCTAAACTGTAAGCATTTGATTCTTTTCTTCGTCTTGTATGACAGCAAACTAAATATCTTTGGATTTGGGCTGTTGGTTGGACAAAACAAAACAGATCAACAATGAAAATAATCATTAGTTGCTGCTTTACAATCAACAGTACAACAGCAAACATCAAAAGCAGTTACAGCAAAGTAACTCAACAGTATAAGTATGCACAGAATAAGAGGTCAAGCCATCACCTGACATGCCTGTGAGTACTTTGTTGTACTGAGGAGCTGTCCAGGGTGGTTCTACCTGCAGCTGAGATGCTTCTGTTCTAGTTAAGCAGTCCAGAAAGACCAGAATAGTCTGAGAATACTGCAAGATGCCCCTGTCAGCCATGCAACCTTTATCAACAGTCAGGCTCATCAAGTCATGGGGAGGGGATGCGCACATTCTTGGTTGACCCCTGCAATGACCAAGTCCTTCATTGTGGATTTAGAACATCCTCAGAAAGAGAGAGAAGTTGGTAACAGGATACTGTAGACTTTGATGGACAGGTAGGATTAGCATCATGCATTGACAGGGAGCCATGATAGAGCAGGTGAATCCATTGTGAATCCATAGGCTGTAGCAAAGTCCTTGTGCTGCTCTCTGAGTGGAAGTTGTGCGTTGTGTTTTCTCCTCAAAGCTGGTAGATGTATTTAGTATTACTTACTTCTTTAAAACATTGAAAATGCTGATCCTAATAGTGATGGTGCTCTTCAATTTCCTTGTGTTGGGGGACAGTTATGCAACACGAGGCATAACGTAGCCTATCACAGAACAGAAGTTGTTTCTCTCTGTCAGATTTAACTTCTTAGCTGACACAGAAGTCTTACCTGTTGTTATAGCATTGACAGGGACATGCCCAATAGCCTCAGGTTGTTGGTCACCATTGCCAACTGGATAGCAAAGTGAAAGAAGGTCCCATTTCCCCCATTTTCTTGTCGATGCGCTGCCGAGTGGTGGCCTGCAGGTTGGCAGTAGCAAAAATGAAGAGGTGACCCCTACACTGGAGTAGAGCGATTAAGCATGGATGAGGTGCCACCTCTGTTTGCTCCACTGTTTAAATCTGAACTGTATTGCAGAGCAGCAGTGCAAGTGCTTTCTTTACCACTAATAGGCCTGCAAATTAAGTGAAAGCACTCATGGTGCTGTGGCACTGACAGCGGAGCTGGTAAGGGACAATGGCAACAACCAGTGCCTCATTAGACCAATTAATCCGTGTCCATAATGTCATTTTTGGTGCTTAAGAAATGGGAGCGAAACTACTCCAGTCATTTAATGCAGCACACTTCCAATATGGTGGAATTCCTGATGAAAAAAGATATTTAAAAAGCCTTTGAAATAATTTAATGAATTATATTAAAACTTCATCTGCCCATCAGTTAAAGATAAAATTATGTAAATTGATAATTAATTAGCACATTTATGACCATTGTGTTGCTTCTGTACTGAAAGTAAAGTGTCTGTAAAACCAAAATGCATTGCAGTACAAAATAATGAAAGTAAAACTGTATCTTAGAGTAATGTGAGACACTGTTATTAACTCCCTAAAATAGATTTGGCATTCATCCTACACCAATGTAATTAGCATTTGCATTGACTGATACCAAAAGAATGTGTTCCAGGCTATGAGTTATTTCTGGCCCTCATGCTGCCTGGGGTTTCTTGTCCTTGTATCAATCCAGTGTAGGACCTCGGCCGTTTGTCTACCTCCCATCTCCTACTGCTCTCTCCTCACCAAAATCACCCTCAACACACTGATATTAACTCTGCTTGTTTAATCTATAGCAGCACTGGCACATTTAACATCTGATTTCTCTGGTGACCTGTTCTTTCTCCACGTTCACGTTAGGCTTTTTAAGTGCGTATAATAGAGCTTAGGTAAAAAGTTATCCAGCTTTGTGGAGCTCTGTTATTGTGACAGATGCTTTGGTAGGTACATGTCAAGGAGTGTGGATTAATGGAGATAGAAAGACACAGGTCATACAGACGAGACTGATTTCCATCTCAAAGCAAGAGATTTCCCAGTTTCAAACTTTTCTTGCACAGGTTCCTTATTCTGTATTTCTTCCATTTGAAAGTAAAAGTAACTTGGTTTTGACCACTGCCCCAGCTTGTCATATTTACCAAAGTAATCAAATTCTCCTTGTCTTCTGTTTCTTCTGTTAATGTAGTGAGATATTGCTTTAACCCTATGCTGTCTGTTACTCTGTATCTCCAATAGCCTGTCAGACTCTGTTACACATTACCTTTCAGAAAGATGTTATCATCCCAACCATCCCCCACATGGAGCCTGTCACTGAATGACACAGCCCACAACACAACCAATCTGTTGGGCTGGCTACTCTGTACAACCACATGCCTTCTACAGTCTACTAAGTTTAAAGTGCAATTTGGATCCCTGTGCGAAGTCCATGACAAAAGAACAGTTGGTTTTATAGTACTGGCGGCCCTCCCGGACTCATTACTGAGCTAAAGACATCCCCTTTTGTGTAAGTGTGCTTTGTGTGTACAATTCCTGGTTTCCAGGTTGCAAAGGGAACTATATCAAAAACAAAGGGAAGGAAATGAAAGCAGCAATATTAAGACAACACTTGACAAGGTTGAACAAATTAGTAGATTATTAATATGCTACTGTGTCAGAGCAAGGATAACTGTTTTGGGAGTCATTGCGTTAAAAATATCTTTATTGTGGTGGATCATGTTTGGGTAGGAGGGATCGTTTTGCCCCACTGGGCCAACCTCGTGGGCAGCAGATGAGCCAGAGAGACTTGTGTGTGTGTGTGTGTCTGCGTGTGTGTGTGTGTTGCTCTGCTGAGCTGTGAGCAGAGGAGCCCCGCCAGCCTGCTTGCTCTAACTGTGCTCTGCACACACTCCAGTCCAACAGCTTGTCTCTTCTCTCTGCTCCAGATGATGCCTTGGATTTAGCTGGCCCACATGAGTGATATGAATAACACACTGGAGGAAATACACACTTCTGGAAGCCTCGGAGATAAAGTAGAGATTTTTCAGAGTGGCAAGGGTAATGTGAGTGGCTTTCCCAGCCCAGCCCTCATCCCTTTGCGAGCTCCTTTACTAACACCAAATGCCCAGAAGAGCAGGACTACGCTCTGCAAGGGAAACAGGTATGACTCATTTTTCTTTAAACTTGCCATGAACGACGCCAGTCTGTTTATAGGATTAAAAATTTCAGTTACACTAAAACTCAAAGTAGCATTTTCTACTCTACACTTTACAATGTCAGCTACCCTGCAGAAGAATAGTACACTCTTTGTATTTGCAGGAGCGAGACACAGAGGTCTATTTGAAAGCTGTAGTGTAGACTTTGTACCTGTAAACACAATTGGCTCGGTCCGCATGCAGCTGTCAATGAAATGTAATGTATTATTTCAACAGTGCGGTTAAAGACCTGGAATCAAATCAAGCACCTGTTAGTTTGTGGGAGATAATTAGTAACCCAGTAACTGTTGTTTTTACAGAGCAGTAAAGAAAGTGTCAGTCAGAGAACAGCACCTCTCAGAGACTAAGGCCCTCTCATGTGCAAGTGTGCTGAAATGCCAGTCTTTCTTACCATATCATGATGGTAATGGGATGTTGCGTTATGAATGATCTGTGTATGTAATTTTTGTCTGACTGATTTAAGCATGAGAAGATTACAGTGACATGCTAAATGTGTTTTAATAAATAAAGAACAAAACATGGACCATTTCTACTGCGTAGTGCCAAACGCACAGATTGCAATGATGAATCCCTAAGTGGTTGTAAAAGGTGACAGTATCATAATATTTTGTGACTATGATAAAATAATTCCTTTACATATTGATGATTAGATTTTTGATTGTAGTATGGCTTACTTTCCTCCAGCCAGCAGTTCAAGCGCTGTCTGTGTCTGTTAGCAACTGCTGTATCTTATAGTGGTGAAGTCAGGGGCGGCTAACACGCGCATTATCTGCCATCTTATCAAAAAGCTGTTGGCGATTGGGGCGTGTCGTCTGGTAGTTGAGAGCACAAGGGGTCCAAGCAGAGACAGCCTTGTGTTTCTGTCAGATCTGTCAGTTTGTTTATCACTCGCTCCATTTATACTCCTCATTCCTGTGCATAGGACAGAAGCAGAACCAGCATTGTGTTGTAACAGCTCTCTAATGTACAAGTTGTGAAATCGGTCTAATACATAGTTGCAATGTCACAGTGTATAATGACTCTTGGGGGCCAATTCAGTCTGACATGCTTAGTAATTTTGAGAACTATGCAAACTCATATAGAATTTAAAATCAAATCTGAACAATGTTTAGCTCATTGTATGAAACATCTGTTTAGTTCTCTCACTGTGTCTAATTTTTTTTTTGTTCTTCAGGAGCAATAAAGAGGGAGAGGATTCATTCTCCTCTCCTGTTCCAAACCCTTTCCCTGAGCTTATCCCCTCAACCCTCTCCCCCTTTGTCTCTGAATGTTTATTACCATGGACCAAAAGTAGTGCATCTCAGGTAAGTGTTCCATTTACAGTACTTGAGGCCATTTGTGACACAAAGAGGCATATTATTTGAAAAAAAAGAGGCCTAACTGTTGTAAGCTTTTCCATATGCTACCCCAGGCAGCAAAGTCATGCAAACTCTAATTGAAACAAGTGCCAGAAAAACAACAGCAGGACATACAGCATTTAGATTTAATTAAATGCATAGTTACATGATGTTTGGCTTGGGATTTGTCTGAAATGTCAGGGCATATGGATAGTTGAACCAGTTATGTGAGTATGGAAATGAGTTGCAGTGAGGAGATGATAAAAATGTTGTGCCAGCACATACACACAATCTGCGCACACACGTTATTACTTTTGAGAGTCCAGATTTTTAATATGCACACTGTACAGTGACCACTAAACCACATAAAATTAAGCAATACATATGAAGTGCGATACCACCTGTAGATATTGAATTTGAAATTTGATCACAACTTCACGGTTTACCGAGGAAATACCTGGCCTAGTGCCCAACAGCCACTCTTGTACGTTTGTTTTAGCACAGGGTGTGTGATTCGTCATGCACTGAATGTCGAGAAGTACCTACTGGTGCTGGAAAAGCTTTCACTGCAATCTCAATGTTGAGCCAATTTTGGCAATGTAATTTATGTGGATTTTAATAAGATAAAAAAAATAAAAAACCCAAATTGCTCAACAATTGACTGCTCTCTAAGCCCCGCCCCTCCTTGTTACTGTCACTATGCCTGACAAGCTTTCAAATCTAGCACAGCACATATGCAGTTGACAGTAATGGTAAGAGTTTTACTACCTGAAGTTTATAGTAACTTTGGAAACAGTATCTTTTTTATTTCACACAGAAGTTGAAAGGCTACTCATTGCTGGCCAGCAACTGTTGATTTTGTCAGCTTAAATCACAAGTGTCACTGGCAGACTTTTTCAGTTGTTACTCGACAAGTTGACTGAAAAACACAGTGTGACTGCAGCTGAATATTTACGAAACTTCACTTCAAATTCTTTAGAGACTGAGTACCACTCTTAGTACAGCCACACCCACACTGTTTCAAGATGTGAAGAAATCCAAAGCTTGTGCTTAGTTACTGTTGCTAAGGTATGATTGGACAATGGCTGTTTGGGGGCAGGGTGGCTTTGTGAATTATCAATTACCAGCAAATTGGAACACATAAATCTTAGTCATAAATATTTTGTGTATTTTTTCTAATTACCTTCTGAGAAGATAAATTTACTAATTAGAGAGTTTTTGTCAAACCACCATTGTGTTCTAAACCTATTGTTGCTTGCCCATAAAATCTAATGAACTTGTAATTTTAATGCAGGTGATACACATATCATAATAGATAATCATTCACTTAATAAGATTCTCTTTTTTAACCAGTGAGTGCAAGTCAGTAAAAAATGTATTATTATGTACAGCAAAAAATTATTTAACTTGACCCTCTGATCTGTAGTTGATTTGTACATTTATAGAGAACTCGCTGTCAAATTCTAAAAAGAGAGCACATTCATTATGTTGGAAAGCTAACAATTATGGGTCTGCTTCAAAAGTGCATGGCTTTCAGAATGGATTTTGTCTATACATTTTCCAGGGCTGTTAAATTAGTCTGGTTTGTCAACCACTAGATATTTCCTGGATGTGGATCCCTGTAATGTATGCTGGAGTTGATTTCAGGTTTTTCAGTATCTTTGTGGTCTGTGTGTATGTGTATATGTGTGTGTATGTGTAGCAGCAGGGGGCAGGTCAAAGCAATGACTCATAGGAAAGCTAGAAATTACAGAGCTCAGCAGTTACCGACGACTATCAGCAGTATTAGACCTCTGTGTGCGTGTGTGTTGCTTTCAGGTTGAGAATGACAAATGAATACAGAGAGTTGTGTTTTTATGTTTTTCTTTCCCCTTATTTTTTATTTCTTTGTGCTCAGAGTATTTGTGCAAGAATGTGATCAAATTGGTATTTGTTCCTCCTATGCATTGTGGTAAGATTGCTTGATTATCTTACACTGGAGAGTCTCTACTTGAGTCTCCAAAAATCTCAAAAGAGCCCTTCTATTCCCTCCTCACTACACTCAAGGTTTCACATCAGAAAATTAGAGTGATTGCCGATTCTCCTGTGCTCTCACCAGCCTTTTGTGGAGACAGGTCAGGGAATTGCACGGATTTGGCATTTTCTTTGATAAGTGCGAGAGTAATCCTTAGGCTTGTCAGCGAAGGAGCAAAATGACACCCAGTTGACCTCACTCTGCAACAATGTGGCTTCCTTGTTAGTAAATCTTAAAGTGCTTGCTGATGAGACCCTTGTCTGCAACTCTTGGATCTGACAGCCTCTTACTTAGCCTTGTCAGCAGCAGTATTGGGAAGACAAAGGGAGTATGTCAGACTGAACAGTTGTTTTTTTGTGACAATCCTCGTTTCACAGCATTATGACCTCATTTCAGTAGCACCAAAGAAACATCATGACATCATTGTTTCAACTCATCCCTCACCCACCCTTCCAAATTTTCTGTAAAGGAAAATTATCCATTGAGCTTCACTGTGTGTGTTTTTTTGGGGGGTAGTAATTTTCCCATCAGTTACAATTATCTGAAAATAATGATCTTCTACTAGGGACAAGCTTGGACTATAAAATGAGCAGGCTAAGAAACCGTCAGTGACATCTGTTGTGGTATCTCGAGCCGCTCAGTGTCTGACTGAGACCCTTTGCTTGACATCGCTTTAAAGCTGTTTCACTCGTGAGAGTCTGGCCTATCTGAGCCCCCTGTTAGCCTTGTGTTTGCAGTGTCACGGTACATTTCCATAACAAAAACCACCAAGTAAGGACGGCCACATTATGTCAAGGAGTCACAGCCTCCAGAAAACTGTATGTCTGAATACATATAAGTGTGTAGTCACCTAACCTTAACATAAGAAGGCATTGTTATATATACAGTAGGTTGAGACAACTGGATTGTCAGGACAGATCAGTTTCTATGGTGAATAAATCAGTGTGTGTCCTGTACCACCTCAGCTGTTTCAGACATACAACTGTGACATGAGAGGTTACTTTGTGAAATAAAATCCTCCTGCACTTTTGAGTTTGACCTCAGGAAAAGTGCCCACTGGCAACGTCGAAGGTTCTGCTCTTCAGACTGTCGGCTCAGCCACTTCACCACATTACTGCAGACACAAACACAAACTTTTAGCATGACACCATGATTCTGTAAATATATGTTGGATTGAGAAACCTTTTCTTCTTGCATGTTTTTAGTTGTGCGGACAATTTTTTGTTGATGTCGTTGATAATGGCAGTGGAAACTGGCTTTGAGTGCAACATCATGGAAGAATTGGTATATCTTCACAAAACAATGACAAAATAAACAGTTTTTGGGGAAGTCCAAGTGGTTGGCACCACCTCCACTCTCCAGGAATATTGTGGGCAGTCATGCTTGGACTCATACCAGAAACCAGAAACAAACAGACTGTCTGTGTCCAGACGGTGTTGAGTGCTCAGTTCAGCCATATGACTCAGAGGAAATGCTTGCCCCTCTAGAGATGTTATTTCAGATGCAACATGCATCATGTCCGTGTTCTTCACTCTGAGTTTTAGCCCCTCTACAGCAGATGTTACATGGTCATCAGGTCACACTTAATAGATATAAACCACCGATACATGTTTTTTCTACTACTTAATAGTCCATTTGAAAGCTGCTTACTGACAAAACAGAGGTGAGCTGATGAATAATTTGTATTTTACAAACTTGAATCAACATTTGGTTGATGAGCGATCGCTGATGTCACAACCACAGTCTCCAGAAAATGCCAGCAGACATCTTTTTTTATTTTAACAATTGAATTGCTTTAGTTTTCTCTGATTTATCATAACACTGATTTGAGTGGTTAAATATTGCCGTAATTCATTATAATGCAGTACTTAAAGTGAGAATTGAAGGAGTTAGAATCAGAGGAGTCACATAGCTTTCATTCTTTGTGCCTAACAGAGAGTATGTGTTATTATATTATAGAGGAATCAACAGTGTTTTAATAACTATAGGATTTAGATATTGGAAGCAACTTTTAGTCCAGGTCAACCATAAATTCTGTCCTTCTCAATTTTAACATTTATTAATAAGACCAAAGCTAGTAAATTCTATAATGATAACCCACTGCTTCTGCTTTGTCTTGATGAATGTCGATGTTAACAATGCGATTTTTACCAAACTTCAATTTCAACTATGTTTACCAAATATACAAGGTGTGGTATTATTCTATGGCTTAACTGTGGTCTGTGGAATGACAGGTGCAGATGCTGGTCTCGTTTAAACAGCAACAGCCAGGGATTAAACTGTGATGGTAGCGTGATGTGAATAGGTCAATCGCAGAATGTGTTGTCATTATACCATGTCAAACACAAGTTGCACCTACCCCTCACTCTTCCTCTATCTCTTTCTGAAACACAAACACACTATACACAGACAAATATGCTGTATTCACCCTATTGTATGATCTTATCAGAAACAGACGTTACTAAATACTATGTGAATGCATGGAAATCCATTTCTCACTGAAATGGTCAATCGTCAGTGAGGTAGTGCATTAAGCTGCAGTTCCTCTAATGACAACTCGAAACTGATTGCATCTACCTCATTCCTTGCCCCACCCTTTAACCAAATCTGAAGTTTTCAGCATGAGTAATGGCCAAGAAATGGAAGCGAGTAGCAATGGTGGAAGCAAGTACATTGTACTATACTGTACAAATACAATTTTGTACTTTTTGTCAGTTTCATGAGTGCCAGTCAGTTTTTCTTTTGATGAAGCTTGCTTTGTTTGTTTTTGATTACTTGCTTTGTGCTTGCGTACTTTTGTGCTTTGTGCTTTTTTTTATCTTTAAACATTCACTTTATACCTCTCCACAAAGCTCACAAGTTATGGAATGACAAAGACAAGGAACAATCTTTAGTTGTAAATTCTAGAGACTTTGCTTTATCCAGTTGCCTGGGCAGAGGCACAGCCTTAAAGGCTAAATTCAGAGAACAAAAGTCCTCCACAGATAGGATTATAACATGACTGGCTATGTCCTTGCTCTGCAAGATGTAAACTGATATGTGTCTCTGGCTGTTTTCAAGTTAGTATACTGTAAACCCCCCTGCCCAGAGGTCGGTATACACAGTGTACCTGCATATGAGCACCATTGCACCTCTGGTTGCTGTATTGTTGCTCTGACAGAGCCTGCAAGGGGGTCTTGATTGAATCAGCTGTGGTCAAATGTGTCTGGAGCTGGCTTTGTTATGAGAGTTGTGGAGACTCTGTTATCATTCTGGCTCCATTAATTCCAATTCATTTTAGCTGTGTGATAACTAGCAGCGTCTGTTTGTCTGTGCTCTCACAAGTCACTGTGCTATGTTTCCAGATAAACATGAACCCTGTTGTGGGAGGTTCTTCTTTTCCTGTCTGTTCTCATGAGTTGAAAGAGAGGACAATGATTGGTGCCAAATTTCCACATTCAGTGCTGTGTACGATAAATATAATAACATATACTGCACATGTCTATAAGGAAATGAGATGTAAGAAATATAGACCCATGCTTATGTTGAAATGCAGTGTACTGGATTTTTCTAGTAGCTTTACAAGTTTTTGTTTTGGTGACAGAGAAGTTTTGCAATATACAGTAGCTGCTTTATCTCTCTGGGATGCACTTTAGCAAAATCACTAACCCAAAATATTCTCATTCTGACAACTTTCACATCACCACTAATATTTAGTCTAGATAGAATTGAATCTAACCACATTGTCTTAAAATGAACCAGATATACAGTATTGCCATATAAGGCTGAACGAGTTTGGGTGAGTGTGATCTTCATCAGACAGTGAATTCAGGCTCCTTGTGGTCTATGATTGTTTCTCCCTTATCTATCTCTCTACCTTTTTAATAGCTTTATTGAAGATACTGAACCCCAAATTGCCCCTGATGCCTGTTCCATCAGTGTATTAGAGTACATAGGTGTGATGTGTGAATGTGGCAAGTATTGTAAGGTGCTCTTAGTAGACAGTAAGACTAGAAAAGCGCTATATAAGTGCAAGTCCATTTACCATCAACCCATTTACATCATCTGATATCGTTTGCATGCTGTAACTTGTGAAATGTCTCCTCTAATATATTTCCATATTGTACCAGTAATAAGTTATTTTAAAATAGAAATAGAATAGCAATCTATAGAAAACTATGTAAACATATATTTGAACTAAAATCTAACCCTCAACCTTTACAACTTTGACTTTGATCTCGAGTTTCTAATAATCAAACGCTAAGTCCTGAGCCTAGAAAGTGGGTGTGTTCTGTAAAGATGGCACACTTATATTTACAAGGCCTCTTTGTCTTGTCTTACAGTAAAACAGATGTGGGCTATAAATTGTGGCTGTGGGAGTAAGGGCTATTTTGGATGCCTATTTCTCTCTTTCTCTCTCTCTCTCTCTCTCTCTCTCTCTCTCTCTTTCTCTCTCTCTCTCTCTCTCTCTCTCTCTCTCTCTCTCCCTCTCTATCGTGACCATATTAAATTAAAATACAGTAGTAAACTACTATATATCAAAAATCTTCTGTTAACACAAAACACCAATCAAAAATATAATTAATATCATGATATGTACTTCTAGCCTACATACCATATACTTTCAAATAGCACATACTTATGTGCAAAATTTGAACTAAATTAACTTTAAATTGTACACTGAATAGCAGAAGAAAGAAGAGAAGCGCTATAGTACAACACTAAAGTTTCTTGTTATTATGCATCCGCGCCGGCAACAGCCAGAGCCAGGCATATTGTTTTTGGGTTGTCATTCTGTACGTACATATGTCTGACTGTCCGTCTGTCCGTCTGTCCGTCTGTCCGTCCGTCCGTCCGTCCGTCCGTCCGTCCGTCTTCAAATGGAAACAATACCTCAAGAATGCCTTGACGGAACTTCTTCATATTTGGCACAAACATTCACTTGGACTCAAGGATGAATTGATTAGATTTTGGGGATCAAAGGTCAAGGACATGGTGACCTCACAAAACACGGTATTGGCCTTGTGGACGCAATATCTCCATGACACCTTGAGGGAATTTCAAATTTGGTACAAATGTTCAGCCGGATTCAAGGACAAACTGATTAGACTTTGTTGGTCAAAGGTCAAGGTCACAGTGACCTCAGAAAACACTTTTGCTCAAGACTTCACACAGCAATAATATAATTTCACGCAAATGGGTAATATTTTATATAATTCGGGATAAACAGGGATGTAACCTGAAACTAGCCTGAGTGGCGGAGTAGTATTACACATTACTTGGCTTTTTATGGGGATATAGCAGATGGCAGATATCAGTAATAATGATCGTAGCAATATAAATAAATTGAAGAAATAAGACAATAAATAAAGTGAAGGGCTGATGTAGATCAAACAGATCAATCAGTATTTTCCTCAGTGCACTCTTTAATTTTTTTAAATTATCTAAACAGTTACTAAACTGCAGATTGTTTAATGATCCCTTTTTGCCAATGTTTAAATCTAATGTCAGTACAAATTATAAAAACATTTATGCAAAAGTTTCTTAATGTTTGTTATTATGTCAGAGACTTAAAATAGCCATGTTGTGTCTGGCTACAAATTCAGTATAAACAATCTGACACATGGACTTTCTGGGAAATCTTTCTGCCTCTTTGCTGTGGTTTTGACATTATCACTTGGCAGTATTTGTTACTTTGATTCCAAGTATTTTAGCTTTCTCTGCCCTGTATATTTTCACTCTGTTCACCATGAGAAAAACACTTTTTCTTTTTTTCAATTTTAGTTTTGTTTTTCGAAAAGAGAGAAAAGGAAAAAGCTTTTACATTCCCAAGGACAAAGGAGGAGTTTGTGTTGTGGGGAGGCAACATGATTTAGTTTCTCACACTTTCGTTGTGAGGAATCTCACTGTAACTGGTTTTCCGTACTATCCTACAGGGTTGCTGTATAGAAAAAAGTATTTTGTTTTAAATACCATATATATTTATTATTATATTTAGAACCATAATTTGTACATTATCCTTATTTTCAGTTACCATGTATGGATATTTTTCATGTAATGAATTGTGCACCTAAGGCAGAAGCATGAATTTCCATGCGAGAAGAGTCACCTTGCCTGCCATCACACCACTTTGTCTGCAGAAGCGGGTAGGAATCGTAGCTTGATTTCCTCTGTACTACCTCTTTAACTTAAAGCTTTTTCCTATTTATTAATGAACCACAGCTTTCCATTCCTGATCGGAGATTGTTTTAAATTTAAACTGTTTTTTCGGATGTTGCTGGATGGGCACTGACAGGGCTAATACATGTTAAACTTTCCAAAGTTTTTATCTGCATAAATATGTTCATATTCTGATTACATACTCTGTTCACTACAGTTTGCCTGTGCTATTGTTAGTTGTTGAAAAACTGACTTTCCTTTCCTTTTCACTGTTAGCTCACTATGAAGCACCTTTTTCAAGTCAATCTTTGACACAAATGCAAGATGTCATTTGAAAAATGGTGTAATAAACTAGGAAAATAGCAAGCTGTCACTGGACTCTGGAAATATGCTGAAATGTAAAATACGCAGTTCAGTTAAATAAGGAGCATAAATGCTGAACGAAGAAGCCACACGTTAAGTCAGAATATTAATAGACTGTTTTCTTTGTGTTGCCTGTGGAGCCGTACTTTACATTGGTAGGACATACTTAACTGGAGTGTTTGTTGTGTGACCTCTAAGACTTGTCCATGTTCAAAACATCAGTTGATCTGTTCAGCAACAATATAAAGGGACAAGCCACGATTAGGAATTTACGTTAGAACTGCTCCATTATTTCTTAAGGATTTGATGATAAGATTATTGCTTTCTATTTTATCGCGGCTTGCTCCAAGATTTTACTTTGACAATGGGCTCTTTAAACTGTGTATCATACTAACAATGAAATAACTTTTTACTGCTTTGATGTCCTAATTACTTACACTTTTTTCATTTTTATCAAGCCACCACCAAGTATCTTTTTGATCCCAGTTCTGAGTAAAACAAGTTGTGCCAATCCAATTCCAACAAACTAGGCAGAATGAAAATTAGGCCAAATAATATTTAATTACTGTATGTTCACAATAGTAACCCCTCCAGCAGCTCACTATCATTTTTGCTGTATAAAGTAGCATCTAATTTTCCAGCCTGCTTATCAATGACGCTTGATAAGATTTGTCTTCTGTTGTAATTCATGTCCTCATTGGTGAATACTCTGTAAGGCAAATGGTATTCTGGCTATTCCGTTGTACCTCTAAGTGGTCCAATTCTGTTTCGGCACTCAGAGCCCAGTAACTTAGTTCATGTGTAGAAGCCAACAAGTTTAATCCAACAATAATATAGTAGACAGTGCAACTAGCTCCTGGTCTGGCCATTAAAGAGAAAGTTCTATATGAAGTTGAGGCTGTCAGTTTTTCAAGTGTTCTAGCAGTGAGGAGCTGGGAGGACATTTCTCAGTGGTTGTCTTAGCTAGACAAGGCTGGAGGCCATCTCCTCACCACCACGCGATGATACAGCTGCAGCTGTGAGAGTGCAGTTCAAGGTTAAACCATAGTAGTCTAATTGGCAAAATGGCTCACACTGTCCTGTCCTTGAGATAAGAAGGTCTAATAGAGGAGTTTATATTGAACAAAGCTATATATAGTCCTGCATAGTCCATGTCTGGATTTATTCTGCCTTGTCTAGACTTATTTTTTGCTTTTTTGTGCTTTTCATTGAAAGCCCTTTATAACACAGCACATTATGTTCCGTTGCTCTGCCCGCTGCTTTAACCCTCACCTCTGTGATACAATGCTAAAAAAAACAGCAACAAAGAGTGATGAATGTGGCCTGACTGATAAATTAGGGGGCCGAAATTATTGGCCAGTATCAGCTCATCACATACAGTATACACCATTGAGCTAAAACATTATGACCACTCACAAGATGAAGTGAATGATGTTTATTATCTCATAAGAATGACACAAATGGTCCAATATATATTAGGTAGTAATTTAATAGCAGGAGAAAAGGGCAGGTGTAAAGACCTGAACTGTAAAAAAGGGCCAAATCAACTGGGTCAGAACATCTTGGAAACAGCAGGGCTTTAGGGGTACTTCCAGTCAGCAGTGGTGCATATCTACTGACAATGATTTTGACTTTGTTGCACCAGTCAATTTCAACTACAGTGCTTGAGTTGGAGGAGGTGAAAATTTTTGTCCGTTTTGACTAAGCTAACTGTCATGTGGAAGGTGTGAAAATAAATGAATGTTGACAGTGTCACCACTGCTGAAAGCTGCATAGATCTATGCCTGGCACTACTGGTCTGTGCAGCAAGTCAATTTATAATGAATTCAACAAAACTACCAGATTTGATCTGGGTGGTGAGTTTTAAACTACCTTAACATAAATTTTAAGATTTGCATATATGATTACTACAAATATGGTGTGCTACTACAAGAACAATGGTATCTTATACTATTAGTGCTTATACTAGTGCTAGATTTGCAGATGTTCATTTAATTTAATTTCATTCAGGCAGAACAAAATCAGATCAAAATGAAACTATCCACACATTCTAGATCGACTTGAATTGTTGTCTATATCTGTCCACTGAGGATGACTTTTCTTACAATATTGCTTTATTAATGTAATGGTCACATATTTCAACAGCGACATCTCATTTTGGCATGACTGCACCCAGTGATTTAGATTTTAATTTATATTTTTAGATGAGTTGCAGCTGAAGCCAAAGTGTTCTTGCATTCCTTTAGTGAGGAACAATAATCTATCAGAGAAGTAACTCTCCAGGTGACATTCTTCATTTTTGCATGTTGCAACATAATAGGTTGACATGATTGACATGATGCAGGCAGACATGAATGCTTTCCAGGTGAAAGCATGTGTACATTTGGATCAGGGCTACTTGCTGATGAATGGAGCTCTGTGTTCTCTGATAAAGACACCAGCGGTTTACGCAGCATGCTGCCTCGCCTGGACATTCATTAGAAACTCTTAATGATTAACTCTGCTGTACACTCAGTGTTTTCAATTGCTTGGTCTGAAACAATGATGCATAATGATACAATAATTTGATAGTAGTGCTCAGAGTAATTACATTGAGTGCTGTGATTATTATTATTATTTGACCGATGTGTTGATATTATAAATAGTCTGTTTGTTTGTATGTATTTCTCAATTGATTGTGGAAAAAGAGGAACCAATCAAGCTATGGGTCCACTTTTATTTGTTGCTGTTATTCACATCACTGAATACAGAGGTCAAAAAGATGCTGAAAATTACTATACTTTAATAGCTGGTTAAAAATTCTAATACAAAATGCCATTACTGACAGCATCTTCATATGAAAATCCTTGGTGTGTTGTATATTATTTTATTCTGTCTTTGCGATACAGTAGCTATGTCATATTTTGTATGTTTGGAAAATTCTGGTATTTTTTTCTTTGACTCAGACATCAGTTAAGTTAATTATCTAAAATAACCTGCAGAGCAGAATTCATTTCTCCTTGGTGCTGTGCCTTGCTTTTTAATAGCAAATCATACGAACACCGTTTTGGTGCTTTAGGCCAAACACCCACTGTTTGACAACAAATAATTGGTGATAATTATGCAAATGCAACAAAAAAATAATGCTATCATGGTAACTATGGAGATGGTACTTACATTCACAGAACACTGGTCTGTTTGTATGGCTTTGATGTCCACTCTTTACAGCAGTAGTAACATGGTGCTAAAACAAGAAGAGGAGTCTAGAGCCATGCTAATGGCTCTATGAGGCTGTATTTTGGCACAGCAGTGCTTTAGCTAAAAGTTACCATCACCTTGCTGACATGCTCATAGTGATAATGCTAACATGGTAATGTAAAGCAGTTATAATGCTGACCATGGTCTCTATCTTAGTTTAGCATTTTAGCATGGTAATTTTTCCTAACTAGCACAAAACACAACCTACAGCAGAGGCTGATTGTGATGTCACTCATTTTGCAGATAATTTGTCATAAACCAAAATATTAGACAAATTGAAATTTTGACCTAGCGGTGGCGCTAAGTACAAGGTTACCAAAGCTAATACACTTCATCCAGAGGTGCAAGAAGTCCAAAACCACATTCCAATCTCATTCTTTAGTGTTAGAGGGAAAATCAGGGGATCACCAAAATCAGTTGGATTCATCCTCTGGGGACCATCAATATCTGTATTTAATTTCTTGGCCATCCACCTAATAGTTGTTGAGATGTTTCAGTGTCGACCAGGCTGGTGGACCGACCAATTGACCAGCAATATGATCCCCAGAACCATGCTTTTTTTCACTATAGTTACTATGTAAATTAAAAATGCTTAATTGTTGGGAATCCTGCAGACCACGGCTGAATTTATAGTATCATCTACATTTGGAGACACAACCCTACAGCATGATTCTGGGATGATGTGTTTCTGCTGATGTGTTTAGCATGATTGCAAATGTTTTAATATCTGGTCTCAGCAGACCATTGAACATACAGGCCTTCAAGTGAATTTTGATTTTTTTTGACTGATAAAGCACCAACAGTTCTTATGCAAAATGTCTTTAGTGTAGCCGTGGAACACAGTAGCTCAGAAAAAATTGTTGCCATCGGTCTTCACAAAATTTAAAACAATTTATGACATAAAGTCCTTGACACCATAATCTCCCTGTCTCTTTTACTTGTAAAGTAGTTCATCAAAAGGTTATTGTATAAAGTAGAGTTGACAGGTTTGATTAGATTAATGTCATAGTTCAGATAAAATGTAATATTCAGAGAGCATTTTTTGTCGGTGTGTCCTCTCGGCATCCAAACTAAACTTTTCATGAAACTAACTCTAATATTTTCAGTTGGTCTGTGCTAAGTAATGCAAACATAAAGTACATCTGCAATGCTAATGCTAATGCTAATGCAATGCAATGCCATGCAAAAAAAAAACAGAAAAATACATCACCCTCTGACAAACCCTACCCTGTTCCTGGTGAAATGTGATGCCTGAATGATTTGATTTGGCCAATTCTCAGGAAGCCACTTCCCTAGGCAACTCAACTGAAGCCCAGGATAGATGCAGTCATGACCAGCAGTGCAGTGCATACATCGCTTTTTTTATTTTATTTTTTTTATCTGTTGTTTGTGTATTTTAAATGAATATGAATTTTGCACCACTGTTGTTCTCAGCTGTTGGTGTCTGTGTCTCGGTTGTAACAACATTTTTTTTCAGATAATTAATCTGCAGTGTTATGACGCTGTGTTAAATATACACACGGGTACATTTACACACATATAATATTACACACTGGTTGGTGGAATAATCCGTTTAATGCAGGCCTTTGTCTTTGTTAGACATCGACTAACAAAGATATTTGTCTTGTAAGGCTCCACACAGGCTGATTAAACACTAAATGGTTTACACAGAGAGGTGATGTCATAGCTTACTGACGGCTCCTTGAGGGCTCAAACCTCAGCCCTGCTGGAGGGCTCTGTCCTCCTATTATCTCCACAAAAGGAATCAGGCTCGTCCTGCCCAGCTTTAAACGCCCCCACCCCCCCACCCCCCCACCCCCCCATTCTCCATACGCTCCCCAGTCAACTTTAGGCTGAGTTGACCCAACTAGCATTACATTTAACTAGCACCTTTTATAATTGCTCCCTTGGTTATGCTGGGAACTCTGCTTGCCATGGGTGTGTGAATGTGAATAGAGAGGGGGTTGGAGCCTTGTGACTCTCTCTGACCCTCTCTCTCTCTTTCTTGCTTTCTCTCTCTCTCTCTCTCTCTCTCTCTCCGTCTCTCTTTCTTTCTCTCTCTCTCTTTCTCTCTCTCTCGTTCTCTTCCCCTCCCTCCCTCTCTCCACCCACTAGTGAATGAGCAGATTGATCTCTGGCTTCTTGACTCTGCGTGGTGAGGAAAGGTAGCTGGTGATTTGGTAGTGAGCCACAGCAACACAGATATGTGGAGTCAGAAAAGCGTTGGGCTAAGAGGCAGTTTTGTCTAATTACCTCTTTTCAGCTCCACTGCAGCAGAGGGAGAGGGAGAGAGAGAAAGACTCATTGCCTCCCAGCTGACACTTGCTGTGCCGTCTGATGCGTGTTTTTATGTTTCTTACAAAAGCTCTCCTTTACAATGCTGTGTACTCAGCCATGGATAGGCTATAGAGCTTGCCCAACCTCAGAACCATGCTTGGCTCCAAACAGAGGGGGGGTAAGTTATACTTTGAGATGGATAAATTTGTGTTACATTAAGTATTTGATGTCTCAATATGGTATTGCAAGATTACTGCATGGTGTTCTTCACAGGCTCAAGTCTTTATATCCTGGAACATGCTTTGCACATCGTCTTTTTTATTTATTATTTTTATTCTATTTTCTGAATACTTTGTTGTGGTAATGGAAAACAGGGCCTACTAACTGCTGTATGTGGGTCAAACTGATTAAATTATCTGATGCTTTGTCTCACTTTTAATACTGGTCATTTCATTACTTCAAGCCAAAAACAACAGTCTGCTTGTACTTCTTGAAGGTGAAAAGTATCCCGTCCTGGTTAATAGTTTGTTAACGCAATGCTTCTGTTGCAGGTAATCAAAGTTTATAATGAAGATAACACCAGCAGAGCAGTAGAGGTTCCCAGTGACATCACTGCCCGGGACATATGCCAGCTGTTTGTCTTGAAGAACCACTGCATTGATGACCACAGCTGGACTCTTTTTGAACACCTCTCCCATCTGGGAATAGGTAAGATTTTGTTTTCCGCAAAATTATTATCTTTTTGTGAGAATGTGAAAATCTCAATACCAACATGGTCAGTACCCTTAAACAAATCTTAAAATGCTCAAGTTGTGTTTAATCAAAAGGTCCCTCTGCAACCTGCAACCACAGGCTCAGAGCTACAAGGTTCCCAGTGCTGTACATTAGGGCCAAAAGAAAAACTCTTTGACATATTATATATATATATATATATATTTGTTATTTTGTTGTCTCAGTCTGTGTTAAGCGTTAATAAACAGTAAGCAAAGTAAAGTTTTTTTTTTTTTAATTTTTTTTTTTTTTAAAGGTAATTAATAAACCAGCAATTCATAAACCAAATAATATATTGTAATGTCTTGCATGGCTTCATAGCCTGATTCCACACCTCTGAATCATTGCACACGTTTCAGATATTTTTCAACAATTCAAGCAGTTTTCACTGAATGAAATGATGAAGTGAAAACTAAATATTTTTATGGCTCATGTCATTTTTATGAGTCTAAGATAATGTACTGAACCAATTCTGGTTATAGGTTGTTGGTCTTAATATACACGAAACCAGCACTTGTTTGATTTTGACATATTTACAGTATGTACTTGTATTAATCATGTGATACTAATGTTGTTAGTCCTATGGGCGGGGTTTGCTTGAATTGATTAGAGGATTGGCCGTAGGTAGTGGGGTGGGAAAATGTGTTTGAGAGTGGCGCAAAGTACTGAAAAAAGTACTCTTGATCTTCCTTGTGTAGAATAATATTTCTGATCCTCTATTGGAGTTGCAGTGGTAGAGACTGTCTACACAGACACATATGGAGTTCCTCCCATTGTATCATTTTCATTCCTGTCCACGTGGCTTTGGTTGTTGAATGCACGAGGTTGCTGTAAGCTCTAAATTACCTGCTGCTGCCAATTTGCTGTTAGCTATAAACAGTTATGTAACATACACTGTGATGTCAGAGCTTGTAAATTAAAGGGACATCACCTCCATTTGCATTAAATAATGGTGAATGATATAAAATATTGTTCTTAGTAAGCCAACAGTGAAAACACACGTATGTGTCAATGGTTTGTGAATACTGAACTGCAAGAGGGCAGTGTGATTGCATAAATGATTACTCAGCTGCATTTTCACACTATTGCACACATTACATAATTCATCCATCTGTTCTGTCCTTGTCATCAAATGTCTATTTTTAGTCAAGACTACATATCACTGGTATCCAGAGAAAACCATGTATCTAGATATTTATTCTTCAACTTTATTCAGATAAATTAACTATATGTTAACTATATTCTCCTTTCAGGTTTGACACAATTCCACCGAGCTAATGTAACTCTGTAAGAGCCCATTGTCAAAACACAATATCTCAAAGCTCAAGGCCTTTTTTTTTTTTTTTTTGGTTAAAAAAAAAAAAGTCATGTGTAAAGGGCATGTCTATAAATACTTATTCAATTAAATCATTTATAAAGCAGGGCGTATGTCATTTTTCAGATTTTATTTTATCAGCCATGTAAATCATGATTAGTCACTTGTTGCCTGTTGCCTTCTTTGTCATAGTTCATTGTACAACACTTCTTCACATGGCTGTATGAAAAAAAAAAGATTAAAAAAAAAAAGTTTTTCCCTTAATTCAACAATCATTTTTAGTTCTAGGAAATAATTAATGTTTATGTTGAACTGCCTGACTTGAGAGCCACGCTTTCATCCAGAGGTTACACATTGATACAAAGTTAATAATCAAACTCTGTGCCTCGAAGTTAAGCAATATAACTCTTGCAGGAAAATCTTTTGCAGACATAATTTCTCTGTGGTTTTAAGCAAGTTTAAAGTCTTATCTTTAATGTTGGTTTGGCGTCGTAGCTGATTCTAATTGGGTCTCCGTCTTTTATCGACAGAGCAGTGAAAAATAGATTTAATCTGTCGTTCATTATCTTTCCTACTTGTCTCACTAGAGAGAACCATTGAAGACCATGAGTCTGTTATGGAGGTGCTATCGGGCTGGGGGATGGACACAGACAGCCGGCTGTATTTTAGGAAGAATTACGCAAAATATGAATTCTTCAGGAAACCCCTGGTGAGTTTGTGATGACATTATGTGCATGGTTTGAACTAAACCACCTGTATTCCCATCATAGTGTGGGTTAAGGAGGTCAAACAGTGTTGTAATACTGATGCTGCTTTCATATTGGTAGGACTTTTTCCCAGATCACATGGTCTCCATATCCAGTGAAACCAATGGGATGGTGGATCACTCTCAGATTATACAGGTATCAGGTTCTTTCTGTTTACATTGAACTCACTGCCCTCGAGTGCCAATTGTGAGTTTCTCAACCTCTGTCTATATATGTTGTGCTACCTTGAGACTCTACTGCACAAACCCACCTACTGACAAATATTTCTCTGCCCAACACAGACCTTTCTCAACTCCAGCACTTGTCCAGAGATACATGGACACCTCCATGCCAAAGAACAAAGCAGGAAGTCTTGGAAGAAGTTTTATTTTGTCCTGCGGAGATCGGGGCTTTATTTTTCCAATAAGGGAACTTCCAAGGTCAGTGAAACAAAATCATTCACATGCATATTTTGAAAATCAGAAGTAATAAAAAAAAATCTGTGGGTTATTTGTTGCATA
Source organism: Seriola aureovittata (assembly GCF_021018895.1). Classification (NCBI taxonomy): domain Eukaryota; kingdom Metazoa; phylum Chordata; class Actinopteri; order Carangiformes; family Carangidae; genus Seriola; species Seriola aureovittata. The sequence continues at coordinate 14,762,169 of NC_079374.1, forward strand.
CAAATAAAACCACTCTGCTACAGTTTTTAGTTACCACAGTAAACATTCAGGATAAACAAATGCATGGCACCAATTGGAAGAATGAAAATTATTGACATAATCTTTGAAGACTCATTGTATTCCTCTGTTTTTACACTATGGGTTCACCAGTTCATCCTCTGTATATACAGTACCTCACTCATGTTGTGAGAGGGCAGTGGAACAGGTTGAGCTTGATTTTCCTTAGGTCAGCTGGCACAGCAGCCAGGCAGAAACAGTGCTCTCAATGCTGCTGACAAGTGAACCTTATACCTAGGCACTAGCCATGCCAACACAACCACTTCTCAACTGCTTTCATTTCCTACAACAGTAGACCTTTTGTTGTCCAGCACAGGGAGGCTTTGGTATGGTGCCCACTTTTACTCTAGCAGGTTTACCATTCATCTGCGGTCTTGGTCAGACATGTTGCTAGTCAGTCAGCACAGACACTAACGGCTGTGGCTTTACTTTAAATAAGGAAGTGGGAACGGTGTGTCACATGAAAGCAGAACAATGGTAGCCCTTGTGCTTTTTCTTTTTTTTTTTTTTTTTTTTTTTTCCTTGGAAATTTATCTCTGGCACAATGTGGCTGTTGATACTGTCTCAACACAGCCTGTATCAATATTTCTAAATTTATCCTTATCTCTTTCATCACATTTATAGGTTAACAACACCCTGAATTACTGATAACACTGTTTTATAGACTTATTGATAAATATGCATTGTTTAAATTAAATTTTTGTGCTTGCCTCCACGTCTGTTGTTAGATTAGACTATAAGCATGGTTTCATTCAAAGACACTATGGTATTCATCCACTTGTTTCAGTTGTAGTTTCCTAATAAAAGCATGTCCTATTCATTTCTAAAAGTAAATGACTTTCTTGTTTACCATAGACAGACATGTTGTGGAAATTAATATAAGACACAACTCTATGATTTGATGTTGCATGAAACTTCATACCTATAACTGTACTTGCGTTTTATTATTGCCTCTCTCTTGCTTGTTTTAAAGGAACCAAGACATCTCCAGTTCATTGCCGACTTTAGTGACAGTGACGTCTACACCGTTTTGTCAGCCAAAAAACTACATGGAGCACCTACAGATTATGGCTTCTGCGTCAAGGTACCATCACCTTCTAGACAAGCTACCACTGTACAAAAGGAGCACAAGTAGGGAGAGCATTGATTTCCAGTAGGTTGAACTCCTTTTTGTCTTAATGTAACTTCTCTCTCCAGTCCACAAAGTGTAGTTCAGCCCGGGACTTGAAGCTGCTTTGTGCAGATGATGAGCCCACCAGGACCTGCTGGATCACAGCCATGCGCTTGTTAAAGGTTGGCTTGCCGATCACAAACTGCGGGTCTGTGTCTAAGAGGGGGAATGCTGAGTCAATGCTAGAATCAGATTTAGCTTTGGGAGGAGGTCAAGGGAAACTATTGAGTGATGCTGGATTAGCACTCCCTCTCTTGATAGAAGCAGCATGTGTTCATTGTCTGGATGTCTGCTGGATACAGTTTAAAGTATTAGTCACTCTCCTGCTTGTCTATAAATAATATACAGTAAAGCACAATCAATAATAGTATTTGTATCTGTCCATTTTCATCATTATGCGACAAGTTTATTGAAAGTATTTTACAGTTAATGTGTAAAAGGTTTGTTTTTAAAATACTAACATTTTTTTTCAGTATGGGATGCAACTGTACCAAAACTTCATTCAGCCACACCAGAAGCAAAAAGCCTCTCCAATGGTAAGCTGAAGCTCTTATTATTTCACTGTCTTCTAACTCACTTCTAAATAGTAGTAATAATTAGTAATAGTAATAGTTTGCCCCTTTTAACATCGACTCATTATTTTGGTGCTTAGGCCACAAAATCTGTGCTCATCAACTTAATTTCTAGCTACAGTAGTCATCTTTCTCTCAGCCAGAAAGCTGTGATAAATCTCCTTTATAGTACATATCAAGCACTAAAATACTGACATACTGATAATATTAACAACTAGCTAACTAGCTCCACCACCCCCAGGTTAATAAAAGGAATGAATTAAAGACAAATTTCCATGCACTGAAAATCTGTTGGAGCTAACACATGCCAACACATAGGAGTGTAGTAAAAGCCTATAATTACATAGGACGAAAGAGGCACCTTCAGTGTGTTAATGTAGGTTTCTTGTCCCATAATAGCCTCAGACTCTACTGGGAGTATTTTTGTGGCAGTGAACAAAAATCTATTTATGGCTTTTGGACATGTTCATGAACCCTCTGCCTTCTAAAAATACACAGTGATCAGCTGCTCACAGATTTAACAACTCATCACCTCTTCTCTGTTGTCAGAGGGTCATATGTGACCGGCAGCCTCGCCAGGAGGATTAGCTAGAAAGATAGAAGAGTGCATGAATATGCCAAAAGGGAGGGTCAGGCTGTTGAATCTCCTGTATTCTACATGAAAGATATAGCTGTACATGCTGTCCTGGAAATACATCTTCATTTACTTTTCACTCTGAAAAGTAAATGAAAGCCATATTTAAACACGACATTACTGTAAGTAAGACTTCGATATGTGGTGATGGGTATCTTTACATTGGATTTGGAGCAGAGCAGATAAGAGGAATTGGAATGCCTCTATCCTCAAAGCAAACACTGCTCACTTTGTTTTAACCACTTGTTTAAATTGCAAGCTTAGTAGGTGGTAGAGGAACAAATGTGGTAATTTCAAAGCTTTTTGTTAATCCTGATAAAAAAGAAATTTCTTCAGCATGCGCAGTTATTTAGAGCCACTCACTAGATGGCAGCTTAAAGGACTAAAATGTGCCCATGTGTCATTCTTCTCAAAGCCACTCTAATCCTTTTTCAATGGGGTTTTCTGTCTGGAATCATCTAGAAGTGACGAGGATGGAGTCATGTTGCTCAGACACTAGATGGCAATACAATACCACACGATACCAAAAGTCAGTCCACTTCCTTTCCACAGTATACAAAGGAAACAAAAATAAGAAGAACATTGGCTGTTTTGTAGAGTATAAGACATGCTTTTGTTTTTCCATCTTTGACACATGGAAAAGACAAGAGAAACGAAGTGTCATTGGAAAATAAAGCGAAAAGTGAGGAATGATTTAAACATCCATAAGCTCATCAAGAATAACAACATGATAACTGTGTCATTTTAGAGAAGCATCTCAGAGAACTCATTGGTGGCCATGGACTTTTCTGGCCAAAGGAGCCGGGTGATCGAGAACCCATCTGAGGCGCTGTCTGTGGCTGTAGAGGAAGGCCTGTCATGGAGGGTAAGTCAGGGGTCTTATTTAAAAACTTTCTCTAGAGTTAGAAAAGACTCCCAATATTGTAAACAAGAATTTGCAATAGTCATATTACTTAACATTTTGTTGAACTTAATGAAAATCTGTTAGATAAATGGAACAAATCTTGGAACAAATACTTGAAATGTAGTCGCATGTTCTTACAATTTACAACCTCATTGTTATTAAGAATTTACCTCATGTTTTTGAACAACACGCTTTATAGTCATACACACAGCTGGTTACCACAACAAAATAAAGCTTGTAAGGTCAACAGCTGTAAGCACCTCATAATTGAACTACAATAAGAAGAGAAGAGAGACGGAATAAATTAGCTATGTTCTAAAATTAATTTGACTAATGTTGCGGCTGTAACTCATTTCTGCCTCAGAGGAAAAGCTGCCACCGTCTGAGCAGTCATGGGAGCCCCTCCACATCACAGAGTTCAGTGTCAAACATAGGTTCGTGGGACACTATTTTATTATTCTGATTTTCTGTATGTACACAATTGATATAAATGATTAGTAACATATCCGCTCCATGTGTGCCTCAGCTCTGCACTTGGCTCAGCCGTGGTTCCACAGCAAACTGTCTCGGGATGAGGCTCAGCGTCTAATCACTCAACAGGGTCTTATTGATGGGTAAGCAACTACAGTGTGTACACTTCACTGTTTAAAAAGAGTCATTAAAGACATCTATTTTTCTGGCTCTATGTCGCATTTAGTGTATGTTCCTTACACAGTGAGGATTTTATTCTATACCTATTTTTTTGAAGCCTGTCAGTGCTGTTATTAAAGGTTCCTTTCCTTGTTAAATACATTTTTAATGGAAGTCACTTCTGAATTCTTTGCAGAACAGAAATCACATGTGTATTTGACATTACAGTAAAACAGTTGTGCAGTGGGTAGGTACAGAATATAATCATTGAGAGTGTAACATACAGTAAATCTTTTTCTTTGAAGTGCATTACACCTGCATTACGTTATTGTATCACAGCTTCTGAACATATCTTTACATATTGTCAAAAAAACTGTAAGCATATTTCCAATAACCAAAAAGAAAGGGGCTAAAAGCAAGATTCTTCTTAGTGGTCTGTAATAGGTTGAAATTTAAGACAGTTTATTCTATGTCGTTATTTAAGTACCAGCAAATGCCACATTGTGTCCAAAAAATTCTCATTTTTTTCACGCTTTAGATTTATTATCTGTATTTTAGAAAATCTTGAAACGGGGCAAAAGTAAGAAGCAGTGTTCTTGGTGCTTTCAGAGTATTTCTTCTGAGGGACAGCCAAAGCAACCCTAAGACATTCGTACTGTCACTGTGCCACATGCAGAAAGTCAAACACTTTCAGATCTTACCTGTGAGTACAATCCAATGTTTGCTTATACAGTTCTAAGATTCTTTCTCATCTATCTTCCAAACATTACCTCCAAAATTTTAACCTCATTTCCAATAAGTCACCTATCTTTTGTGTGCGATTCCCTTGTGTGTGGATGCACATGTAGGTGGATAATGAAGGGGAGTCGCTCTACAGTCTGGATGACGGTCACACACAGTTCACTGACTTGATCCAGCTGGTGGAGTTTTACCAGCTAAACCGTGGGGTGCTGCCCTGCAAGCTCAAGCACCACTGTGCCCGGATCACCCTGTGAGCAAGGGAGGCAGCAGACCCCTGCGGGCCCTCGTGCACCTTAACTCCAGGGCCTTTCTGGACAAACACTCCCAGTGTTTTTGTGCCTTGAAGAAGAAAGATATACACAATAACTGAACAGCCATGCTAACTGAAACCACTGTTATCTTCATCTAGAGTCCACATTCATACTGTGGTACACGGTCTGTCCTTTCTTATTTTTCAGAAAAAGCTGAATTTGACAATAGACCATATAATAACTGATTATGGGCGCTGAAGATGATGTGCGGTTTTATCTGGTAAACACTACTCTTCAGTCCTGCCAAATCCATTGTGCAAAGTTTAAACATGGCTTCTTGTCCTGTATATTGTAAAGCTGAATGTGTACTGCAAACAGATTGTGAAGCCAATGAAAGAAAGAAAGTAGCTTTTCTTGGTAAGTGACATACATTAACTGGACTTTGAGTTTTCACTGAAAAGTCAAATAGAATGTCTCCTGCAGTATGTATACCGTCATTCAGTTGTGGTCTGTCAAAGCTAATGATGGTTGAGTCCCAACAAGGTCATAATTGTTTATTTGCTACGGCGTGATGCTGGGGATTGCAGTACACAGCATCTCTGAATTAAATTTGAGTAAAACTAAGCTATCGTACTTTTCATTGTCATTGCATCTCTCTGAGTATTCAGGTTTTTTTTTTTTTTTTTTTTTTTTAAGAAAATGATTGTTTTCTATTTGAGAGATAAAATGACCTCTCAGGAAGTGTCACTGTGCATGCTCTGTATGCTGGACCGAGACTGCTGTAGAGAGAAGAAGAGACGTAATGTACAGGTGGAGAGGTGGCACACAGCCTCACTAGTCTGCACTGTACATTAGTTTTAAATGTATGTGATTAAATGAATTTTTTTGTATTAGATGAAATCAGTTGTGAGCTTGCTCTACAGTAAGGGCAGTGGAATATTTCACCAATTTTAGACATAAGTCATTAAGATGGAAATCAGAAATAATGCATATTTGAATTCATTGTATATTGAAATTGAAATTTAGCTTTTATATTTTCCAAAGATTCAGGTACACCGTGTGCAAAGCCTGGGTTGGTTGTATTTTGATGTTATTACCACTGCTGTGGTTAAACAGTGTCAGATATTGTTTTGATTTTGAAAAGCCAATAATGCATCAGCTTTTAAGAACAAGGTGTTGTAAATCACTGACACGATTGAAATGACCATCTGGTGTTTTCGTTGTTTCATTTATTTTTCAGCTGGACAACAGTGCATTGAACAATGAATGTCATGGACTGCATAGTTTTATATATATATAAACACAGCCTGTTTGTAATGTATGATTTTGTTTGATTTGTTGTCCAATTCAGGGTTTTCTGACTCCCAAAGAACTGTAGAATAGTTATTAGAAAATCACCGTCTCATTTAACCCACAGTAGGTTTCAGTGATGTTTAAGAACTGCCAGCAATGTGTTATTCATGTTTACTGTGGTTCAGTGAGCAGCACCACAAGCTCTTTAACTCTAAAGCCTAAATAAGATCTGGCACAGAGTCGGGCAATAGATCACTAGGCTAATAAACCCCAGCTTTATTTCAAATATAAAACAGTTTACATTGTAGTCTTTAGATAGGATATTTCTCAGTAAGTAGGGCATACATGGTTATCATATAAATGCAATGACACACGTGAAATATAACAGCAAAATGAAGCCTTCTCATCAGCACACAGTGGGGTGCTCCTCTGTGCAGAAAGATTTTTCTAGTGAATACATAAGTCATGATTTTCTAATGGGATCCAGCACAGTTAAATTTAGTCACACTACATAGGACGTGTACGGGACACATTAGCCTAACATTGTCAAGTATGATTTACTGAATTCTGTGGGTACTACTCTGTATACATACATATACTTTGTGTCCTCCATGGAACCGTCACATAAATATTTTTTATAACCACTAGATGGTACTGGAAGCATTTTGCTATTGCTTGTCCAAGTTTGTGTCTGAAATCTTATTGTGTCCAGTGCAATTTAAATTACATAATACATAAGAAATGTGTCAAAGATGCAAGTTGGGTTAATGTTAATTTAAAAAAAAAAAAAAAAATCAAAGTTACTTAAAGGTTGTGCAACTAAGACCTCACTGATATTGATCATCTGACATTGTATGCGCAAATATGTTACCTGAGAATACACCAAAAATACACCATGCATAGTGACACCAACAACAGTCTGTGTGTGCCTGTTCTTACTAAGATGAGTGAATTTATACTGAAGATGCAAGTAATCCATTTCAGATAATCACATCTTCATATACATGACTTTCAGTGCCACTCGGTATTCAAAGAGAAATTTCCTTCATTCAATATGAATATCTGTAACATACACAATGATGGTTCCCTACCCAACAGTAAACAGCACAATGTCTCATCTCGAAGCATCCGTGTTAAACAATCTTCTCTGTTGTGATACAAACACATTGCCCCTATACCTCCCCTGCTCTACTTCAATAGCACATTTTGAAACAGAGCTCACATCCAGGGGAGATGTGCGCACACAGAGAAGTCTTAAATGCACCCCTGCTTCCGAGGTCTTGTGCTAAATGTTGTTTTGGATGTATTCCTGCCATTGATCGGAGTCTGGCTGCAGGGGGAGAGATGGCAGCTGGGAGAGCCTGCGCTTCCTTTAATGAATTCATCCAGCTCTATCCAGCCCAAACGGCCTGTGGATACAGCATCTCTCCCAGTAAAGAAAGCCTCTCTCCGCTCTGTTTCGGCCCTCATGGACAACCACCACTGTTCGTAACATTTCACACCACTACATTGGATTTACTCCTGCCTGCACTCTTACTCTTATGACTCCAGGTTTTGTACTTGAGCGTTGTCAGCTTCACTCCGTGCTTAAATGCCCCTCTTGTTGTATTCCCCGAGTCTGTTTTCAGTTATCTGGCTTCGATGTCTTTGGCCAGTTACTGATTATCTTCAATGAAGTGAAGACCTTGCTGTTTGCTCTGCTCTTGATCCACAAAAGGGCATTATCTGGGCTTGGTTATGAGTCTATGAGGAAATGGCGCTAGGTTTCTTTAGGGGATGCACTTTAGTGAAGGTTAGAGGCTTTGACTATTCCTTTGCAAAGGGCTCTCCCATCAGGAGTATCTAAAGCCAGAAGCAAATCCAACAGCTCTTTACTGTAACTGCAATGGCCACAGTGGACTGGAGCAGAGATAATCATAGGTCGATATGAAAAAATTATTAAATATGTGAAAGATCATCTGTTTTCAGTGTTTCCTAAGGAACAATTCTCACATAATACAAATAAAATGTTTGCAGATTTACCCACAATGTATAAATCATACACACAAATCAGCTTTTTTATTTATTTTTTCATGTCATAGTAACCCTTACCCTAACTCACCCCCTCCACACACACACTTTATGTACTTATAAAGTGAGAATTAAGAGCTGCTGTGCTGCTGTAACATATTACCCCTCCCTCTTAAAACAGTGATGCAACACCACTGTACAGTTTGGCTTTGATTGAACTGGAATTTCTAACTTGTTTTAATTTGGTAAATGCAAAGCCAGTCTTTGTGCTGATTGTTTTTTATGAACTTTAATGTATTATATATATATATATATATATAATAATCAGGTAAATGAAAAGGAGTAGATGACACATTATTTGGAGCTCAGAGGCTTAATCAATGGATTTCTACTTTCTGTTTATAGCTTGAAGGCATTATGGGTAATGGTAATCCAAAATTTTCCAATATACTTTACATGCCATATAACACATTATCTGTTTGTCGTTTAAAATGATCGACTAATAAAAAGAATGACCAGGGCTTTTATGATGCATTAAAAAATCTATGCATTTGCCCACAGCTTTATATTCAGGATTTTTTTAATATTATTTATATATAAAATTATGTACTACAGCAAGGTTTTCAGGGTTTGAAATAAATAGATTATATGCAGTCATAAAAAAAATTATATGCTTTAAAACAGTTTTGATTTTATGCAGGCAACAGTTGTAAAATGTATAAAATTATTTACAACAGCAGCAACCATAATGACACATTTATTTTAAAACAAACCCATTGCTACTATACAATTAATGGCTCTCATATCTTTTTCCCCACTGCATGAGATTCTCAGGGAACGTGGTCATGCCGTGGTGGGAAGGGGATTTTCTTGGTGTATTGAGCATCTTTGGTAATGTATTATGTCTCAGATAATTGCCCAGACAGTGCTTGCTCTATAAGTCGCCTCTCTAACCTCTGATATATTTTTCTGGGGGTCTTGGAACTGGCAAACGGTAAGTGCCAAGCTTTGTTAATTACAAGGATAACACATGCACTCGTCAAATAATGGATGTGGTTTGCAATTTCAAGTTTTAATAATCAATTACTGGCTGTAATTCTCTGTGGAGTCACAGGATAGTCATTAAATCTCAAAAGGCAAGCAATGTAGCTTTTTCCAAAGCCCTATTTTTAAATACATAAGGGAACAGGGTCTGCTTTAATCCGGTGCATTTTGTTGCCTTATTACAATGTAAAGTAGCTCAATTAGACCTAGACAGTGCTGCTTGTAAAATAACTGTTCAAAACAGTGAGTGATGAATGGTCATATCAATGCTTATTCCTCCAGGAACTGAGCTAACAAGGACAAGAGCGGAAAGATGCTCTGTTACTGTAATACTGCAGATCAGCTTGTTTTTGTTTTTTTTATATGAGTTACTGCTTTCATTATGTTGAAGCTAGAAGTTCTGAATGTGCTCACATTAAACAGACATATCTGTCTTTTGATGTTCAGCTTGGTACACCTCTGTAACTGGCCTCTTTGATCTTAGCAAACAGGTAGTTGTAGTGGTATCGAATCTTTCTTTTTTTTTTTTCTTCTTCCTATTCAGCAGGGTTCCTGTTATTGTATTTTCAGTCCACCTTCAAAGCTGAAACGTTGCAGAGGTTCTTCTTGACCTTGAGAAATTAACATGGGAGGACTGGCTTTGCTCTGAGGGAGCCCTATAGAGGCCACGTCCCTTCCTAATCCCCAGCTGAAAGGCATACCTCTGCTGCTCAGACGAAACATCCCAGCAGGCTAAGTGTTTACATGGTATCAGGCGATATCCTGACATAAAAACAAGACATGGAATATTTCATTCAGATCATTTAATTTGGAAACATTCTCTTTTTGACAGATATAGGTTGTGACGGTGTGTAGAGTTTGTGTGTGTGTGTGTGTGTGTGTGTGTGTGATGGAGTGACAGAAAGAGAGAGAAAGAGAGAGGAATGAGTTTGGCCCTGCACAGATGAACAAACAGTGAATCTGAAGTGCAGCGCCCTGTGTGGCTGCCCACCAACTGAACAACATTAAGGCAGTCCTCCATGTAAAACCTGCTCACTTCTCCCACAAACACTCGAGTTTGGCAAACGGGCAGCGGCTCAGCGGGGAGGAGCTCTCACTGGAAGGCAGACAGTGAGCTATGGACAGCAGGGAGACGTAAACCACAGCTTCTGGTGGTGATGGACTGATGTTTTAGGTGATCAAAAAGATGAAGAAGAAAAGGAAAACGACAGGGGTAAAACCAGGAGGGGGTCTTGGAGAGGAAAACATTTTGGACTTTAAAGGTAGAAAGACATGAATAGCAAAGTAAAGCTGAGATGTTTGACAGTGCAGCACTTGGGGTGAATATTATTGCACACTGTAAAAGTAGATCCAAACTCTCTGATTCCCACTCCTGTGTTTGCTATCAGTCATACCTTCACATGTAGTTGTGCAAAAGAAACTTTGAAACAACATGATATATATCATGGGGCAATTTACTTCAAGGTTACAGAGCAGATCTTAGGATGATATATTGTCCTTGCATTTTTCTGCAAAATAGGTCAAAATGTTCACTGTGGCACTCACAGATGCGCATGTGCACGAGCACATATACACACGTATTGGATCAATTTACATTCCTGCCTACTTTTTTCTCTCATTAACATGGTGTGCGAGTGACTCCTGAACAGAGTAGGAAGACTTGTGGAAGAATTAGGAAATGGTCCATTTCTGCGAACACAGTGGAATAGAAGCAGAGCAGCATATGTTGGGATTTGAATGGTCAATCGATGAATAACCCAGAGCGGTGTTTTTCTGTGCAGATTGGCAGGCATTGTGTGGTGGTATCTATGTGTGTGTGTGTGTGTGTGTGTGTGTGTGTGTGTGTGTGTGTGTGTGTGTAAGAGAAAGAGAGAGTGAGTGAGTGAGGTATGGGGGCATGGAGTAGTGGGGATTCATCCTTCCCCAAAGTATTACGCAGTGGTCAAAAATATTTGCAATGCCAGGAGGTATTTTGAAAAATATTTGAAAAAATTCAATACTGCGCTGACCTTTTGCTGGGCATTTGTGAACAGATTCACTCTCCGTCTAATCTGGCTCAGAGTCAGGGAGGATCTGTGTTACTGTATCATGTTCTCGATTCTAAATTATGTTAATCTACTCTGCGCGCACATTGTCTTTATTAAAATCTTTTGTTTTAATTTTACAAGTGAAAGTGGCATACTTCAAATTTAGCAAAACAAGAAATTAAAAATTTAATTGACATACACTGGGCAAGAATTTGCATGTAATGAAACTGACAGTTGCCTGTATAATTTATAAGGGAAATACATTTTATATGATCCAAAAGTATTTTTCTCTCTCTCATGTAGATTCTTTTTTTTTTTTTTTTTTTTTTTTTTACAAAAGTGTATTATATGCATCAAAATCCCTATTATTATTTTTCCTATACATACATCTACATCCCATATGTCCTTATACTTATCAAATTAATTATTGCAGTGATTTTCACTTGGATCTTTTTACTGATGAACTGTGGAATGTACCTCATTTTACCTCCACAAGAGGGCAGAAAGTATCCAAGCACACACAATGTAATGAATTTGCAATTCATTAGATTATATGCCTCCAGCATTTATAATAAACATCTACTTATTTTAAGTGTGTGCCATTGTAGCACTCTGGAGAAAATGTCCTTGATTCTTCATCAGAACAGACAGACAGCAGGCAGAGGCACTCCAGTATTTGCTGTTAGTGTTTTATATGGAGTTGAAAATGATGCAATTACACACTTCGCTGTCAAATATATGTCTGTATACACTTAAAATATTAAAGATTATTTAAAGATTATCAGAAAAAAAAGAAAGAAATGTTTTATATGATGATTGAATGATTTTGATATTTTTGGAAATTAAGCAAAAATACTAAACTGTCAGAGGTGTTACACCATCAGTGAAAACAAGTTGCAAATAAGAAATTGTAAAATGTAAGTTAAACTTTATATTAGAACTAGTGAGAAGGTAGAATAATCCAGAAACAATTACTAAATGCTATCATATTCAGTCATTTCCCAAAAAAGCTCAATTCAATTCATTTTTCTTATGCACAGAGAATCAATTACACAACACAAAAAAAATCTTACTTTTTTCTCTTAGTTCTCACTTATAAATTACAAAATATGCAACATAGAAAGAGAAGAAAGAGGCAATTAGACAGGTTTAAGAATTAAATATGAAATGAAATAAGTACAACAATTATAAAACTTCAAAGTAAGAGTCTTGCTGTCAGTTGTACCACACAGCATGGCAACTGTACTCTGCAGTGCTGAGACTCTGCTGACGAATCAACCCTCTAATGCTGATCGATGCTTGCTGGGGTGGATACTGTCCCACACAAGTTCTACAGCAACATGGGATGATGAAAGTAACACAAACATACACAACCCCAATGATAAGCTAGTACTTTACTCGCAGTGATATAATGACATAGAAACCACAGTGACTATCTGACTGTTATAGCTGAGGGCATTGGGTTACACAGTATAAATACATTTAACATGCTTAGTTTGAAAATGATCTTTTGCAGCAATCTTATTATGAGAGTAATCATTTGAATTTAAATCAAATTACATGAAACAGGTTAGAAAAGTTTACATTACGGTGTGTGAAAGCGTTGCAGTGATCTTGGCATGCCTCTTAACATCTGTGTTTGCCTCTTTAATTAGGTGTGTGTGTTTAGTTTGCAGCACATTTATGTCTCACAAACATGACCAAGCACGGGAACAACAAGCCTAATATATATTCTGTGGCTGTTGCGAGGAAAGAGAAAGACTGTTAAATGTGCAGCGAAGTGAAACATAAAAGGTTTGAGACAGGATCTGACACTGTCATTCATTCAGCACATATAAAATCCCACTTGTCACTGGATGGAACGTATTATCTGCACCATCAGAACACCAGTATTTGTTGCCATTTTTTTAAATAAATAATTGGAAAAATTATACAAAAAAAAAAAGAAAAAATCACAAGGACAATGTTTTTATTGTTGTAAAGAAAAATATTCAAAATAAGATACTGCTGAAATTACCAATCGTCCCTTCACTGTCCTCTCTACCTCTCTATCATTGCCCAGAGGCTTTTTTCTGCCTCAGATAGAAGCCAGTATAAGATACAGCTTGTCCTTCAACTCAGAGATTTACAGCACGGCTCACAGACTTATTCAATTCGTCCACAAGCCACAATGCATACACATTCTGGCACTGATCCGGTAGACAGAAATGGTACTTTATAATTGTGTGTAAACACCATTTCATGTTACCAAAAAAGTTTTTTTTTTTTTTTTTTTAACAATTTAATACACGGAGAATGTTTTGAGAGCATGCTATTTGTTTACTTAGCGCTTCCTTTCATGCTGAGGTTGAATGGAGGCTAACGTCAATCATACCTCTGGACCTGAGTTGTGTTCTGCTAAGTCCCAGTCTTTGCCCCTTATTATAACACAAGTTAATTGAATCTCACTCCTGTACTGCCGTCCAGATGCTTCTCTGTGTATAAAGGTACAAAAGTGATGGAGCAGGTGTAGCAATATTTGCACTTAGAGTATTTCCACTGAATATCAGTTTGCTCTGGTCAGACATTAAAGAGAATAGTTCTAGCTTTGTAAACCCCTTTCATTTAGTGCTGGGCAGTATTCCTATCTTCCTGTTTTCAAAAGATTCCTCTTTGACCCACATATACCAACAACAGAGAAAGACTTCAGTGTGAGCTACAGCACCCAGTTTGCTTGGCTTGCTAAAGATACACCAAGAAATGGGATATGGACAAAATGGCCATGACCTCAGACATGACTGCACACTAAAAGGAAAGGAATGTATCTTTGTCCATAACAGACTGTTGAACACAGGGATCACAACATATTTATGTGTAATGGTTTGCAGAGGTGGTCAACTCACATGGTGGTGGAGTAATTGCTGTCATATTTCTCCAATGACTGAAGCATGGCAATAAGAATTTACTAGCTATAGTCTCTGCCTGTACATGTTTGTGTGTGTCCCTCTGTGTGAACGATGGAGGCGGATGGTGGTTTGTTCTTTGTGTTCAAAGCATCATTGGCACACGGGCATGCACACATACATGCAAACACATGACCTTCTGTTCCAGATTATCACTTATAACAACACAAAGTTAAGAACTAGCAGGTGAACACATAGCAGACCATTTAGCAGCTGAGAGGCCACACATTTCTCTCAGTCTTTGGTAGAGAAATAATAAATAGTCAACTGTTTGCTGACACCGTAGCTACATCAACTTTATTATGTCATAAGATTTCAATGGATGTGTTTCCATTAACCTGCTTAATGCGCAATTTGAAACTGCAAACTTAAAAACGAGCAATGGAAGCACATGAATTTTGAAAAAACTTAAAATTATACGCTTGTGTGAGACTATTCGACAAACTCACTTTTTTTCGCATTCAAGTCATGGCATCTGCTGCATCATACGCCAAGGAGCCAGCTCCAACCAAGAGGAGGACTGCTGGAAATCCATTGTCACATTTAATTGGAATGATACTGATAATGATGGGGAGAAACCCCAGCTTTATTCGCATAACATCATTCAATGTAAACACAGACCATTCGTAACTGTGTTTTGTCAATTTTTCTAAAACAAAATCGCTTCTACGTTGTACAAAACTGCAATGGAAACCTGGCTAATGTCACATTTACAGCTTCTTCCACTGTTGTGTTAAGTGGCTAAAAAACAGTTATGCTGCTGTAAACTATGAAACAAATTGACAAAAAAAAAAGAAGACAGCTTTTAACCATATCTCACAGTCTGTGGATGGAGTTTATTCAGTCATCACTGTTCAGTTGTCATCATGTGATCTAAATATGGAAAATTTGACATACAACCACCTCTTCCCACCTAAGCAACGTTCCATGTTTAGCACATGTGATGATAAGTCCATGACAAAATGTGTCCTGTATCCAGCTTTGGTTTACTTTAACATGCAAATTTACACCACTGACCAACAACAAGCCGTCTTAATAGTGCTGAACTGACGAAGCTACTGTAGCATATTAGCTGTGTTGCACCATATACTTTTATTTAAAAGGGATAGTTTAATGAAATAAACTTATTTGTTGAAAGTTGGATGAAAAGATTAATACCAATCTCATATCTGTCTGTTAAATATGAAGCTACGGCCAGCAGCCAGTTAGCTTAGCTTAGCACAAAGACTGGAAACAGGGGGAGTGAGCTAGCCTGGCTTCGTATAAAGGTGACAACCTCTGCCTACCAGCATCTGAAAAGCTCACTAATAAAATGCAAAAAGCTGAACCAGAGAGGGGTCCTGAGGGGACGACTGCCTATAGCTCTGCTAAGCCAAATCTACTAAAGACAGACACACTAAGACAAGCCAAGACACTGCCTGTGGTGGCCGTGCAGAAGCCAAAGATTTTAGCTGACCATGCATCAGGTCAGCTAATTTAATTATGTAATCTAATACATAACCTGCTGTGTCTGAATGTAGCCTTGACTCTGCTGTGTGGTAAGTCATCCCTTCCCCCCCAAAAAAATGACATGACATGTTGACCAGTGTACAGTTCAGTTGTAAAAACTGTAACAATACTATTTATATTACATCTTGAACCTTGGAGTGCAACATCTAACATAAAATTGTCACAAAACAGTGTGATGACTCTATTTGTACTGTACGGAACATGTATGTACCGTATGGAACAAATGATGGAAATGTTTTTTTTATAAATATTTGGTTGACAAAAGACATTTGTGGATGAATTTCTGCTTTTGAAATACAAGATCTTTTTTTTTTTTGTTATTCTGCTGTAGTTGAATGGCCATGTATACTGTGTACTCAATCAATAGTGTGTACTCAGTGTAAAAACATAGAAATATGTAGACAGCAACATGTTGCTGTTGCTGTACTGCTAATACAGATGCTCACATCAATAAAAAAAAACAACTACTATGTTCTCTCTGCTGCTGTGCCATGGATGCTATGTATAGCTGCACAGGGAAGAGTTTCTTTTTCACTGCTATAGTCTTAACCTGCTGTACACTCTCAAACCACTTAATATGTTCTTTCATAGATGTCATGGGACAGAACTTATCTTTTTTGGGTCAATGTTTGCACAGTGGACGGCCAGGTTATGACTGATATCACTTATGAGGTGATCTGATGGCCCACTGAAGATTGTACTGTGTAATCATGACGTATGCTGTTACATTTACCTTTGGAAATATGTTAATTCTATTGCTTCTCTTTACTTTGAGGGTGTAATAAACTTGCACAAACCCGTATCTTCCTCTTCAATCTAAGTACTGTATGGGCACTTCAAAAACAGTCCCCCTTTTTCCGTGGATTGGAGAGCCATGTCAGAGGAAATTGAAAATGCAAAGAATGAATCAGTGCTTGAGATAAGGATAGCATAATTTCAGCACAATTGGCAGAGGACTATATCCCCAAAGTAAAAAAGTGTGTATTTTACTTACAGCACTGCCAGCAGTTCTGAATATTTTGACCAATGGCAGTGTGTGCACAGTTTTCAGTGAACTTTACTTGACTCATTCATACACTGTTTTCATTTTAAAAAATGAAATGCGTAGATCGATCATTTGCACACTAGAGTTTTGTGGAGATTATGATTCATTTTGTAGCTGTAAGATCCACAGTTCCCATAATCCAAGTAAGCAAAGTCAAAAACTTAAATTGATGAAAAGCATTATTTGTGCCCTTTCAAATAAACATACTGTATCAGGTTATAGTCAGCCTTTAGATCATGTGGCCTGGGACATTATATTTAGTATGTAAATCAACAACATTTATGGCTTGGAGAGAATATTTGTGGGACTGGCAGCTCAAACTTTAGAAGTACTGAAGCTGAGAAAAGTTGTGTGGGTTCAGACATAAGCAAATATAATATTTTTCATATAACTGAGTGAGGAAAGCTGCTCAAATGTGTAATCTAAGACAACGTCCACATTACTACGTTTTCATTTTAAAACGGCGTTTTCATACAAAAACGATCCCCCCGTCCAGACGAGCGTTTTAGCTCAGTATCAGAAACCATCTTCCTCCAGACTACCACACCTGAAAACGCACCTGGGCAATCACGTGCACTGGGCATGCGCCAGCCAGTGTAAACAGGAAGCTGATTGTCTAATCTGCAATTGATTCATTGCAAAAACTACAACGAACGAGCAACAGCAACAGCAAAGAAAAGAACTGCTAGCAAAGACAACAATGTAAGTAAAACTTGTAGTTCCTTACCCGTGTTGTATTCAGAAGTGACTATAGGTCTCTACGTCAGAGTTTTCAAACTGAAACGGGGCCAGTAGCGTTTTCGCTGCTTAAAAACTTCGCGCGTGGAGGAGTAGTAGTGTGGACGGGAGGCGAAAACGTTGCAAAAGAGATGACGTATTAGTATGGACGTATGGACGTAGCCTTACAGGTGGCTTTGAGCGATGCAGAGCTACTGTACGTTGTACGGGAGCCTGTAATCCTCTAAGCAAGTCAAAAGATATGAGCTTCAAATGTGATACCTGAGAAAAGAAATACAGGACTTAGAATGAAGGTACAGTGTTGTCTTCTGTTTTCTGTTCTCTCATGAAAGGGAATATGGATAACCTTCTACAGCTAACTTAACATTTTGGTAGATGCACAACGATGATCACCTGATGTTTTGGCAAAACCTCTGCTAATTGGTCATCGTGATTAATTTTAATGAGTTACACGAAAATAATTGACTGATGATAATAATTAACATCTAATAAACTCTAAACTGTAACCTGCATTGATCTCCAACCAACAGCCTATACTGTTTTCATGTGTGTATTAACATTACAAGCTAACATTTTATTCCATCAATAATCTCTGCTGTGCACTAATCGTGACTGACTTCTGCACAGAGCTGTTTAAATGTGCATTTTATTTTTCATGCTGTGAGGAGGGGAGGGCGCTTTTGTCTTCATTTTGATTTAGACTTGACATCTGGTTATTTAACATAGTGAACCTCTCGAGTTCAATGTTACTGTAAAGGCTGTTTCAATTGTTTGCCATTGAACAAACGGCTGATCGGGTCAGGTGACTTTAGGAAGGCGTTGAGTGTTCATTGTCTTTCTGTGAAGGTAAAACATTTGAAAGCAGAAGCAGTGGCACAAGAGAACAAAAACTGAAGGCCAAGGGGCTTTTTGAGTTGATTTCATTGCTGGGTGAAGTGCGCTGTAATATTGACACAAAAGTTGTTGTCTTTGGAGAAAACCACTGTCAATCAACCACTGCCTAGACCTGACCACAATGCTACTGTACTGTTCATTCACATTACCGGCCTTTTCCTTCCATTTGTTCCCATATAAAAGCTACTGAGGTCACCCTTACTTACTATGAACTTATTGTACTAATGCATTGGAATAAAATACCTTTCTTTTCAGCTATCATGAGTGCACGTATTGCCATGGATTGCCCTACAATCATTTTTTAATTTCATTACTAATTTAAATCTTTAATGTTATATGAGACAAATGAAATGGAAAAACAAATCTGTCCCTTAGAAATATGTATTTTAAAAATCACTTTAAAATAAAACCATGAATTATAAATATACAAACTACACAAAGACAATATACGTAAATAGTTTGGCCCGCTTGATTCTTCAAGATTATAATCCATCAAAGATTGTAATAGATTCTGCTTTAAGCATATTTACAAATGAAGTAATGTGACATATGAAAATAAAACCTGGACAAAGGAGGTTTACAGATAAGTCAGAACCACACGTTAATGTCGCTCATGCCTTTCTCATACTGAGATTTCCAGGCCCCCCCCCCCCCCCCCCCCCCCCCAACCCCCAGCTCTTCAGGTCCCCTGATGTTGAAGAAATGGAAATACAGGCAATCAGGATTCAACACATCAGGTCTCTATGATATAAATTCAGGACCACAGAGGTGACTGAATAATAACATTAATGAAATTTTTACATTGACTAAAAGTCAGAGTTCCCCTTCATTAATTTTGCACTCTGTCTTCAGAACTTGAAAACGCACCGTAAAATTCCTGCTCCTCAGTCTGTATTTTCACACATGGGTTATTTCCAATAAATGACATAAACTTAACTACTAGCTGGGATAATGTTAACATTGTGTCAATGAATGCACATCATCAGGTAGATAAGAGCTCATAAGTGCAATCAATGCCTTTGAAATAAAGATGACAAAGCTGCAGAAAAATGCAGGACACTGATTATCTCTTAAAATTGCCACTGGCTGTCCAGCCAACTGTCGTTTTGCTAATCTTTTTACATCTGATGGCTTTGTTGTTTTTTTTTTATCCAGTAACACATGTAGCCAAATAAATAATATCTTTATCTTCTGATCCCTCTTTGTGCTTAAATGGAAGATGTGGGCTTTTTTTATTATTATTATTTATTTCACGGCAGCTCTGCCTTGATCAGGGTTTTGGATAAAGATACATGATCTGCCTTTAAGTGAAACAGAGCAAAGACTTCACTGGATTTCCTTATTGCCTGTCAGAGTACATGCATGTAATTGGAAATGTATGATACAAACAATATCTACATGATCTAAGTATACTGCTGCAGTACATTTACACCAGTCTATAGCTGCAGCATGTAATGCTACTGAAGCACTGAGTGAATAATTCAGATATCACTTTTTTTTTTTTTTTCCCCAACATCTTCAGTCTATATAAGCGATGCAGGGTTTCCATCCAAACCTGAGACCTTCTTATTTGACCATGAATAGTGCTTTCCTCTGGAGCCTTAGATTGTTATTGTACAGGATGGCCTTATTCCTGTTAAAGGCCTGGAGCCCAAGCTGGGACATCTCTCCTTTAAATCAGCTTTGGGATCTCATAGACTGCACTGATTTCCTTGTAGGCCTTTGTGCTCTTAAGAAGTGATCACCCTCCTTCAATGCCCCGTGGATTAAACAGGGCAGGCTGGTTCACTCCTCTCTCACTCGGCTTCACAACGACTCTACCTTTGTAGCCAATAAAAGACTAACTAGAAAAGAATGAAGCGATGGGAGAATCAATCTACTGGAAGCCTCCCCACAGTTTTCTCATCATTTCTCGTGTCGTATGTCATCTTGGATTGTAACACAAAAAGCAAAACTCAGTGTGAGGGATGGTTTCTCAGCTATTCAATGTTCAGAGAAGCCGGAGCGTGAAAGGGTTTCAGGAGAAGTGTGAGATAAGTTGTGTTTAGGAGTTAAGTGGAGTGTGTAGTTGTTTGTGGATCAGAAATGAGTATCAGTAAAAGTATCTCTATTCAAGACACACAGCCACTGGTTAGCTAAATGTTTGTTTTTTCTTTTGCCTACGTCGTTCTTTTTGTACAATGGCTTTTTAATTTATATCCTCTATGGAGAAGGCACCAAAGCCCAATCAAGGTAATTGTTATCTAATGATTAGGCTAATGATAACTGAAACAATCAAACAAATAACAAACAAAAAAACAAACACAAAATGAAAGAAAAGAGAAAACAGAGAAAATGTTTATTAATGCAACAGCCAATTAACAAGCTTTGCTGCTATTGTTCATAAGAGGTTCTATGATTCTTCATCAGCTATAATATGCATTTCACTATAATTAATTCTTTCACATGCACTCACAAACAGGCCAACATCAGCAATGCTGATGATCATGTTACCATGGCAATTTGATATATTAATTTAGTTGCATGCTGACACATTTATTAATTAACACATCTTACAAATGTACAAATCCATTTAAATCCATATATCCATTACACATCCATACTTATGTGCATGCTTTTATTTGCCTGTATAAGTAAACATGCAATCATCTGTCTGCATATTGCTAATTAATAATATTAATTTATCAATGTTTTTTTTCAAAACTATTATTAATAATAATAATAATAATAATAATCCATCTGGCACTAAAATGCTTTCTTTAATATGTTCCCTATTACTGCTACTGTACAGAACTATTGTATTTCCTTTGGTCTGCTTGGCTCTACTATGTGACTACTCCATATCAGGGGATGAAGCTGTCTGTTCAGGTGATTGACACAAGCCCACATTAAGAGGTGGTTTTGGAAATTAGTCCGTGGAGACCCTTTGGAGCTGAGCTGGAGAAGGAGGGCTGTCTCTGAGAGGAGCCGTGCCTTTTTAACCCCACTCATTGGTATGCCGATGCGCGAGTGGCAAGCTGCTCTCTAAATGGCTGAGGCATCCTGGCTGGTACCCCCTCGACACGTTCCTGCACAGACAGACCCCGTGGAGAGCTGCCAACAATATGCAGCACAGAATCCTCAAATTACAATGGGCCCAATTAATAATCACATAGTTAGTTCATATCTTAAATCTTATAGAGAGCTCTGCAGAACAAAGCGTCCATCAGAAATTTATATCCCCTTTTTTTTCTAACCATGACCAAGCTTTACCTTAACACTGTGAACTCTGTGTTTTCTTTTCCTCCGAATGTTACAATTTTGGATTTTTTTTTTAATGATGTGGTAGCTTGACCATTCTTTCACCCTCCTTTTAATTCACTATTATGGGCAGATGTGTAAAAAATACATAATAATGGGACCACTAAGGGATGGTCATGAAATTTGAATGAGTCTGTCTTGGTGGAATACACCATGAAATAAGACATATACCTAAATCAGTAAAGCATTGCTTTAGAGCCACTTTTTGACCGGTTACTTTCTAAGCACTGAATAGCTTAGTTTCCCATTTTAATTTATGGTTTTAGAAAATGTGGCCAGATGAAGCAACATATTGTTCTTACTTTCATATTCCATCCTAATCATTTGCTCATTTGTATACCACATTTTCTAAAATGCACATTTTCCCCCTGAGGAATATACAATTACCAAGATGCTTTAATTCACAGCAACTCTATATGCAGCATGCACATGTGTTAGCCAACATCATATGATCGTAATCACAGTTTGTGTTCAACGTTTTGTTCCATTACATCTTATGGTACAGAATCAACGTGCTTCTCTCCATGTCAGTGATGAACAATTTCCAGATTTTGACATGTTCATTTAAAGTTGTTAATCAGATGTAAATATGCAAAGTGGCTTCCCAGGGGCTCCCTTTGAAATGCAAATACAGGGTGCAAACAAAGGTGGGGTGGGTATAGGTTCTGATGCAGCAAAATCATGGCGGTGTAACACTGTTCATGTCTCATTAAAATATGAAAGACATCATTCCCTCAGCCTTTTATTAATGGACTTACTGTGATTTGGAGGATTTTGTGATAAGATTTGACATTTTTGAGTTTCATTTCCACCACTCAAATACTAGAAGGTTCTATCTATCTATCTATCTATCTATCTATCTATCTATCTATCTATCTATCTATCTATCTATCTATCTATCTATCTATCTATCAGTGAAGTCTACCTTGTATTTTAAATAGCAGATCTTATAAATGTGCCACTGAGAAGCATTTGAAATCGGGTGGGAGGTTGGTGGGAGGTTTTAAGTGATTGTATGAAGGCAATTTATGAAAAGTGCCCCATTATGTGTTATGCATTATATTAACCTATTATTACTTGTATAATTTCTATACATGTGTTCATAAGTTATATCAGGGGGAAATGTTTTCTGCTCGCATACAGCGAACTGGAAATCTTTAAAGTGTGAATCTCTCTCTTTATCAGAGCTGATGGATGTTTGGCTTTGCGCTCTGGTTTTGACTATCTATGTCATAGTCGGTAGAGCCCTTCTCTTTCTTTTTTTTCAACTGCTCCAGTCTTTACAAATGGTAACACAAATTTCTCAACACTGAGTTCATCTTTTTGAAAAAAACTCTTCACACAGTCAGCTCAACAGCAGTAGGTGTGGACAAAATGTGGATGCTGATCATTTTCCATTGCTGTGACACAAATTGCATTCAATGACCACAACTTTCAAAATTCATGGTCCTCGTTCTCACTCAAACTCAACCACCGCCAATTGTCTGTATATGCACACTCCATTTATACTATTGTATGCAATTTATACCATTTGTACAGTCTGCATGTCTACGTCTCTACATCTAATTTCTACAGTATGCAGCACTAGGCTACACATGCAATAAAGAAGTACCCTTCATTTTTGTTGGAATGGGTTCTTGACTTATGCTAAATAAATAAACGCTACTTCAAAGACAACAGTGATACAAGCTGTAATGTTGCCTGCTCTTAGTGTTTGTTGGGAGACAAATGTCACTTTTCTAGCTAGAGAGTTGATCCTGAGATGTGTCTCAAGTGTGTCGGTCACATTAGTGCATTTTAGATCTGTTGTGCCGAGCTGCATATTGGTAAAGAGAACGAAAGAGTGTGAAGAATTTTGAAAATTGGTATAGAGAATGGTGTATTACCAGTTGTAAAAATGAAACCTGTAAACATACGTGTATTTACCCGCATGAGATGGTTGAACTGTGGCGGGGAACTGACGCTGGAGTGAGTTGAAAGGTTTGGACAAGGAAGTATAATGCGTGGAATAAATATATCTCTATCTATATCTCTGGTTCTGCTTCATCAGTTATTTTAAAGTCCAACTTGAGTCCCATAGTGTTATAGGAGAGCAATGCTAAACCGGTGCAGTACTCTTTCAAACAACCAAAAGCCGCACTGGCATTTTCATTTTAATACGCCATATAGAAAATGATTGTAAGTAGAATCATTTATAGCATAGTAATAGCCAGACAGAGATTATGCGGACAGTTGAATCTAGCACTGCCTCTTGCCACTGGTCAGCCAAAACTTTGTTGATGATTTGCACCTCACACTCATGTCTACACATTTCCAATTTCAGGAGGAAAATTGGGATTCCTGAGTGTCTGAAGTACCATTTTCTGACTCTATGGAGTGGAAAATAGGATTCAATTCCTGTTCAACACCTCTTCATTAACTAACCACCAAATGCCAACCACAAAAAGTGCTTGTATCAAAGAACTTTGATAACTGTGTTTCCATGCTTCTTAAAAACATTTTGGGGCGTTTTGCACAGATGTTTTAATGCTTTGTAAAAAAAAAAAAAAGAAAAAAAAAAAGTGCACTGAAACACTAGAAAAGTCAAGTTTTGTGTAATTATTCACTGTGCCTTTGCAGAGACTGGTGAACGCAATTTTGTTTAAACAGAGTAACCCTGACCAATCCCTCTAGAGAGGTGTTTCAGCTCCCGGTGTGTACAGCCACTTAACCAGACTCACAGACATTAGCCACCCATGACTTTACCGCCAATCCAGAGTCGACACCCACTGTACTCCCCATTAAAATTTTACAGGTCAAAAATTTAAAAGGCAGTTAAAGAAATGTTCTTTTTCATTACATGGGACAAAAAATGAGTAGGTCAGCCTGTGGCATAATGGCACGGTAATTAGAGCCTTCCGCTTTGATAAAGTGTGACTGTGAATCAATGTAAGACTAATTAATCAATATTTTAATTATTAGACCTTTTAATGAGCATTTTGTTAAATTCCCCTGGATCTTGCTGCCATATTGGCCTCCTCTGTCATCATTAGCTAGAACACTGAGGTTTTACTGTGTTGAATGTACAATGCGTATAGTGACACCTTCTTTAGTTGTTTCTTCAAACCTTTTCACTACGTTCTTGTAATATGAAGTGTGGACACACTATTCTACTGAGATATGGCTCTATACATAAATAGGTATTTCATTGGCAGCATAACATGACGTCTCATCATTTACTTCCAGAATTTCTTTTTAAAATGCAGGTGATACGGTTGTTCACAAATGATATATATTGAATATTGCTAAATAAAGGTAGTAGACTCCATCTTAACCTGTCTTTGACTCTCAGCCATGCAAGATCTAAACAAGCTTTTAGTCAACAGAGTGCTAGTTGTGCTTCTCTACTATGCACTAACTATAGCTTATCCAGCTCTCACCTTGACCATGTAGTGATAGCAAGTACTCGCATATAGCACCTTTAAAAGTAAATTTCTTTTTGGCTACGTAATTTCAGGGTTTAAATTACAATGAGGCCCCTATATTCTGGCCAGGGCAATCCTTGCTCCATTTGAAATTAAAACTCGGGGTGGCTGTTTAATTCTGTCGTATTTGTTAGTTTCTATAACCGCTGTGATAAATTGTCGTCTCAGTTGGTGTAATTTTCAGCCACACTGCTAGGGGCACTGTTCTACTATCAACAGGCCTCTTAAGAAATAGTCGTCTGTGAGGCTTGTGAATTTTGTGATAATCGATGCTATGATGTATTTTTGAGTGTCAGTGATAGTGAATGTTACGAAGTCTATTATTTCTATGCTTAATTCTGATGTCCAGCAGTAATGAAATTAAGTTAAATGACAGACTGCTAGATTTGTAATATTTTTTTTTGTTGTTGTAATTTTCATGTGGCACACGTCAACACATAGTTTCCTTTATGTTCAGCACTAGTAGTGATAGTAATCTCTCTGCGTATCGGTGGATTTTGTTATTGTTTGTGTTTATGGCGTGTGGCATTTATGGTCAATATATGTTGCTGACAGATGTTTGTGGCCTACTACTGTGGGTGTTTGCTGCCTGACATACACTATCCTATATACAGTATTTGCCCCCACACATTTCTGTATCATCTCTCCATTTATACATCTGAGTGAATATAGGAACAGTTCACAATCGTGACAGATTGTCTGAGAATTAAATAAAGGGGTGATGGCCTGGTGAGAAACATTATTTCTGACACAGAGCTGAAACTGTCGGAGTTTAAAGCATGTGCACCGTTGGCAAATGCAGTAACGCAGTGATCAAAACTTCAAATGCATTCACTTATCTTGATTTCTGGTTTACTTCACACAGTTCTCACACAACGACAAAAGCGCACGTTGAAGAACACTTAACATGATTGCAGATACTTGGTGCGGATTTCACCTGAGAGTTTTCTGCTCACAATATTCTCAGTCTTCTTCCCAGTGAAAAGAAATGTGTCTCTGTTGTGTCGGTTCAGTCAATGTGTGAGAATTTGCAGAGGTACAAAATTTTGACTCCACAGTCTGTATGAATTCAAAACACCTAAAGCAAAAATGAAAGCAAAGAGATTATGTAATGCAGCTGTTAGAGATTAGAATGTGTGAATATAAACTGTGAAATTCTGCTGAGGGGCAACAGTTGCCCAGCCTTGTTTGTTACATCATATGGGACAATGTGCTGGTCCATGAGATCGGGAGAGGTTTATGTGAAGCCATTCAAGAATATAAAGGGTCCGTTTTCCGCCACACTCACCTTGACGTTTGGCAAAGGTGAAAGTTACATTAGATGCAATGTGGATGGAAATTGTGGGATGTAAATGACAGGACAGACACGGACCAGCAAACATACTGCCTTTTTTCACATAACAATGTTTTTTCACGTGTGATTTTGAGCATGAAGTTTTTGTTGCAGCATTTTTTTTTTATTTTATTTTTGTTCGAACACATTAGCATGTGATTCTGTTCGTTGCATGAAGAGATTTAACAGCGCAACACAATTTATATGCTCTAAAACAGTCTTGGTGTTTAAATCTCCTGCTCTCAGAGTGAGGCCTTTTTGTGTAACAGGGACAGGAGAATAAGAAATAGCTATAAAGCCTTAGTGCAACACATTAGTTTCATACCCTGTTTTGAAACTAGCATTGTCCCTATCAAATAAATAAATAAACCAAACATGCATCCAAACATCCAATGGAGACAAACACATCTGCAATAAATACACAAGAATGTACAAATACGCTGCTAAACGCTTAATTCATACCAGTGCTTGAATTTGCCTGCATTACATCGTCAGTACTGTCAGGACAAGGTTTCACATTTTTTCTCCTGATTGGGCTGAAAAAAGAAGCAAAGCGCCAACAAAAGCTGCAAAATAGAAAGCAGCCAGAGAGCGAACGCGTATGCGGATTCTTCTTTTAAAGATTGGTTTGGAAATCTTTTATCAGGAAGAAGATGCACCCAGCATACACTTAGGGATATACACAATGTGTTCTGGTGGGTAACAATGAATGTAAACACACTAAGGTCCTGGTATTGTGCACGCTGGCTCACTGTCACAATGTCATGGCCAGAAAAATGCTACTGTTCATCTATAATTCAAACTCCTCTATGCAGTATAGGTCAATGACGATCCATACCACCTTCTGAGGACAGATTACAGCAA
Organism: Seriola aureovittata; assembly: GCF_021018895.1. Lineage (NCBI taxonomy): Eukaryota > Metazoa > Chordata > Actinopteri > Carangiformes > Carangidae > Seriola > Seriola aureovittata. Next base: position 14,789,592 of record NC_079374.1, read on the forward strand.
AACAGATTTAGTGGTGTTATTTTCCATGCACACCAGCACATGGTTTTGGCCGAGGTTGGGTGGGGAGGTGGGGTTGGGGGTCGTATTAGCAGTGCTATGAAGTGGAAGAACAAGCAAGGTTAATGAGCAGGAGTAGACGGAGCAGTGCTGACACCGGTGAAAGAAGAAGGCTGTAAGACAGGTTAAAAGGGAATGCCGTTGTTTTTGATGGTTTAAACAAAGGTAACACATGGTAGAAAAGAAAAAATACCCACTTCACCTACTGCATGAAACGAAATGTAATGTTAACATGTGTTTAAACATGTTGACAAACACTAGTATCAGTTTGGGGAATTATGATCTGCCAGTGGGGTGTGCTATATCTAAATGAGATTACACAACTCATCTGAGTGTGGCCATTGAGTGTCAAGCTACATCTTAACCACAACTGGCAAAACTGTGTGGAGCTCATCTCCACTGAGGCAGAACTAAAATCTGGAAATAATCAGCTAGTGGGGAACATAAGAAATTCTCCAGAAAACACTTTAACGCCACTGGAGCCCACTGCTCCTCAAGATTGGATTCAGGTACCTAATCCCAGGAGGCAGCTGCCCCCCTCCCCTCCTCCTCCCTTGCTTTCCTTTCATACGGTGGAGCGGAGCAGCCATGGGGTGTCAAAGGGGGCAGAGAGACTGCTGTGGTTGACACCTGCTGGGCGCTATAAATATAAAAAAAACTGGAGCTGCCACTGTTAGTTTGTACTGTAGTTCTCTCTCCCAGGCTTCTCTCTCTCGTAGGCTGATGTCTGCTTTAATGCAGACTGAAGGCTTCTGCCATCACCAAACCATTAGATAAGCAAGGCATCCAAATGACTCAACTGATTCTCCCCAACAGCAAAGATCTTGGCCTAGATCACAGAGGAAAGCTGTCACTGTTGTTGGTGTTCCACAGAACAAGGGGAATAAAACCAGAGAAGAACAGTCTCTCCCACAAACATTTCAAACTGTTGGTGCCACATTGGACAACTTGTGATGTTTTCTTAATCCGTTCCTATTTGAAAATGTTCACTGTAATTGCGCATACATGGTTCAGCTGGCTTTTTATGTTCAAAATATCATGATTACAATGAGAGTGTCGCGCTTTCTTTTTAGGTTACTTTGCTTTCATCATATCTAAAACATAGCCAATGATTACAGCTATGATGTGATTTAGTGTATGACTGAGCTGAGTTATGAACAAGCACTGCTTTTGATCCTTTTTAAAAACCCAACAAGGTGTACAGTGTTACTGTAAGAGAATAGAGTAATGCCTCGGAAATCCCAAGATATCGGCTTGTGATTGAATGAACTCATAACAAGATATTCCCGCTAAGAAGCCAATATGTTCCTTAAGAAAAGAATTACTTTAATACGTGTAGTTAATCTTTGTATATGACCTGGTCAAATTCCTTTAGGTAATGCAATTTGCCCCACATGTTCTAATAAATACCCAGGGATCCTGGTAAAACTCAACATCCCAGCAGATGTCAGGGAGATGGAGGGCTTTTCGTTTGAAGATCAGCAAGATGTGAACCACACACTCCTGACAAACAGCTGAATGGCAACACATGACACAATATATTGCCTGTTCTATGTTACATTCATTTGGTAAATACACACGGGGAAATTATAAGCAGAGTTCCTTTGAATTTTTTTTTTTTTTTGCTCTGGAAATTTCTTGGTCGTATTTTGCTAGAATAGCTGGAATGCATTTATTCGTTTTACGCCAGGCTGTTTGCTTTCTGCCTCTTCCTCATCTCCCCTCTCTGGCTCTGTTGTATCCTACACCACCGGTGGACGTGTTCTTTACAGATGATCTCCTCTGGATTTCCAATTTGCAGTGCTCTGACTGTTACAGGCAGCAGCAGTGCTTTAGCAGGGCTGTCAAAGCCGAACTGCCCCTCCACTGTCTGCGAGTGTGACACCTCCATTCCATGCTCTTGTCAGTCTATAGAAGAAAAAGTGGATTAATGTCAGTTTCTGGGAGCCTCACAAAGCAAAGTGTAGCTTTGAACATGAGAGTGATTCTTGTTGAGATGGTCATCTGCAGCATCTGTCGGAGGGGAGGGAAAAACAGAGGGGGGTATAGAGAGAGAGAGAGGGAGGGAGAGAGCGATAGCACTACACCACATAGGATACACACACCAGCAGGGTCATCAGACGCAGCCTGTTTAGAGGCACAGGCCTAATCACATGTAAGCAGCATCAGACAGCCGACACCTTGATGTGTTTTGGAGATGTGATCCCTGTGTGTGTGCGTGTTTTTTCTGCCAGACCCTCCCCCCCCAATGGCCTTCCCCTCCCCTTGATTTTCCCAAGAGACACCCCGCTGAGAAAACGACAGGGCAGCAAAAATGTACAAAACCAGCTCTCCGCTGGCTTACACCACCTTTCTCTGCTCAGAGAGAAAACGCCTGAACCAAGCCAAAGGCATAAAAAAAAAAAAAAAAGCTGATAAGCAATCCTGTTCACTGTCATGCAAATGCATTGAGCTTGAATACCCCCAAACATGATAATGCATTAATTTAACCTTTAGTTTTTTTTTTCTGATAATACTGTTAAAAAGCTTTTCTTTTTTAAACAAAAACATTTAAAATGAGGGAATTGCATTTGGTCAGGTTGTAATGTTTTCAGAGGACTAAATGGTACACTGTATATTATTATTAACAACAAACATCCAGTAATCAACATATTAAAAAAAATAATTCTTATGATTTGAACATGAGATATAATTATTGCACTTACTATGAATACATGCATACCACAAAAATTAATGTATTTAAAAATAGAAAACAAGAACAAAACACAGTCAAGGCTTTAAAAGGTGCAACTGCAGCGTCACCACTACAATCTGCTGCAAACTGACTGACAGATCGTTTCATACACAAGCACTAGAAAACCAACACCAGAAAACATGCCAGTTTTCATTGTTAGTGTTTTCTGGTGGCATCAAAGGTTTACAGTACTATTTGTAAATACAAATGTAAAACGGGTTTAACTTTCAATTACGAGTAATTGATAAGCATTTTTAAATGGTAAATTCTGTGCTGTTCTGACTGTAGACCTGTTATTTCAATGACCAGAAGTCACTGATAGGACCTTTAAATATCAGCAGACTTGAAAGGATTAGAAGTGGTGGAGACTCAGCGGGAGTGGAGGTGAAATGTGCCAATAAATATGTATTGGACTTTTTTCATAGTTAAAGGTTACATACCATGTGTGCCGATTTGTTGTTTGTATGTGTTTTGGTATGTAAATGAGAAGGTTGGTGAGGACGTTTTCAAGTGTTATATACTTTATGTACTGTGCACTTTTTAAGCAATTGTCAGTCAGAATTGGGCGCATTATCGAGTCGCCCGTGCCGACACCAAGGTCCTAGAACAAACCTGCTATCACATGCCTGACCATTAGAACAGATAGATTTTGCTGCTATTTTTCTTGAGTGTGGTTTTTTTTGTTTGTTTTGTCTTTCAACAATAAATAAGTCTAAACAATTAGAGAGATGCATACTGCGGTGTCTTAAATATTGTTGTTTCAAAGTAGGACTAGTAGCAGTGGACTATGCTGCATAATGATCACCGCACAGTGTATGAAACCATTAGAAGTGGTCAATTTAAAGTTGTGACAGTTCAAGGGAACCGGGAGCCATAACATATTCAGAATGGTCCACAGCAAGGTCAGTGTTTTAGTACCTCTCCATGTCTATGCACTGAAGCAGACAAGGATGCAGCACATTTCATTTGGGACCGCCGGGGAAGACAATGTAGAGCCATGACTTGTCTAGACACCTGGTACTCGTCCTTAGCACGATGGCTCTGTGTTGAAATAAATCTGTGACCCAGTCTGCGTCTGCATCACGGAATCGATGGATTCTTTGCACCCCAACTAAGCAATGCACTTCATCTGCTTTGTAATGCATGCACTTTACATTGCGATATATATAATATTGGCTCGGACTTGCCTGATTGACCTGCATTCCAGAGCCAGCCCGCTCTCTGCTCACCACACCTGGGGCCCCGGAGCTGGCGTGTGGCTGTCACCGGCCATCGCCACGCCATGCGATTGATGACAGCTATTCACTGATGAAGCTGTATTCATCATTCCTGTCCAGGGCTGCACTGACCAGATGGACCCTGACCATCCATCCTCTGTCAGGGACACATCTGTTCCCGTTGTTGCTTAGAGTACTAACAAGTCACCTGCTCCCTGAAAGGCTGGTGTCAGCCACAGAGGGATGGACGCTGCTTCATGCTGCCTGTTAAAGACGGAGAAAGATCCCCAGAACAAAACTAGTGGATCTTTGTTCCACAGTTGGAGGCGTCTTTACTCGGCATGATGGCACAATCTCATTGTCATTTAGAAGGCATTCTGCGACAGTGCATTGTGATGAAGGGTTTTCATTTATTGAGCCATTGTTAAATCATTAAATTAACTTCCACATTGAGCAATTGAACGTTGAGGTGAAATTAGTTTTTTTTTTTCTATTTTCCAGGGAACTTTTGTGCTTTAAATAGAGCTGATATTTTCAGCTAAATTCCTCCCTCTTGTTCTGTGACAGGTGGACACTAGTCTAGAAGAAAAATTAAGAAAGTTGTTTAACAGCTTTAATCTTTAACGTGCCAATTTTGTATTATCATTATAATTTTCTTTCTAGAAGGTTGAAATTATCTTAATTTTCCTCAGAGATCATGTTTGACGAAGGTTCGACACTGACTGGAAACACTCCATCCTCTGTCACAAGACATTAAAACACAGCAGCCATGAGTTTGAGATAGTATGTACAGAAACACACCTCCATCCTCGTCAACTTATCCATTCGACAAAAAAGGAAGAGAGAGAGAAAAAAAAAAACAGTGGTTGCTTTGACTGTGCAATGAATATACTGTCGCGTTCTCCTGCTGTTTCTAAACATGTAACCTTCTGTCAGCACACAGCTTCCTATTCCAAACTCCACACAGAGGAAAGAATGATTTGTATGAGGGCTCCATGCAAGGTTTCAGTGGTCATCATCTCTTTCTTTCTCTTGTTACGAAAGGTTTTTGCTGCTCCTAGCCTGTGCGTGTGCGTGTGCGTGTGTGCGTGTGTGTGTGTGTGTGTGTGTGTGTGTGTCTAAATGCATGCTCACAGGTGAGAGCTGGTGAGTGTGGCAGGCAGCAGTGCAGCAGGGCCAGTCTCTCAGGATCTTTAGCTGAAGTGGTTTGGAGGCCTATTTAGCAGGTCTGAGTTCATTAGACTCCCTGTGAGGAGGCTGAGTGTGCCTGAGGAAGCCCCGCGAAGTTCTTCATTGTCTTAAGACTCAATTGTAATCACCTTACTCAGCGTGACTGACAGAAGAGCTCTCTGGCATGATTGAAAGTATTGATCTTTTGGCAGCTCTCTCTAGACGACTTGAAGATGCACAATCACAGCTCTCACTTTCAAAAAAAAAAAAAAAAAAAAAAATCTCTTCATCTGCCTTAATCATCTGATCAATAATTAGCATCAGGACAGTGGGGGCTTTGGCCACGTGCTCGGTTTAGGTTGCTTTCAGCTGCCTGCTGCTTCTCCTCTGTTTCCCACCGGAGATGAATCTGCTGAGTAAAGCTGATCTGGTGGACTGGGGCAGTAAGGGCAGGGTGGAAGCCCAAACAGCAGTGACTTTCATATTCATAAGCTCCACCCAGCCGGCTCTGTCCATCCCCCTCCACTGTCGTGCAAGATCGGCAAGATTTCTGTCACCTTCAGCGATGGCAAACAGCCAGATGCACTTGGAACCAAAATTCACTCTCACAGCATCCTGTCGTACCAGCGTGAACTTGTTAATCTTCTGATAATTGCAGCTTTAGAGGAATATCACAACTCAGGTGGAGGGAGAACGGCAGGTACTTGATCACAGTGTGTCATGTTGATAAACATCTTTCTGCATCTAATTACCAGTAGCCTCTATATGGACACATAATGAAGACAATATTTAACTGCTTTTTTTTTTTTTTTTTTGTGGACAGTGATATTTTGTTTTCAGTGAATTCATTAAACAGGTTGCGGAGAAGTGCTGCAAATCTGGCCCAGTCACAGTAGCTAACTCAGTAGTTTGCAGAACTATACACCCTCGTTAAAACTGCTTCTGACACATCTTTTCCATGGTAACGCAATAATGACTGCCCACCTCGCTGATCATGACCAGTTTTCTTTGGTTACCCTCAAAGTAGCACTATGCTGTGCGTGGTGACAATACATGTACGGGTCAGTGTCCAGAACCAAAAGGAGGAAATCTGGAATCCATTATTATTGGCATAGTACTGGCAAACCCTCGATTTGAATAAAGCGGCTCAAATCTATCGCTACACAAACACCTAATTGCTGGTTTATACAGCAATGAGTGCAGCCTGTTGCCTCTCTCTCTCTCTCTCTCTCTCTCTCTCTCTCTCTCTCTCTCTCCCTCTCCCTGCCTAGGGGCCAGTACGGTGGCCATAAGGTGCAAAGCACAACAACATTGGACAAGCACGCACTAACAAAAGAGGAAAAAAATACATTTCACAGAGCACTTAAACAAAACATGTTGTCTTAAAGCAGAGATAGAATGTGTTGTTGTGGTGTTTTCCTAATGACTTTGGTAAATCACTGACTTTATCTTTAGCGCCATCATAGGTCAAAAATAAACATTTACTTTGGTTTATCGTAGAAAAATAAAATAAATTAAAAAAACCCTGCAAAACTAATGACATTCCCACCAGCCTCAGCTGTACTCTAGTGTTAATTAGCTAATGTTAGAATGCTAACACTAACAAGCTGACCATAGTAAACATCATACCTGCTAAACACCTGCTGTTAGCGTTGTCACTGTCTTTCACTAAACTTGACAAAGGCGTTTTAGTAGCATAAAGCGAAACTGCACGTCGGACTCTGGACACTAACCTCGGTCTCATTAACCTTTGACTTCTGTGGAACAATTGCTGGCGTGGAAAATACCTTGCAAGTGAACACACTCCGCATCACATTTCTGATTCTGAATGTATTTGGATGAATAATTTAGCAGTATACATAAAGTTGATTTTTAGGAAATACAGTCGGTTTGTTGTTCCGGTATTTTCGTGTTTTGGTTATGTGTCGGAGCCTCTGCAGTGACCAGGCATCAGCAAGTTGAATCTTCAGGAAGAAAAACAAAAGAGCCTTGTGATTCCTGACATGGACCTTTCAACACATGGCAACTGCTTGTTTTCTACCCAACAAGTCCTTTCACTGAGGAGGGTAATGAATATGTGCATGATTATGTATTGCAGCATTCTTGATATCACACATCGCTATAGCCTTATAGGCAGATAATTACAGGGATGAAAATCTTCCATCTAGAGTTCATTCGGATGATTTTGCTGTACTTCTTGAATACTGCATCTAGGTTCACATTTGTCATGGGCCTCCCCTTCATCAAACACCATTTGATTATTGTTTTGTAATTAATAAAATGCAGTAAGGTAAGGGTGCTTGAATGCCAAGCTAGTTCCTCTTCTGAAAAGCCTCCTTGTGTTTGTGTTGATTACAGCCCGATGATACTGACCCACAGTACAGACAAACTCATCAGCTAATTGCTGAGGGTATATGGAAAGGTCACTGAACAATTAAGAGAAATTGAACCTTCTGGGGACTGTGACTGCACACGGCTCACAAAAAAAAAATCACAAAACAAACGTTAACTTTCCTCATGCAAGAGAAATGAAAATGAATATATCTCACAAACTAGATGAAGTGGAGAAAATATAATTATAATCACTAAAACCTAAATTTAAATAATCTTTTTTTTTTTTGATACAGCAATATCATTTTTTACTTTTACGCATGCTTCCTATGAGATTCTAGCATTACAGGTACTTTAAGCATATTTCTGTCCAAAGAAAGGACAGACAAGTGTATAACATTATCATAAAATAGAGAGCTGGCTTCTCTGGAAGCTGCGGTCACACCTCTTCTCTGCACAATAGATGTGTAAAGTGTTTCTGGTTTGGATTAAACTGCTCGGAACATTTTATTAATCATTATCTGCTCTGCAGTACAAAAGCATGTAATTTTGTGGTGTGTATCCAGATCGTGAATCACCTTCCCACAGGGCTATTCAGCACCTTATAGTCAGTACAGTGATAAAGGAATTGATGATAAGAATGCAAAAGCAAAACAGGGCTTTTTAAAACCAACCTCGAGTGTTTTTCACATTCAGGATTGCGCTCCTACTATCATTGCAATGACTTTGCAAACAGGAAGAAATTCATTCTGGTGTTTGTCAGGATGCATGTGCAGTGCTCGGCTCATTCTGTCTATGAAAGAAAGGAGAAAGAGAACACGACAGGAACACACGAGCGTAAATGTGTCTCCATTAGGAAAAATTCTCCTAGCAGATTTTTCTTGCCTTTATATTCATTTGAAATAATTCATATAAAATGGATGGCATGGTTGTGTGATTAGCAGTCATCCCTACACAGAATAATATATAGGGATGACTATATATAGACTGTAATGTCTATAGTCCAAAATGTAAATGTTCAGGCAGGCAAGTAGGCTTCTTCCTTATTGGGGCTAAGAACTTTGAGTTTAAGACACATGCAATTTTTCTGCGTTGGTGATTACAAACAATTGGCAAGGGAACCAATTAGCGTTTTTCAAGTGAGGGAATAATTGAAAAAAAAAAAACCTACTCCATGTTGTGATTTTCTACCAGGAAGCATTTAGTGAGGTATCTCTTTGTTTGCGTAATTGTAAAGCTATTGTAGCATTGCTTTCCTTGGGGCCATGTCTTGTTGGAGATATGCCAGTGGTGTTTCACTTGTTGAGTCCATTACTGTGCTAGCTCAAAAGCAAGCAAAAGCACACAGATGGACTAGCCCCAGCACACACAGCGCTGTCTCAGAGGCCCAGAGGGCTGCATTGTTATTATCTGCTATTCAGGAACAACAGATGACTACCATATAGCACTCAGTAAGGCACTCACCACTCCATATCCTTACATTGTTGAAATATGCTTGTCATCATACTTTTGACTTCTTGTATATGCTTGTAATTGCAATTCTGCAAATGGCGGTAAATTCATCTGGTGGTTATGATATTTAACATTTTACGTAAAACAGAGAAGACGGCTGCATGCCTCACTTTGTGTGGATTCAATCTTTAAAAGATTTCGACAAACCTGTGCAGCAAAATTTGTGCTTCCTCCAAAAGTGGTCATTTTGGTTGAAGTATAATCTCTGGGAAAATGATTCAAAGAGTAGCAGGTATTTAGTCTCTAATAATTTACAATCCAAATAGAATTTGTGAGAAACGTATTTGCTGCCTGGATTATGTGGACTACAGATTTAGGCACCTTTGGTTAAGTGTAGGATGAAACGGTTTTGTTTAAATGATGAGGGAAACGTATCCTGCCTCATGCTTCTTTTAACTTTATTCAAGGCAATGATCTTTCTTTAACCTTGACCCAATGTTTTAACTCCAAACCTCACTATAAAAATCTTAATCATGTAAGTTGCTATGAGCAGATATTGTATTGCAAGAGTGGATACTGTAGCAAAACAAATGAAATATGTTGTAGTTTCATTTGTGGATATTTTGAGGTTCAGTATGAACATTTTGCTACTCGGCAGATAAATTCATTAAAACGTTTTTTTAATGTGTTGATATAAAATGCAATTTAGGTGGCATTACATTTCCTGCGCAATGATTTGGAGACAAAAATAATTTATGAAACATAATGTAAACTCAATTTCTTTTCACAGTGAAACGTAAAAAATAAAACAAACTAATATTAAACTCCTCGTTTATTCTCGTGTAAGTATATGAAGATGTATTTGTGTGTTTTATGTGTTCATGTTTGTGTATTTGCCACCTGTGTACATACAGTACAGGTGTCAGTGCCCACGTGTATCGGTGCATGTACATGCGTGAACGGGTGATTCTGTGCATGAGCTTGAATACATCTGTTTGTATGTGTATGTGTGTATGTGTGCGAATGTGTTTTGCTGATGCCCATTGTGTGCTCCTCTGCTCATGCACAGGCACTCCAGAGATGTCCGCACTAATGGAAGCTGAAGCTGTCGTGGCTGTATTGATTGCACAGACCTGCAGATTATTGCTCTGAAGAGTGACCAACAGCAACCCACTGAGGTAAAAAACTTCTCTAACCAACAGGAGTCCGGCTGCTCTACCCTGAGAAGCAACATGTTTAATTGTTTGTGGTGTTCTCCGGCCCCTCTTGTTCAGAGCCCTGGGGGAGAAAGGCAAGTCCAGGGCCTGACCTTTCCCTTCCATAGCCAGCCTCATTCACACATAGACTAGGAAATGTATCAGTGCTCCTCACTTCAACATTCCTCCAATTACCGGACACAAACAAAATTGGAGCCCTTATCAACTGGAATAGGAGCACTGTATCCTTCGGAGACTGTGAGGCAGCTTATGCACCGAATCCAACAAAAGTGAATCAAATACGCAGCGAATGAGGCATTTTATAGTTTACTGATAACGCCGTGTATTTCTGAATTTATATCTTCCCATGACAGCTGTGATGTTTGTACTGTACGTGCATGTTATGACTGTTGTATGTTAATTTCTCCTGGGTGTCATGAGCTTCCTGATTGAGTGGAAAAATGAGTAGAAGTCAGATTCTATTATAGACATCTTCCTAAACACCTCCATTTATTGTTCCGCAGATGCCATGAGAGATGCATTAGAAAAAGCAGGCCCGTGTTAGCATCTGAACACACTCCATCAGCATTCAGCTCAGTAGTTTGCAATTATAATGAATATTAATGACTGTTTTCTCATACATAATATTCTCATAATGACTCTACAAAGTAAATGCAGCCCTCCTAAAACAACCATTTATCATAACTACATACCAAAGCAGTAACACTGTCAGCCGCTGGAAAGATAAAGCAATCAGCTACACTCTTTAAACTCTAACATGGACGCAAATGACAGAGGAAGCAGCTATTATTTTTGTGAAGAAATTGTGTTTTATATTACGTTAAAACCATCTACCGTAGTCTGAATATCCATCCTACTTTTCCATGTTGTTAATTGGGGGGAATTGTATGAATTTTGGCATTGAATGTGACTGAGACAATATAGGTAATTTTAGTGCTATAATGTTAAGTCATTTACACACTATTATAAACACTGTCCGCAGAAGAAATGCATTACAGGAACCAAAGTGAAATGAAATCCAGTGCTGTGTATGTGCTTAAGAGTACTTCTTTACTTCCGTCAAATACCTTTTCCCGTGGGCCATTAAAACAGCAGAGGAGCCAGGCTCAATCCTCACAGACATTATCTGTGAGCGACTGAACCCTATTTGGGAATTGGTAAAGCGTACAGAGAAATAGACTTGGGATAGAACACCCTGGCAAATTCCATTTCACATCTGAAGTGGTCTACTTGTGAAAGATCATTTGGTTTGGAGTGAGTAAACAGAGGGGACTCCATCGCTCTCAATGACTTATGTGTGAAAGCTGGGGATTACAGCCGATCAGGAAGTCTTGGAGCTGTTTGGAAAAGCATTGGCTTGCAAAATGAATCCAACTCCAGGCACCGTGTTTCACAAGCCTCCGCTTCTCTCACATTTGTCTGTGCTACACGAAGCTGCACATACGGTGATGCTTCCCACGTAGTGTTAATACATTATGTGTATTAATGCTTATTAATGCTTTGTTTAATGTAAATATTTTCATTGCACCCGGGAACAGAAGAAAAAAACAAAAACATTAACATAAAGGAAATTTTTGATTTTTGTGTAATCAGTTTTTTTTTTTTTCATTTCATTTTGATGATATTTTAATCACCAGTTCCTTTGCTGAGATATGAAGATTTGGCTTCACGCAAGAGTCCATTAAACACAAGTGTTTAAACATCAGACAGATTTGAACCTAAATGCATGGCTGCAACACTCCTACATACCTCAGGTCAGCACCATCACTAATTTTAGAACATAATTATAGCAGTTATAACCTCAATCATTTATACATGTCAAGAAATTTTATTTTCAGAGCTTACTGATGTCATATAACAGTCAATTCATAATAACTGATGTTTGAAATACGTATTGTTCTACCTTAAATACAGGCACTTAGCAGACAAAAAGAAGTCGGCACAGTAATCATAAATCACATACATTGTCTTGTAGCCATTGCAAAACGGTTGTGCATACTCTGCTGTTTGACTGTCGAGCTCATGACCTTCGAGCCAATATTTTCACACTCATTCTCCAACTCGACACAAAAAATAGAATACTTCAAAAACATTTATAATCCTTCATCCATATTTTTATTTTCCTGTTGTCAGAGCCCTCCTCCCTCACACAAAGCGTTGCTCTGCAGTGAAGCTGACACATTATGTTACTGTGACAAAACACTACTTAAGAAATGTTCTAACCATTGTGTCCATGACATTACCTCCCAAGAAAGACCCTACAGACTTTTCTAGGGACAAAGAGGAAAACAATGATTTTGAAAATTCTGAACATTCTGATAGCACAAATGTTCTACAAATTACTTTGAGTTTGAGTGGATGGGACTTGAGGGCTTAGTTGTATGTAATAGATTAATTTAACAAGGGAGTACTGTGGTTTAAGAGACCCCGGTTTTACAATATGATCAACACTGAAAAATTGTAATGGTAAGCCTGTATTCATTTTAATGTTTGAATTTGTTGCTTTCAAATGATTGAAACAAGATTGAATGAAAAGTGACCGTGTCTTCACCTGGTGATTGAAATGTCTTCATAACTAATAATAATAGCAAAAATACCACCCTGTTTGTACAAAAGTGGGAAACAAAGGTAATTTTATTTTTTAAATATCTTCATGATTTCTTTCCACTGTCATCAACCAGCAACAAAACCTGATGTTGTGTGATCATAGTTGGCTTCAGTCTTGGGCACAAAGGCACTTGTATAGAACGGGCAAAGTGGCACTGAGTCACCATGAAGCTACTGAAGCTGATAAAAGGAAGAGACATTAATTGAATGACCTTAGCATCAGTGGTTGTAGTAAGTGGACTTACTTCAATATTAACAGCATACAGCTGGAGATAATTGTGTCATAGAGCCTATTATAACATCTAGACCACAGCCTCAATCCTGTTTTACTGTTGGCAAAAATAATGTTTAATTGTTAACTGGAGGCGCCTTCTAGAAAGTTGAATAAATTATGTTAGAGGTGATTATAAGTCATTTACAATGCAGGAGGTTATTTATCATTTAATTAAACAATTATTTTAACTGATTACTGTCAGGTTATCTGGAAAATAAAGAGATCACAGCATCTGGATTGTCCTTCAAATGCACCTGTATAAAAAATAAATAAATAAATAAAAAAGAGAAAATAGACTAAAAAGCTAAGCTTGGATAGTAACATGTTAGTGGTGGGTAATACCTGAACCCCAGGTGAGGGCAGACACTGGCTGCTATCACAGATCCATCAAAGCAGCAGAGGCTGTCTCTCCTGATGCGGACTCCGGCATGGGCTCTGCCTGCTGCTGAGAGCTGAGGCCTGCTCTGCATTGTCCACTGGCACTCAGCCAAACTGGCCCTGCTACTATTGTCCTTCACCCTCCAAGCTCTGAAGCCTGCTATTCAATTAAGATACAGTAACTTTGTAATCCATGCTTCAAGAGATGCTTCAAACACAGTCCCAGCACGAGGAGCGTGCGACTAAATGAAGAGCGAGTCACTGCGGAGGATCTTTAAAGTTAATCGTGATGAGGAGACTGTAGAGAGACTGTTTTTGTCATGCTTTCCTGCAGACCATATGACACCGTGCTGTACAGTATGCCTTGGACCAGACTTTCAAACAGTCCCTGCATCATCTGGTGTATCTGTCACATCCACAATTACATTATTGCTGTTTCACTCACACGAGCCACTGTGTCAGAGCTCTCAAAACCAAACAGATGGAGCGAGTTGGCAACAGAAGGCATGCAAATCATGGATCATTTGATTGGAGATCTTATTTAATTATTCAACCAAGTGGCCATTTTGGAAAAGACTCAATGCATGCTGCCTACTGTACAATATGTGTAAGCAACTGTTACAACATTTAACTAATAATCAGTAATACGGAGATGAAAACTAAGACGAAGCGTTAGAGTCTGTGGAGTGGACATGAAATATCATGAGCTAATAAATGCCGCTTCAACCATTAGTACTCTGACTTTGCTTTGTGAAACATAATGCAGTGATCAAGAGGAGGCAGCTGCACTGATTTCTTTATGGCTGCATTGTATAACATATAGCATACTTACTTATCGAGCACATGCAAGAGTAGCTCATAAAGTATCACTCCAGCCACATTCAGGTGCGATGTTCATTTTATGCGAAACCTTGAAATGAAGGGAAAAATAGTGGGAACTGGAGAGGCAGCTCTGACAATGAACCAAAATTACAATCATGTGGAACGAGACCAAGGATCTCAAGTGCTGAAGTAAATTAAATGAAAATTTAGTGTTGGCTGAAATAGTTTGCAGAAAAACAAAAATGAGCTGTATTTAACATTCAGGCACAATGCTGAAAAGTGACAACTGCTTATCTCCATGGAGATCAATAATGGCTGCAGGATCATTGTGTAAAGTGTCTGCAGGTTTAATGCAGATAGGATGTCATTATTATTTTCTTTCTCCTAATGACCATCATTATGCACGGACACTGATTGAATTCCATTTGTTACCTACGTTTGAGCCTGAGTGGAATAATTACCATTTAAGTATCTCCATTAAAATTCATGCACGGATGTTCATACTCAGACCTTCTTTTTAAAATAACGAAAATATTCTTTGAATACAAAATGCATTGGATATAACCCTGCCTTGCTTTCATACTTCAAGTATAATTACATGTGAGTGTTATTAAAGCCTGTCCTCTCTTTTAGCTTGTAATTTTTTTTTAAAATAATGGCAAAAGAAAGGCAAGAAACAGTTGCTGCTCAGTTGCTATCAATTCAGCACAGTCCTTTAATATTTAATTAAAATGGATCTGCTGGTAAGTGTGATCAATATCCAGTACACTGTCTAAATTGCTTTTTCAACCGCTTGTGCCACATACAAAATAAATATGTTTTAATAGTACATACATATCTATTACAATTCTGTTTTTATATCACAGCATGAAAGGCGATTGTGTTGCACGAGGACATTAGTGTGCATTTCTGCTGGATGACAGTTTAAGATGTGATTTCCTCCTCGCAAAACAACTCAGTCATAGGTCTATTAACCTGTTGGTTTATCCATCGGTGCATGAATTCAGTGCCAACAAGGATGTGTCACTTCTTGTTTCGTGTTTTACTGCTGGTCATTCTGAGCGTATAGTCGCCCAAGTGGAAGTAACTCTGTTTATGTTGCAGGTAAATAAGGCAGCCTCTTCCCTAATACAGCCATCTTTCTGTAAATACACAGCTGTGGCTGAACAGTGAGCCAGCAGAGGAGAACGGAGAGGGGATTTGGCCACACCTAATCAATCACTGACAGATTACTGCTAAAGCCACTTCCATACACATTAAAGAGGGACAAATGCAGAATTGCAACTGAACAAGTTCTAGTTTTAAGCCAACAGTGAGACTTCCTGGTGATTTATCAAAGTCACTGCTGCTGAGCAGCATGCCTGTGTGATTGTAGTTCACAGCAGACAGAACTGAGGCGCAGCATTGAAAGGAGTGTTTATGCCCTCAGCTGTGGCACTGTCAGCCTTGTGGAATTTACTGTAAATCACATTGCTTTTATTGCAAGATTTAGTAGCTTATCCTCTGTGGGCTCTATTCACTCCAAGCTTGTCCCTATTAGGACTTTAGCTCTAGCCTATACAAGGACTTGGATACACATCTTGAAATAATGTGGGAAATCAAGCCTGTAATTTTTCACTTTTTGCACATCTTAGTCTCTGTAATAGCTGTTGCTCTTATGTAGTAAAAACATTTCATTGCTGAGACTAGACAACAGTGTCTTTCGCCTCGGTGTGTGTATTATTTCTACTCAGAGATCTCTATTCCTGATGAGAATCACTGCCTCTGACAGCCCAGAGATACGATACAGCATCTTGGCAAATGATGTTGTTTACAGCGATGCTCCATGAAAAGCCCCAAATCAGATTTGGTTAAGTTGTTAAATGATAGAAAATATAAACACAGTTTGAAAAAGGGAAAGCCTCACTTTTCAGCCCCAGTGGAATTACTCAATATATATTTTTATTTCAGCTAAAGATTGATGCTAGGTACGACTATTATTACACAATGTCAAACAACAACCACTGCAAAGATTAGTCAATGATTCTACAAACCACTGATCAGGGGAATAAAAACTCCTTTGTTATATCAAGATGCATACTCCTGTGAGAAAAGAAAAGACACCACAGCAGCTGGTATCTCTAAAGTCAGTCTTTAATGGCAGAAATAATAACCGCCCGGCAACATTGCTGAAGTGATCACACATGACACAAGAGTCTGTAGGCAGAAGGTTAAAAAACAGTCAGTCACGTGTCATGTAAACCCCTAACCTCATTCCTGGGGAAATGAACAAATTTTGTGTGTGTGTGTGTGTGCGTGTGTGTGTGTGTGTGTGTGTGCGTGTGTGTGTGCGCGTGCGCGTGCAGGAAAGCGAGTGTCAGCAATTGTAGTAGATTCATTCACTTTTTTTATTCGTTCAAAGAATGTTGTTTCTCTTTACAGCTGTAATAAATTAAAAAAAATATAATCTGATATTCCTCTATAAATTACTGTAATATTCTTGCTTCAGGAGAATCAAAACAAATATGTTGTTTTTCTGATATTCAGCAACATCATCTTACATCCTTTAATCTGGTTTAGACACTTCCCAGCAAAATCCATAATCTGAAATTTTGATCTGAAACTGCCTGACACCAAATCATAGAAACTTGATGACTTCTTTTTCTCGAGGTTTGATCTGTGTCAAGGAGGATTCGAGTGTGTGATGGACATGAACTGTGATCCCTGTAGCTATATGTGCGGGTGTCTGCATGATGTGTGTATTGACGTGCTGTAGCAAGAGTTCAGGGAGGCAGCTGAGCAAAATAATGTAGAATGTCCTGCCTGCTGACACAAGGACAAAGGCACAGTCTGAACATGCCCATATGAGGAAGGAGACAATGGACGTGACCACACCTGGAAATGCACTGCTGTTGTTTTCACCGTGACCTCCACAGCACACAGAGATTTTCACAGGCTGTTCCTACAAGCATTGGACATTCACTTCTGGTCGAGTCAGCTGAGTATTAGCACGATATTGTTCCACTATGGCTAGAAAATTACCTGATGAGCACTGGCATCTTTAAATAGCCAGCAACTCACAGTGTGTTATCATGGTAGCTTTCTCTACCTTTTATTTGTTTATGTGTTTAAATGTTTAAATCTGGGATGATTTTGAAGAAAATCTGCGAATATTGTCTCTAAATTTTGCCGATTGGACTTTATGCATGTTATTATTCTAAGGCAGGGTTTTGCTTCAAATTAGCAATGTATGTACACTACATTGTATGAAAAGACTTACAATGTGCTAATCCTGCACAATACCAATGACTGACACTGGGGTGTATGAGCTTAAACTGTTACTGCCCAGAGCAGCTTAGTGGCTGCTCCATGTCCTGCCTTATAGGTAGGATTTCTCCAAAGAGCTCATGCAGTTGGAATTAGCATGGTGCAGCCAAGGGAGTACTGAAGGCTGAATCAATGCATCACTCCTTGGGCCTTGGGTATGGATATGAGAGGGCATAATGGGACTTTTGGTGCCGATCCTCATATCATGTGTCTAACCAGGGTCTTCTTGCAACGCCTCCCCAAAGGAGAAGAGATCACCTCCCTCTTTCAAGGTGGCATGTACAGATAATAGAGAAGGCTGGAGAATAACCTGCTGAAGTATATGTCAAAACAATCAAATGAAGATGTTTTATTTTACATTTTGGTAGAGTTGGATGAGAGGATTGATGACACCTTGATACCACATTTGCCATATAAATATTAAGCTATAGCCATGCAGCCGGTTAGCATAGCCTAGCATAAAGATTTGAAATGGGGGAAGGAGCCAATCTGGCTCTGTCCAAAAGTAATAAACCTATAACCTCTATAGCTCACTAATTAACACATCATGTCTTCTTTGTTTAATATATACAAAAAGGAAAGTCTATAAACGACAAACAGCAGTTTTACGGAGGGGTTATGTGAGGGACTATGCAGTGACTTCCTGTCATCGCTGTGAGGTTTCCAGGCAACCTGCAGAGGCCCCAGATTCCCCATTTCCAGTCTTCATGCTACGCTACCTGCTACTTCATATTTAGTGGACAGATCTAAGATTGGTATCAGTCTTAACTTCTAACTCTCAGCATGCAAGCAAATAAACAGTTTTTCTACATGTGTATAAAACTATTGCTTTAATACATTTTATTACCTCTAAGAAATATGCAACTCTAATTGCCTCTGCAGTGAAATCAGTTGAGAACAATGGAGTATACATGCTGGTTGGTGCTCCATATAGAGATTATTCTTAGTGACAGATTTGCAGCAGTGTTAAGAAATTTATTTGAAATCTGTTTACATCTTTGAGATAATACACCATGTTTACAGATGAATATACAATGAAGAGATACGCAGACTCTCATGCAATGAAATAAGCACGACCTGCCTCAGTATGTGCAGGGCACTACATGTATTGGCTCCACAGTTCAAGGCACAAGATGGCAGTTTCCAGTAGCCTCGTGCTTGCAGACAGTACAATTAGATTGTTAATACACCAAATTGCCTACAGCGTAATGTCATGATAGGCTACTTGTGAACTGCTGCTCATTAAGGCCGATTCTCTTTGAATTTGGCTCCCGCCGCAGAGAACATGCGCAGTATGCAGCGTGCTGCCTTCAGTCAGTGTAGCAGCTGTCCAGGGTTTGGAATTCCAACATGGCAGAGGCTGTGGTCAGTCTTCCCCTCACTAACTTGGAATGGTTTCAAATCGCGAGCAGCCGTGCTTAACCCCAGCGAGCCATTCATCTGCACACTCACCGGATCGATGCTACTGTAAACCCTGAGGCTGCCCTGTCACCTACACAGGTAAGTCTCGTCCTGTCCGCCAGTCATGTTAACAATTCTGAAAGAGAAACGGAGCAGCGCTGTGTATATACGCGCAAACGCTCGCGGACTGGGAGACCGTGTCGCGCATCACAGTAACTGCAGCGCGGACTGTGGTCGCTCATTCTGCGTTTTCCACAGCAGCGTTTACTTGTCATCGGCTAAGAAAAGGAAGAAAAATTACCGCGTACGTTTCGGGATTACACAGACATTGCAATGACTGTTTCACCCCCGCGCTTTGAGCAGAGGGCTGCTTGCACACACGGCTGGAACCAGTCTCTTAAATAACTTTCCCACAACGAGAAGTTTTTGCATGTCAGCCTGAATAAAACTTGCCCGCGATATCCGCAGGCGGGAGGTTAATAGATGGGTTGTCATTGCGCTCTTAGTGGGACAACTGCTGGCAAGTAATCTATTTTAAAAGTAAAGGGAGGAGGAGGAGGAGGGGGGAGGGAGGAGGGGGGCATCACGCTGGTTTAGCCTCTTCCTCTAATGGGCGGCATGAAGAATGTGTGTTTTATGTCATCTACTCTCTCACATGCTTCCTATTCTCTTGTTTCAACTCGCGCAAGAAGTGACAGGCTCCAGCCGTGCCTGTGTGGCTCTAGCGTTCTCCGTACAAGGCTTTTTTTTTGTTCGTTTGTTGTTTTTGGGTTTTTTTTGTTTTGGGTATTTTCCTAGCCTATTTTATTCTATTATATCATGTTCCGTTTCCCTCGGTCTGCTTTGCTCTTAATTACACGGCCTAAATGAATACCTGAGGAAAGAACAAGGGACCGTGCGTGTTTTAAAGTTGTGAAATCCGATAGCTGAGGAAAAAAGTGCCTGTAATGAGAAGCAACCTTTGGAATTCCTCCTCGTGAAAATTCCGATTCTGCTGTTTTCCCTCTCCTCTTGTTTTTAGGCTTGAAGACATGATCACTAGCACCAGTTTTTATGGTATGTTCATTTTGTGATTACCTTTCCTATTATTGTATTATTATTTCATATTTGTCATATTTGAAAAGAGGCTGTTATTGCAGTAATGTATTTGTTTTCATTGTGCATGCATGTTTCATCTTCAAAGTTTATTTAATTCAGGTTATAACAATTTAATGACCATAGTCCAGAGATGAGAGCACATTATGTGATTAATTTCATGCTAATGGCATTATCATCTAGGTTCAAAGTACCCTGTGATGGCTAAAGAATTTGCCCCCATTTTAATTTGGTTTGGTCTCTTTCTGACATTCTTCATGTGCAGTTTAACTTTCTCTTTCTCATCTGCTCACTGCTTTCATATTTTTGCATGCATAACTTTGGATATATGATTATTTTTGTCTAATAGACAGTGGATGTGAGTTTATCCAGAGGAGTTGCAAATTTTCATTAAGAGATTCAAGTCTAAACTCACTTATTTTAAACAGGTTTTTGTGTGTGTGTGTGTGTGTGTGTGTGTGTGTGTGTGTGAGAGGAATCTGCATTTCACCCAAAATTTAATATTTGCTCTTAAAAGAATTTACAGAAGATATTCAGCAGCCTTAAAGATGTAATTTATTTTAAAATTTATGACGTAGCTGTCAGTCAGGAGCTCATAAATGTTAAGTTATTTTTTAAATTAAATTATTATCTCTTGTGAATATATGAGAACTGGATAGAACAAAAGATTTAGTATCTCAGTTTCATCACAAAAAAAACAGTAATGTTATAAGTAATTATAAATATGAAGGATGACTGGAAAGAAGTAGTACAACAAAAATACTTGTATTATAACAATGCTATACTAAGTAGACAATATAATTATTGTAAAACCTCCTATGCCAAATAGAATGACTTTTAGGGAAACACACACATGTGGGCTGTGTTTTAAGTTTAATTTATAAAGTTACCATGTGCTTCTTTATTTACTTGTCACACTCTGTAACGATTCACTGGTGCAGCTTTGAACTAATGTGCTCACAAATTAGTGAGCAGAGGCAGCGTCTGAAATAGCTGTTATTCATGTTCCAGTGGAAATGGTCTGTGACAAGCCAGTAAATGCATCTGAGCATGGACACAAAGTCAGGAGAAGTAACAAGTTGTGTTCTGTCTCTCTTTTGCAAACACTTTGTCCTAAGTGAACCTTTCCCACCTCCATAGAACAATTTACTTAATTGTGTGCACACATTTCATTTGCATGTTTTGCTTTGAGAGGAAATTAACATCATCAGCAGTGAGCTGAAGTATGTTTTTATTCCTCTTCAAAAAATAACAGCATTGCAGCATCTGTCACTCAGTGGCGAAAAAAAAAATGTACATTACTACCGCATTCATTATGATTGAGTGTTTGGTTGTAATGTGTTTTTGTAAAGTGGGTATTAAATTTGTTGGTCAGATTTTTATGTTTTTCATATTTAGACACCCCCCCACCCCACCCCCCCCCCCATGCATGTGTGGTGGGTATTGTTATTACAAAAGAATTTTGATTTGAGCTGCTTCGATATGGACACTTAACAGATTGGCACATAGTTTATTTTATAAAAATATATTTATATCTGTAGTCACAGCTTGCATACACTCCAAGTCTTAGACACCCTGTACTATCTCTTTAAATATACCATTTTATATTTGGAACTGCATCATTTAATTGTGAACTTCTCAAAATCACGCTAATGCAAGTATCTTCATGCTGCTGTATGGTCACACCTAATGTTAGTGGAAGTTGAGGTGGAAGAGTAGCTGTATCTTGATAAAGTACAATGCATCTGCACAGAAAAAAAAAAAAACAATCTTGCAATTGTCAAGTCTTTCTCTCAGAGCTTCCATCTTAACTATCCTAATTATTGAGTACTACCTGAGGACATTTATCAGTTCATGCCCTGGAAAGGTTCCATGTCTGAGCTCCTGCAGTGTGTTAGGTGGTTCTTGCAGGTCCTTACTTAACCCCAGAGACCTCTGGTGTGCATGGAAAGAATTTGACACCTCTGTTTATTTCTGATAGGATAGCACTTATGATAGCAATCTAAGCTGTTGCTTGACATGAATCTCTGAGCTGAATTTGATGACAGATGCTGACCCTCGTGTTTCCATCGCCCTCTTTACAGAGTGATACACATGTTCACACTAAGAGTGACTGTAAATAACAAGAAGTTGCATGAAGTAAACTAAATTGCATCCACTTATTTCACAGTGACACGAGCATATAGAAATGTGGTTGTTATATTTAGTCGTGTTACATTTACAAAGAGATTGCTTGCAGATGGTGGCCAAAGCACTTTCCCGTTCCACGACGCACTCAGTGCACCTTTTATGTAGGCAGAAGGGTTAAAGAAAATATTTTCCAAAGTAGTTTTGAATTTTCTAAATCTTTTCTTGTCTTCTTGGAAAATGCTGCTGTAGAGGCTCATATTTATTTTATGTGTACTTGGCGCTGCACATAAATGAAATTAGATTTCCAGAAATTCAGCTTTTGTGTTTCTGACTGTTCTACAGTTTATAACTATTCTAACATACTTTATATTTCCAATTCATTGTTTGTTTACTAAACCCAGAACACAAAGGCATAGCTCATCTTTCACTCACTCATGTGTCAATGTGAACTCATTTAGCTGCTCTAAATGTTCTGTCCATAATCTGAAGTGTGTAACACTATCAGTGATCACTAAAATTGACAGCATCACTTAAACCATTAATACAAGGGAAGTGGTGAACGGCAGGACTGACACTTTATACACGTCCACTAATGATGACAATTAAAGCCAGCTCCTGGATTCCTCGAGCTGAGTCTGTGTAAACACCCCCTGGGATGTCTGCAGGGCTGTTGTAAATTGATGAAATGTTCATCTTTACAGAGGGATCTATTTGTCAGTAACTACAAGAAATGCCATTCAGCCTCCTGACTGTATTGTACGAGATCAGTGCAGGATTGTCATCTTTAAGCAAATATGTTAAGTGGTGTCTTTCCTGTTTTTCATATAAAATGCGAGGGAGTCCCCCCAATGGAGTCGGACTTGGGCAAAAAAGGGACAAAAAAAAAAAATCTTTCTTCCAAGTATTCGATGTGTTCCTCCCTCTCTCCTCTCTCTTCCTCTCTTTCTCTGTCTGCCTCCCTCTCTTGTATCCACATCTCTGTCGTTTCCCTCATGGCAGCTTGCTATGTTATCTTTGTGTGTTTCTCTCTACACTGACAATTCTTGCAGTGATCTAAGTTGGACTGCATTAGAAAGTGGAGGCAGCTGTCTGTTGCTATACTGAGGGACGTGTTTGCTCTACTGCAAAGATGAAGGACCATGAATCCTTGACATCCTCCCTTTCTCTCCCCTCCTCCTCCTCTTCCTACCATCTCATTTAGACACAGCGACTGTCTGCTCAGACTTGTTTTTTTTTTTTTTTTCCTCTGAGTGACAGCATATGGCATAGACATTTTCTAAAATGCATGTGCCTACCACTGGCTGCTTGTAGTTACCCTTCATATGTCTCCTAGCTACAGGCCTGTCATGTTATTTTTTACTGTAATTCAGACAAAATACTTACAGTTTAATTTAGTTGAACAGATTCTGGTGGATAAAGCAGAGGCTGTGTGTTGAGGAAGCAGGCAGACATTTAGTCTGACTGTTTCACTGCCTGCAGTGCCAATCTCTCTTTAGATTCCTTTAGTTTTATTGTGCATATATTGTATTTTTTTATTTTCTAAGGATTATGTGCAGACATATAATTGTGTGTGCACACATTGTATGTGTGTGTGTTTGTGTGTGCATGTATTTTTTTGTGTTTTTTTTTTTTTTTGCAGAACCAGCTTGAGAGAGAACACAATTCCTCCTTCTAATTAGTTTTTTCTTTTTTTAAAAAGAAACTAATCCTTCCCATATACATGCTATGATGTTATAGTGATCCATACCATAATGCATAATGTGCTTATAGAATTTA
Source organism: Seriola aureovittata (assembly GCF_021018895.1). Classification (NCBI taxonomy): domain Eukaryota; kingdom Metazoa; phylum Chordata; class Actinopteri; order Carangiformes; family Carangidae; genus Seriola; species Seriola aureovittata. The sequence goes on from NC_079374.1 coordinate 14,813,559, forward strand.
GGGGTCATTACATGACAGATTATAATAGAAACGCTGTCGTAACTCATGTTGTAGAGCTGGTTTACTCAGGCCATAAGTGCCAGGCATATTATTTATACAGAGTATAGCATTTGTTGACTTAAACTCCTTGTTCTCCTCATTTCCAACACATTGAAACAGAGGCTTTGTTTCATCTCCTTCACATGAAGTGTCTCTGCACTCATAAGGAGACAAGGCAGCTCCGAGCCTGTTGGGGATTGGCTAGAATAGACAATCCCCAGGTGTACTAAACTAGGTTTAGCACTAAGGCTTTTAATCTGGACTTGTAGGAGATTCATGTGCATTCATAGATTTGCCTCTGTAATTATCATACCCCCAGTGGCAGCCAAAGAGATGTTTGCCTAAATCACTGATGTCCTCATTACACTGTTTACATTTTAATTAGACATGCTAAATTCTGGATTTTTTTTTTTCTTTTTAGTGGCCAGAAAGATAGGAGGTTTTCCTGCCTTCAGTTCAGCAGAGACAGACTATGTCTAGAGTGTTGTGTGGCTGTTGAAGCTGAAGTCTTGTTAATGTAGCATTCTTTACATCCCCCTCCAAATGATTTATAGAGCAGTATTTTGTGGCTGAGAATATAATCGGTACATTGCTTTATGAACAGGATCTGAATGGAGTGGCAGTTGACAGCTCTAGACAACATAATGAACATGTTGTTCATCCACAAGAAATCATACAACATTACATGCTTATGACTAAATCTGCCTCCATATATTTAAATGATGTCTTTGGCCAGATTATTTACTGCTGCTCTCAGGCAGTGAATATCTAACGCTCAAGGACTATAACAAAATATACAATTCCATGACTTTTGAAAATAGCTGGCACTTTGAGCCGTCATTGTGTGCCTGAGTGCTGTTGCTTATCATTGAATAACCTTGGTGAAGACAGGTGTTTTTTTTTCTGTCCTTCTTCCAAGGTTTTTTTTATTATTGTGTGCTGTTGGTGAGTTTCGTATTGTGAGAGAGCAGCAAGCCTTTCACAAGAGGATAAGAGAAAACTGTATTTGCTGTATTGAAATTCCTCTTGTGTTCCCACAAAACAGCGTCTGACTAATCTGGTAATCGAGGCCGCCATTCTAGCTGGACTGAAAACCCATGCTGCAGGAGACGTTTTCACCACACCACATTTGTCTGTTTCATTATAGGCTACTCCGACTAGTACATGTTTTAAATGCCTACTTTTTTCCTCAAATTTGTCTTGATTCTGGCTCGTCTCAATCAATTTAATACCTTAATTATGATAACAAAAAAAGACTGTGGTCGTACTGCTGTGATACAAAAATGAATGTAATGAGAAATAAGATATATAACTATTAGAGGAAAAGTAATTGTGAATACATTTGTTTCACGTTCTTAACAGTTTATCACAACCATTTTATTTTGCCATCGTAGTAATGACGATATAAAAGTGTTATAATTCATGTATTGTAATACATGCTTAAATTAACTTTGATATTCTTATTCAAGAGCATGCATAGATTTGCTTTGAATATAAAAGTTCATCTTTTGACTGTTTTTCATCCTCCCATTCATCACATCCCGTCCTAATTGCCTCAAATTGATATTTGAGGCAATTAGCTAAAACGATGATCAGACGAGATGTGAGCTATCAGTGGCTTTCGCAAAGTTCTCAGCGCTTCATTCATCCTCGGTGGCGTCGGGGTGGCTGACAGGTTGGCGTTGTGCCAGGTGCTGGCGGAGGGAGCCTTGAGTGCCAGGACGAGGAGAGGATGGGTTGAGGTCTGCCTGATGGTGTGGAGAGGAGGGGGATGAGAATGAGCAGGGGGAAGGGAAGGGAAGGGAAAAGGGGGGTGGGGGTGGGGGTGGGGGGGGGGGAGTACTCGCTGCCATGGAGGTTCAAGGTGTCAGGCTGCGGCAAGGCAGTCGGTGTCTGCAGTGACACCGTGATGTGGCCACAGCAGCCTGTGCAGGAGTGAGGCAGGACGACTGGATATTTGGGGGCAGCCAGTGATGCTGTGCATTTTCTCTTATTGTGGCCAGCTGATTAACAGAGCTGTGCTTGTTAGCTGCATAAGCCACAAATAACCTTTGTTTTCCTCAAGGTGGGTGTTAGGAATGGAGGTGAACCTGTGACTAATGCTAGCTGCTTTCAACAGAGATAATTAAATATGCAACAATCAGGAAATATTTTTCTTTTGATAACTGACAGAACAAAACATGTCATTTGATTTTATAAAGCCTTTTTCTCACTTGCATGGCGTAAGTGAATAGTTACTGAAAGTCTTGTCTGGCGTGTGGCCTATTTGACAATCCCTCTTAGAGTCTACACGGAATTAGATTAATTTAAGTCAGAAAAAATAAGTGCAAAAAAAAAATGAGCACTCAAGAGTTCAGCATCATCACAGAGCTTTATGAGGGCTGACACTTCTTTTGTGTTCATTATCAGGAATTCACCTCAGGGAGTCGTGTTGACTTTGCGTGGTCTAAAATAGCTGTTAGAGTGGACTGCCCCGCGCTCGCTCACTTGCTCGCTCACTTCCACTCTGTGTATCTGGGGAGGGAAGGTGGAAATACCAAATTAAGGTTTTTGTTGAGAAAAGCTAAACACTGTTTTAACTCCCACTTTAGCGAAGAAAATTAAGCCATTTGCCATTTGTGCGTTTGCGTTGCCTGGGATGTTGTGTGCAATCAACAAAAGTTGATGATCTGTTAAAACAGGTATGACTCCACTGTGTAATCTACAGTAATATTGTATCCGCGCGCTACCGAACTGTTTCAAGTCTTTGTTTGTGCTGTGTCCAACTCATTTTGCCCACAGATCATTTCTTTCACCAATCGTTGTTTTATTTTTACTCTCCTGATTTAAAGGAAAGTGTTAATGTGTCATTGTTGGCATTGACAGGCTTGCGGACAGTTTATAGCGGCATTTCTATACAGTGCAGAACAATAGTAGATTCATTTACTCGGAGCGTGATGTTCCTGCAGTCCAGACCCTGACTGCATCGCCTCTCCCACATCTTTAAATGGATCCCATGAGTCTTCGGCTCTGTTGTTTCCATTATTCATTTCAAAACTTCCATGTAGCATGGAGAGGCTAGAGGGGTGAAAAATAATTTTGTGTCTGAAAAAAAAAAAAAAAAAAATGATGTAGAGCAAAGTCACTGCTTTATGCAAAGTGTGCCATGCCTTGGGAGCATGTGAGCTGGCGTACTGTAGGAGTGAGGAGTGAGTGCTTGGGCAAAGGATGGACTGTGTGTGTGTGTGTGTGTGTGTGTGTGTGTGTGTGTGTGTGTGTGTGTGTGTGTGTGTGTGGCTGTCTCTGTGTGTCTGTATGTTCCTGTCAGTCTGTCAATAGGCCTAATGTGGCTCCCTAGAGGTACCTGGGGGAGACCCATCTAGCACCCAGTCAGCCTGTGCTGGCGTCCAAGTAGTGACAACGGGTTCCCACAGAGAGAGGAAGTGTCATAGTATGTATGTAAACTAGTGACAGATGACTGGAGACATGTGGCCTGTAGACACTGGGCCTGAAAGTAAAGCAGTTTTGCCTGTTCGGCCTCCTTTCTTTCTTTCCCACTTGAGACTTCAGAGAGGGAGCGTCAGGCTCCACAACAGCACGGAATACATTGACAACAAGTCAAAGATGTGAATAAAAAGGATGCAAATCATTTGGCATGAAAAGACACAGGCTATGCGCAAAGGTTTTGTTTGCCTTTGAAAGGCTGTAGCAAAGAAGTGAGGAGTTTTTAGTGTGCAGAGCTTCAGGCAGCTTTTCTAGGCCACAGGTCATGTGGGTCAGTGTTACACTCCCTGCAGCCTCACTTCAACCTTCGGTCTGGAAATAGAACATGCAACGTCACCCAGCCAGGAGGGAGGTAGATTCCAGACCTCAGTGGCCACGGGCTGCACATGTGGAATCTGCTCATGTAGTTGACCCCAAGTGTTTGAAACTCAGAATGCTCCCAGTAGGATATTGTTATTTCATGCATACCCAAATGAGCAAGGCTGTACGAATTGCCTTGTACAAAGTGGACTAGTATACTTAGACTCTTCGATGTCGGCCGTTCACAATTCATCAAGGGAACTCGCACTAGCCAGGGGCAGATTTGTTAACAGTGTGCACATAACCTGTAAGAGAAGCAAAAACTGTGGAGTAGATGTTTTTTATTGCATATTTCAGCCAGCAGGCTATTTGCCTACTTTCCTCTTTTAAGCATTCAATGTAATAGATGGAAAGCTGGCACATACACATTCAACCAGTGTACAGTAAAGAATCCAGCTACCTTTTTATAAGGATTTCATCATAGACTCTGAAGTCCCTCTTATATTAGGCGAATTGCTGTTTTTTCCTATATCAGTCTTATCAGTAAAAGTCTCTTATTATTTTCAGGACATTTAAACTGAACTTCTGTGTGTAACTCACATTGCTAGTGTTAAATTAGGACAATTTTAATAAAGAAATATTTGTCAGTGTTTGAATATTATAAAATGTGACTTGGATGTTAATACCATAGTTCTTCTAGTGGCTTTTTGTACCTCAGTTTTCGCACTGTATTGGCCATAAAACAAAAGTAAAAGGGGGTTTGCAGAAAGAAAAGGCAGGGAAAATGACTCATAAAAACAATAGAACAAAACAAGAACACAAAAATGAAGAATAATTCCTAGTACACACTCATTTCGGCTGATATTACTTGGAAATACATATAAGGAGTCAATAGCTGGATAGGGTGCAATGAAAGGTCACCAATCAGAGTTAAATTCAAACTTATATTGTAAGGACACAATATAACTTCAGATGCAGATTTTACCATCTAATACTATTGAAAAAACCTGAATATTTTCTATTGTGTTTATTTTTGTTTTTTGCCTTTTTCATTTTTATTTTTTCAGTGGCTTTTTTCAGTTGTTTTTACTTTTGTTTTCTTTTGAGATGTGGCAATGAGTTACAGGATTCAGGATTACAGTAACTTCCTGACCACATAGACTGGAGCAGACATTTGTTCCACCGCGTAATTCACCAGTAATTCGGATTCCTTTGTACCGTATTACTCGCATTAAACAGTTGATCAGTATTTTATAATTAGAGCTGAGGTACAGTATGTGTGCACAGTTGTGTATACAGTGACATGTGCGCACTGGTTGTGAGAGAAAGCTGTATGTCCCGGTGATGCCTCGTGGTCCTGCTTTCTATCCAGGGAAGTAAAATCTATCAGCACTGATGAGTTCATGCTCCATCGAATATATCCGTGCCAAACTGCTTATTGTGAGCTCCAATAGTGCTATTGTGCTATTCTCTAGTCCATGTGGTGCAAAGAGCCAATTCAAATTTGAGCAATGGGTGACCCCAGGTTGTGTATATTGATGAGTGGGATTTGTTTCTTAATAGAATTGTGTCTAATTAATTAGCTTTTAATTGGTTGAACTCTGAACATGCAAATGCAGCACAATGTAGAACAATCATTACTTTAAACTGCATAAAGAAACTGCATATTGAGGTCGCCATAATGAAAGGTGGGAAGTGTTTTACGTCTGTTTATTCTGTTAATGATAATTTATGCTTGGTGGAGTAAAATTCACTTCTTACCTCCAAACTTACCTGAGGAATGGATTCATAAAACCCGAGAAGGGGCTAGTTGAACAAAGAGAAAATAGAAATATTAGAAATACCTACCTATCAATTTCTATTAATTATCTCATTTATTTTTCACAATTGCTTTGTGCCACAGATTAACCTTTTTTCTTCCCTTCATTTTGTAATCTATTAAGGAATGCTCTGGAATAATTTTCATGGCACGGTAATTCTTGCTTTCTTGCCTTATTTCTGTCAAAGCAGTGAACTCTTTGAAGGCTGCCACGCTCCCATCCACCTGCCTCACACAGTTGCTTTCAATAGACACTGACAGTTCTCATTCATTTCTGCCATTAGTACAAATTACACTACCGAGACGATGACAGTGTTGCTGGGCTACAGTGTGCATATGGATTCACTGTCAGTTACACTTAAAGCCATTTATACATTTATACAAAAGAAAAATCTTCAGTGATATTTTGTGTTCTTTCATCTGGTATATATTTTGTTGTGATCATTTGTGTGGACCAACAGCAAACATCTCCTGCTTTTGATTGGTCGATTTAGAGAAGCTATGGAGCTATACAGAGCACACTAGTGTTTGACCATGTTACTGTGTCGACCCTGTTACCATCTTTCACTTGGTGTTTTCGAAGTTTGCAAATTTTTCAGTACATGGTTGAAAGGATGAACGTGCTTGTATTCTATAGCTCAAGTGGGCATTTTCATGATGCAGACAGAGACACACTAACTGAATACTATATAAATAATGGAAGAAAATAGAAAATGAAAATTTCATTATTATTCTGCTATTGTAAGACACAGACATATGTTATTTTACATCATATAAATAATGGAGCCACACCAGAGATTTTAGGTTTTTGCTAGCACTCAAGGCGAGTCACAACATTTTCTCCTGCCTTTACAAAACAATGGAAAAAATAATGTAACCTCAAAGACGGTTCGTGAGGTGGTTAAGTGATAATTTCCTGTCCATCAGCTTCCTAGAGAAATGACAACAACCACTGTGATTATGAGCAAGCTGTAAAAATCCATTACACATCTTGAGTTGTTGGTTTGACAAGATGCACTGCACTCATCAAACAGACACACAGCAGGTTCACTCGGTGTATCTGTACATCACCCAACAGGTGTTGTCTTTCTGCATATGTTCACATATAACTATATATACATGTACATAACTCTAGTGGTGCTTGTTTCTATTTATGAAAGACTTTTATGATTGCTGAATGCTGGCAGGATGAATGCAGACTTCATGATGGTCAATGCCTCATTCAGAGTTCCCAGCTTTTTTTTTTTTCATGGTATCAGTATTTGTTTTCTGTTTCACAAAGGGATTTGGTGTTCTTGTTTTATTTTTCAACCCCATCACAAACTCGTGAAGTATAAATATGCACAGTATATTAAGATAGACAATTGTAGGATAATCAAATCCAAAACATCTTGGATTTGCTTTGAGAGTGCAGCCACAAAAACATGGCATTCTGAGTGTGTCATACTCATTGTATAGTTGCGATTACATGTCGGAATAAGCATATACAGAATTTGACATTCTCGTGTCATCACTTAAAAGATACTTCAAGGAAAATTTTAAACCGTATCAAGATTCAGACTAGTCTGAATTTTTTCAGAGCAATATTTTTGTCACATACATAACAATAAGTTATATTGAATTCCTTGTAAAAAAACCAGACTTACTTTTAAAAGCGAATGCTGTAATTCAACTCCATGCTACTGTACTGACCATGCCACCTTAGCTCTTAGAAGCCACTGTTTGCCAGTGGGCGAACCAATCTTCTAGACAGCTCTTTCCTTGTAAAAGTTCCCCTTTATGGCTTCACTACTTCACTTCAGTAACTTTATTACAGTATAGCTGAGAGATTTCTATTTCATATTGACCTAAGATTGCTTCAGTTGTCTCATTTCACCTTTTGTCTGGCCTGTGTTGGAGAAGTGACCTTCTTTGAGACTTGCAGTCGATACCACAGAATGCTTCAGAATGCTTCAACGAAAAGCTAGCAGCAGTCACAGGCAAACATCCTTTTTCTCTTCACTCGGATATTTTCAATTAAAGTTCAATTGAAACTTTTAATCACTTTAATGTGTAGGTAACAATAAATAGAACCTCAGACTGCCCGGGTTTTCTATGTATAAGCAAAACAAAATTTCTCTTTTGAACTCCAGAAGTGCATTTGCATTCATTTATGGAGAAAGTCATGGAATGATTTTAGGCAAGTCCAAACAAACAAAGTGTTGACTTTAGTTTTCTTCAGTTGAACTCAATGTAAGACAAACAGTTAGCAGTGTTGTGTTATTTGTTGTTTCTGCCATAGAGAAAGGAATCTTAATTACTAATACTACTAATTATTTTCTGTTATCAAAATATTTTTTTATTGTATATATTGCTGTTTATCACCTGTAGAAAGAACAGATGTGTATCTCTATTTTCATTGTGCATAAATGCTTAAACATTGGCGTGTAGCAACTGACTATCTAAGTTAGGTTACAACTATATGTTGAGGACTCAAAGTAGAGCAGCCGTCGTTCTGTGGAAGGTTAAAGTAAAGCCACTGGCTGTGCAGCTAGCTGTTTCACATTTAAAAAAAAAAAAAAAAAAAAATCATTTTACTCATTTTCATTTTCAGTCTGATTTGTGTCTCAACATCGCACTTGGAACAATGAGGTTTCTTTACAATGTGATTTCCTTCCAGGTTAACACAGCTGTAAAGTCTAATGGTTGGAAGTGTGGAGTAATCACAGTTGTGAATCGGACCAGTGAACAAGATAATCTTTTAATTTCCAATGGGGCTTGGCCTGTTGGTTTGTAAATCAGATGACTGGTTCCTGGCGCCATTACAATAAAAGTCACAACGTTCGCTAAATTGTGATGAAAAGTCCAGAAATTCCTACCAAAATAAATGTTCATTTTACTCCTTGCGTTTTTTTCCCTCACCATTGTTCCTCTTTGATTGGAGTTTTCCTTGGGGTAACAGGACTTTAGGGATTGAAGATGTTAGTGAGTAGCTTTTGGTCAATGAGCCTTCATGTAGCAAGGTCACAATCTGCCTCTTTTCTCTTTTGAAGTGTGTAAGTGATCCCTTGAGAGGCAGAGTAGCCAAGTTCATAGAGGCTCGCAAAACCACTGCCTCTACTGTACATGTGCTCTATGGTTAAACAAGTTTCACCAAGTGCTTGAGTTCAACGACTGTGTTCTTTTAACTAACAGGCCATTCGAGTATTCATCAGTATTATGCACTACAGAGCAGGCTGAAGCCTGCCTCCTATAATTGTCTTAGTTTTATTCAATGTGCAAGTTCTACTTGTGTGTTTGAGTGCTGTTAGTTTAGCATGTGTGTGGATTTAGCTATACTTATGGTAGTAATGGAAGATGTAGCCTCGGGGGCCTCTTGGCCTGAAGAGTCATGGTTTAATGAGCATCACTGAGACAGAGAAATGACAGCTCAGAGAATCTCTCAACCTCACGATTTACGGTATTACAGGGGAAAATGAGAAATATATGTTCCCCTCTAGCCAATATAGTTTACCATTAGCTCAGACCAAAGACCCAGAGGACTTCAGAATATCCAGGATATGCAGCAAAGAAGGCATTATCTTGTAAAATTGAAGTTTTCAACATCTGTGTGAATTCAGTCAGAATCACTGTAGTTTAGTAAGTAAATTTAGCCAATGAGATATGGATGAATATGAACATGCTTATTCTGCTATATGTAAGGTTTGGTTGTCACGCAGCAAATAATCGTGTTGTTAATTTGTTCACAAGTAACACATTTATTATTCTAATGATTGTTTTTAATTCTATTATAATCTTTATTATATTTTCAAATACATAGAAAAAGCAGTTGTACATGCAAATACCCCAAGCCCCATTGGTTCCCTACTGAAGATATAAATCTTTAAGTGGACACAAAGATTTGATTGGATGTTTTAAAAACAACAGATGGGCACTGTAGTCTTTAACATAATTTCTCAGAGAGGATTACATTTTTATTTGTTGGGGACTATTTTCAGATGCAGGTTAAGATGCATTTGGAGCTGCATGTGGAACTGACTCTTTGTGCTCTCCCCAGTACTTATTTTTTTTAATCATAACTTTGAATACCAAAACATTTACACAGATACTCTCCAACAGTCATAGGTTTTATACTACCTCTTTTAAAGACGGATCCAAAGTGGGCATTTGTACAGTAAAATTATGAAATTATTTCTGAGTGGGTACATTTACATCTTCTCATCACATTTCAGATGAATTATTCAAATCATTAACAGCTCTGTGCCAGAAAACATTTTTATTCTCTTACAAACTCTTTCAGCTGCTGTTAGAATAATGTGCTGCTCTGTAAATGAGTTTTTAGACTGACTGTAAGAAGACCAGGCTTTTCTGTTTTTTGTTTTTTTTTTGTAACCACCATCTTGTGTGTAACAAAAACACAAGACATGACTTAAGCTGCAAGAGTGCATTTACTTGTAGCTCCAGTTAAAACAGGTATTATATAATGAGGATTCAAATTTCCATTCAGGGGTAAAGCCTTTGTGCCAGGCAGCCTCTATCCTGCCAGCATGGTATACAGCTACAGAGAAGGCTGGTGGGCTTAAGTAGTTTTTCAATATAGTTAAACTGGCAAAATCATTTCTTTCAGTCAATTGTAGAACTGCCAAACAACTGCAGAAACCATCTTTCTCAATTCTGTATGATAATAACAGGACACTGTTCACACTAGTCCAAGCAAACCCACGGTCGGGCTGTCCTTATAGAGGTAAAACAACTATTTACTTTATCTGTAAGTAGCAAAGTTATTATGTTAAATTTCTTCAAGACTCAGGATCAAATGTTATCCTTGTTTTCAGGCTTGTGTAACTGCAGTATTTGTAATTCTCTATTTTGTTACTTCTTGTCTTTTTGTGGTATGAGAAGTGTTTGATGAGAAGTAGCGATGCCTCCATTTTGGCCAAACGTTTCTAAGGAACACACAGTGGGCAGGGTTTGTGTGGTAAGAAGCCAGTGAGGGATGACGTAGCTGCACTAAGCAGTTCCTACTGGTTGGTTAGGGCGCTTGTACCTTCACCTTTCTGGCAGACTCTTTGCATATAGCTTACCTGTCAAGATGTGTCAAAATACCTGCACTCATGTCGCGCTGTGCCTCACCTACAGGTTACAGTCCATGAATATGTACTTACAATGAGCACTTGAGAGTGTCTTGCTGCTGCAAAACTGCAAACCCCTACCACTACTGCCCTGTAGTAACACGATTAAAATCACTACGTGCTTCCTCAGCCGGGTGGTATGTAGGCTGTTTAGCTACTGAGCCAGAATGCGAGGTGAACGGTACTCAGCCTGGAAGTGTCAGCCTGTGAGGCTGGGCTCAGGGCAAAGTAAACCCTGAGAAAGGACAGATTGCCACACACATTAGCAGATCTCAGGCATGGCTTGTGTGTAGCAAAGGTCACATGCAAAAATGCAGACGATTGAGAGGCAGACACAAGGTGGAAAAGAAGAATTCTATTTTGTATGTCCAGCTCTTGAAGCTACATACTCACAGCTTCGCTCGTAATAAACCGGCATTTTTAGTGCACATATTTTCAGATTCTTTTGCAGGAATCTTACTCACATTTATAGATGTGTATACACATTTATAGTTGCATTTACATATACACAAATCATACTACACATTTAAAGATGCCTGCACACCTCCACCACCACACATGTAGAGATTGAGATACAGTTCCACAACTCTCCACACACACACATGCGCAAATAATATTACTATGATAATACCCTCATATTATTAAATGGGCTAACATCCACACACTTATCTCCTTTGCACCAAATTAATTATCTAAGCTTTCAGTCAAAAGACCTTATCTATTTTATCTAATGTTTTTAAAGTTTTACTATTATACATTGTTTATCAATATAACCATTAATTAATGTTTTACTTGTTGTGATTTAAAGTTGTTTGGTGGCATATTTCTCAGACTCTTAGTTTTTTTACTGAGTTTTATCTAAAACATTCTACCACAGGTAAATGTGTTTATAGGTACACTTTCAGATGATTTACAAAGTGTTAACAGCTCAGTCATAATGGACTGTACAGTCTAACTCCCTCTGCAATATTGTAATTACAAAGAGACATTCTGTCACGGGAAGATGTCTGTCTGACTGGCAGGTTAACTACAATAAACATACTGTAAGTGTGAGCTTGTACAGTCATTTTCCGACTTTTATATTTGGATTAGCAATGGGATCCACTGGGATCGGTGGACTTTGATAGTGTGGAGACATGTAGTAATTTGCTGCCATGGGTGGTCAGACTGTGAAATGTATGGGCAGTAGCCCTGGAAAAGACAGTGACTGAGGAAGGCATATCTTTTCTAAATGAGGGGTTAAATGGCACCCTGCCGTCTAAAGATTGGAATTACTGCCACATGGAGCTCTAAATTGAGTTTAAATAGTCTTAACTTGATATGTGAGATGAATGAGACTCTGTAGCCATACCGATTACCATTTCACATTGTATTAGAATGTTTTGCTCCACCCCTACTTAGAATTTCTCCAGTGAATTTGAATATGAATATGAGCTTGTTTTTATTTATAAACGTAATTACTGTCTGTCTGCAATATTTGCACGCTTGTCAAGTAGAGTGGTCTGTGTGTGCAGAATAAAAGCAAAAGCTCCCATAATTATGTTTACGTCCGGCGATGAAAATCCCAGGGTTGTAATGATCAGTAATTATAAATACTTTTCAGCATGTCTACTGCCTCAGCTGGGACTATTGTGTGGAGTGAAGTGCAGAGTTTGTGCAGCTTAATTATGACATTGTACATGACTAAATGTACCAGTCTGCTTCGGCTCTGCAAAACACTTCCAGTGCATAATCACGCTCAAGTCTGACTTTAAAGAGCTCATTACAGTTAGTTTTCTAAAGAGTGGCTTATTAAACACAGTTACCTAATAGGCATCTTTGGTGGTGCAAATTGGTAAAAATGGTAATGAGTCTGATTAGGCCACGTTTCAATTACGACAGCTTTCACTTCCCTCCCCCCTCTCCCTCAACCCTCCCACCTTCCCCTCCCCCCAAACCAAAAAAAAAAGAGGAAGGAAAGTCCAGCTCTATATGCTTGGGAATCCTCCTGGAAGGCATTTTGCTCTCTCCCTCTCTCCCTCTCTCTCTCTCTTACACACGCACATACACTCATGCACATACACAGAAAAAGGAAAAGAAAACCGCTCTGCCACCTCTGTGCTTCCTTTCAGCAGCACAGTAATGAATAGAGAATTGTGCAAGCGGCGGTCCAATTTACGCGCTGGGAAATTGGATGGACAGAATGGAGGCCCACTCTTGTTTGCTTAAAAACGGCCTAGGCTACCAGATTAATAGTTCCCAAAAAGGTCAGCATCTCTGTTTCATCGATGATGATCACTGAACCAGAAATTAAACACCATAGCGCAGTATAACACCATGGCGTCACATGTCAAATGCATTGCGGCTCCACCTGGTCTTCTTATCTTTAATGAGTCTGAGATTGTATATGAAATACACAATATATAACATAAATTGTCAGGACTTCGCTTTTAATCACAGTGATGATTGTATAGATTTTTGTACAGGACTAATAAACCTCACATTTAACAGAGGATCATTCAGATCTGAGTCGAGCTGTAAGACAGACACACATTTTGGACAAAAGCTCATTTTCTTATATGTTGACCATCTTAAATTTACCATAGAGGATTATTCAGATCTATGAATGGACAAACAAGAGAAGAGTCTAACAAAGGCCTTATTTGTTGGTGGCTGATGAGTGGAATTTGAGCTCAAGCCCCAAGGCTATCTGAAAACATTCCACTAATAGAGCGCTCTGTAATTGTACCAATTCACAGAAAGACAAAGGAACCTATGCACGTTGTATTTGAATTTCTATGCAGGTGGAATAAAGGACAAGGTTTTATTGTAAAAACCAAAAGATCATTATGCTAATGTTCTTGCCTAAAATGGTACATAGTCTTAACTTTCACTTCTTCCAGAGAAATATGGAAATTATTTTACACTTAAACACACAAACTGTGCAGACTATTTCATTATGTTGTTATTACTATATCCAATACTAAAATGCTTTTGTTCATTTAATATGGTTCAAAAATCCTTGTATCCCTGCATTTCTCTATGTCAGTAAGTGATATATTAATGGAATTCCTTACAGAAATAGCATGGTTTTTCTCAGACTGTTTTAAGCACTGTACTGTATGTAGATAATCATCTTGAATGGTTTCCATTGTATAAAATACCTGGTGCTCAGCAATCTCAAGTACACTTTGCAAGTAGCACTTCTTTGATTGTCCAAAGTGGCACATTGTTCAGAGAGGATTAACAGTAATAGAGGAATCTCACTCAAAAGGCTGTGTGCAATTTTGTTATTGACAAAGTGTGCCTTGAGTGTTAATGAACTCTACTGAATGATTTTACGAAAACCATTATCCTGATACTCGCACTGCAATGTCAGTAAATGCTGTGAGTTTTTTTCTTCTTCTTTTTTTTTTTGCCAGACAATGCACTGCGAGTTTCTGTTGCCCGAATACAGTTTTGTTTGTTTTAAAGATAACAGTTTTCTCAGGGATAATGTGGAAGAAAAAAAGTCATATTCAACAGTTTGTATAAAGGTATTTTAGTGTAGTAATAATAAGAGGGGCGGTGGGGCGGGGATGTTTAAGGCTTTTCCTGGAAAAATAATTTTCCACTCAAAACCTCTGCTTTTGCATTGCACCCACCTACACACCTAAGAAAACAGCTGCTGACCTAGAACATAGTGGGTGACTAATACTTGAGAATGTAGAGCATTAGTCAGTGAGACTTAGCTTTGATATCCTCAAGAATGTCAACTCCTACATTTTCTTTTGTTCATCCAGATTTCAAATAAATAAGGTTTTCTTTTATATGAAAGATATAACTCTAAATGTAGAAATCATAATTGTACTGTGATGATAGAATTTGTTTTCATGCTTTTTTTCTCTGTAGGTTAATGAGCCTCTGTGCTCCAGCACAGTATGGCCACCATATTTGTCTGCTCTGGCTTTTTTCCTCATAGCTTTTTTTCTTAATCATTAGCTTGGATAGTTGACAACCATGTGAGCCATAGCATAGATCTCTTTGACTAAAACCTTGTAAATTAACACAATTAGTGCAGCATCATCCTGCTAATTAGCTCCTGGTGTCTAGTGTGGCGGGTGGGGAAGTAGCTAGGAGGGAGTCGGAAGGGAATCTGCTTTGGCTCTGGACAGTCGCCGTTTGTTGTCGAAATCCTGTGATATGGATTTAACCTACTGAAATTTAAAGTATAGCAGTGCTTTGCAAAGGCAAGGGCCATTGTAACAGCCAGGGAAGGCTTGGTTAAATACATCTGCTCTCGTATCATCTTGTAGCTTTTGGTGAGATTAGTGTTGATGTAAGATGTGTGAGGCTCAGCACACTATCTCTGATTGTTTTGAGCCATAATCTCTCTAATAGTCTACATTCTTTGGGGGTATAGTACATCCTCTGATAATCCCAAACAGAGTAAAAGATGACAGCATGTGTAAAAACTTTTATTTGCAGATTGACTTTAGGATTTAACATGATTATTTATGTCATTCACACCCTTAAGGCCATATAGAGAGGCTGCGGAGAAAAAGACAAGTGAAGCCTGTTTTTGTTTTTTTTCTCTCCTCCCTCACTCTGTGGACTAGGAAGCAGTAGGCAGACTGGATGTGGATGTAATTCATGCTGGGCTGAGGGGTTTGTGTGATGAAAGCAACAGAGCGCTGCCAAGGAAGATTGCTTTGCTGCTCTCCTCCAAGCAGATTTGAAACTGTCTCAGAATGCCTCAGATGAGAGTTGGATTATAGACTGACCCGCAATGTCGGTGTCATTCTGCTCTGTGTTGGGTGGATTATACCACGCTAACCAGGTGTTAGATCCCACATCCTCATCCTGACCATGATGTGTGTTCAGTTGGTGTTGTCTGTTTGTCTTATAGGAGACATGTGGGCATTATGGTGCAAGTTGTATTAAAACACATTTTCTGGAAGAAAATGTGAAAAACTGTTGTTTTGTTTTTTTTTTTATATCAGAATATTTTTTCTTTATAATTTCCCACCTTTTCCTCACCTAAGCAATTAGAAAAAAACAAGCAATTCTTGCATAATGAACCATTTATCAGTGTTTGAATTATTTTCTATTTGAACATTGTAGAATTTAGAAATATCAGAATATATATTTTTAATGCTTGAATGATTATTAGTTATAATTTATTGCTTATTTTGACATATTTCTCCCTTATGCGGAAAATCTAGGTCTAAAGATGCAGTGGACCCCAGAGCACACACAATGGGCAGAGCAACACTTTGACATCTCATCTACTACCCGCTCGCCAGCACACAAAGTAGAAGCCTACCGGGGGCACTTACAGCGAACGTACCAGTATGCGTGGGCAAACGATGACATCTCTGCACTGACTGCTTCCAATCTGTTAAAGAAATATGCAGAGAAGTACTCTGGGATCCTAGAGGGCCCGAATGAAAGAGCCCTGCTGTGTTCCTACTCTGATAGCAGCACTGGACTCATGAATGGACGAAAGTCAGAGAATGAGTCCTGGCAGGAGGGGATTTACCCAATGAACTGTGCTCCAGATGTTATATCTGTGAGCAAAGCTGGAATGACAGCTGCCCTACCCCCTACAGATGTGTCCGCTAGCATAGGCAGCTCCCCGGGGGTGGCCAGCAGCTTGTCTGAGCCTAGCTATTCCAGCAGTAACTGTGGGAGCCACACAGCCACTACTCTCCACTCGGGCCTCCCCTCTCAGGAATATACTGCCAGCTACAACGCCTCCTACCTACATTCTAGCTACAGCAGCCAGAATACCCCAGCCCTCCCCTCCCCACATCCATCTCCTTTGCACAGTGCTGGGCTCTTACAACCGCCACCCCCACCTCCTCCTCCTACCTTAGTGCCGAGCTACAACACCGGGTCTCCAAACCTTCCAAACTACAATTATCCTCCAACAGGGTATCCTTCTCAGACTGCTGTTGGCCCAGGTTACAGCCCTGGGGGAGCACCCCCTCCTTCAGCTTATCTGCCGTCCGGTATTGCAGCTCCTACACCAATCCCTCCCTCCACACTGCCTGGCTACACCTACCAGTCCCATAATCATACGCCAATTGCACCAACACCTTTGAATGGCAGCACATCCAACTCATTAAAACGAAAAGCTTTCTACATGAGTGGACATGGAGATATGGACTCTAGCTATGGTAATTTCAACTACAACCAACAGCGCTCTTCACAGAGCCCGATGTACAGAATAACAGACAGCAGCGTCTCAGACTCAAACAGGGGAAATGGCTTTGAGAGAAATGCAGAGGCTTCGTCTTTAGCGTTTAAACCAACCAAACAGCCAATGTCCTCTGATCAGCAAAGAAAATTTAACATGCACTCTGGCAGAGCACTAACTCCTCCCTCCTATGGATCAACCAAAAGCTCTGTGGGTGATCTCAGAACTAGTGAGCCCTACAGCAAGTTTGGATCTCCCATCATGAGTGAGCAAACTGAAGAGCACAGAAGGCACCTCTCTCACTCCCTAACAGGGCCTGACCTTGGTACGGCTACCTCGTCCATCCATGCTGCGGAGGAGCAACTGAAGAACAGTGATTCCAACCTGGTGGAGATGGTGACCACGGAAATCCTTCAGCAGGGCCCTCCGGTGGACTGGAGTGACATCGCAGGTCTGGAAATGGTCAAAGCAGCAATTAAAGAGGAGATACTATGGCCCATTTTAAGGCCAGACATGTTTAGTGGACTTGCCACATTACCTCGAAGCCTCCTTTTATTTGGACCTCAGGGAACTGGTAGAACGCTGCTGGCACGCTGCATGGCCAGCCAACTGGGGGCTGCCTTCTTGCGACTCAGCAGCTCAGGTCTGGTGACGAAGTGGCTGGGGGAAGGCGACAAGATCATCCAGGCTTCTTTCCTGGTGGCCCGGTGTCGCCAGCCGGCGGTGGTGTTCATCAGCGAAGTGGACCTGCTGCTGTCAGCCCAGCTCAGCGAGGAGAGCCCTGTGAGTCGCCTCAAGGCCGAGCTCCTCATGCAGCTTGACAGTATTCTGACCTCTGCTGAGGACCATGTCCTCGTGGTCTGCTCCACCAATAAGCCTGAAGAGATCCCAGAGTCCCTAAGGAGGTACTTTACCAAGCGACTGCTCATCCCCTTGCCTGATGGGACAGCACGACACCAGATAATCAGCCAACTGCTCTCACAGAACAACTACTGTCTTAGTGACAAAGAGATGTCACTGCTGGTTCAGAGGACAGAGGGCTTTTCTGGACTGGACGTGGCCCAGCTGTGTCAGGAGGCTGTAGTAGGTCCTCTTCATGGCATTCCTGGTACTGACTTGTCAAGTATCCATCCCAGTCAGATGAGACCGGTCTCCTACCAAGACTTTGACAATGTGTTCTGCAAATTTCAGCCTAGCATATCACAAAAAGAACTTGACATGTACACTGAGTGGAATAAAATGTTTGGTTGTAGTCAATGAAAGAGATCCATCAAACACAATTTCTTTAAACCCAGTAATTAAATACAAATATGATTTGGCCTTCAGTGAAGAAGAAAAATATCAAACAATGGTGAAATGAACACGTTATACACAGCAAAGGGATTGTCCTTGAAAGACAGATGACGACAGTCTGGATATCACACATTGGTAACTATTAATTAAATGTTTTATATGGCTGAAGCCATGTACTCACTAAAGTTCAAACAACTTGTAGAAGACGCCCCCTCTTTTTGTATATACATATGTGTGTATATATATACATATATATATATATATATATGTATGTACATATATGTGTGTATATATATGTATGTATATATATGTATATATATATATATATATGTATGTATATATATGTATATATATATATATATATATATATATATATATATATATTATATATATGTATATATATACTATTCTGCTGATCTTGAGATTTAGTTGCTATCAAGTGCCTGAGGTGGTGCTGTTTAAGTTGGGTTTTTTGGGGTTTTTTTGCCTCACAATCTTCATTGGTGACATGTGGTGATATAAAAAAGCTTTAAAATGAGACAAAAAACTTTCCATTTCCATTTGAGCAGTGTTCTACAGCTGTGTCGGTTTCGTGGTCTCTGTGAACAGTTGTGGTTAATTTGAGGTAATTTAAATTTATTGGCATAATTTCAGTTGGGCTTCATTACCTTACGCAGGTTTTATGTATGTGTAAATCATTTAATTACAATAACACTGACATTGAACTTGTTTGCTAGATTACATGATTTGTTTTCTGGCAAACTTGAGGTGAATTTGGTTTGCTTAACTAGCCTCTCCACTATCGATGAAATAAAAAAAATATATATATTATTTTACAATGTGACTTCAATTTAAACAATAAATTACTATGTAATTGCTGTTAAAATATTGTTACAGTAGTAATTCACAGTGTTTCGCATAAATGTAAAATTCTACCATTTTTTTCTTTCGATGTTCTCTATTTGAAAACTCAGGAAAGTGATAATGACATGTATCGTACCTCATAAGCTTGTGTCGAAGCACTACACACTACAAGAGCATTTGGCTTGCATTTGAAATTCCATCATCAAACCATGAAAGGCTATATAATACCTCAAAAAGCTCAAAATGAAACTAGAAGGTTCCTACAATGAATGTATGAGAGTAATTGTGGTTTATTTGCAAGAGACAAAAAAAAAGTTATTTTTGGGGGGTTCTTTACATTTGGATTTGTTTGAAATAGAAACTTGTAGTACGATTGGAGATTTGCCTTTGAAAAGAATCAGAACCATAATGTAAGTGTCAGTTGTAGCCTTGAGGCCATTTCTGTTTGGAACACAGTTTTTATTTCCTGTTGGGTAAAAATCTTCATTTCCATCATTTACAATGATCCTGTTCTTTAGTTCGCTGTTTGCAGACACAACTGTTCAGCTTGTGGTGACGCAGAGCGGAGAGAGATTTGAGAAGTGCAGACAAATATCTTGGGGTTGAGGAAGACAACTGCCCTGAGCTGTTTCATTCCATCCTGCTGCTGTTTTATCATTAATAAGACCTAAGGATTATGTATAGCCTAAGTTCCTTTCTACCTCAGTTTGTTCGTTATCTCTGAAAGGCAAATTCATGAAGACAGCGAAATGTCAGCACCTATTCTGCTTGTTTGATGCGGAAACCTTTTGAGAGAAACAGTGTTGTGCTGTTTGCAAAATCTATTAGCTTTACATTTTGATAACTCCCAAGAACCCTGTTTCTCACCACATAATGCACTTAAAGGGGAATACCACTGAATGTCAGGTTTGGTATACACTATGCCTTTGCCTTAGGACAATTTGGTCTGTGTTAGCTAACATCCGCCAGTGGATAAGGTTGCTATAACTTCTTTTGCCCCTGAATCTGTGATGTCAACTAGAGAATTTAAAAGTGAAAGCATCCACAATGATGTTATGTACATATTTTCTGGCCAATTACATTAGTTTAACATGAGGTATACGGAAAAATTGGTTTGACCTTTGTAGGCCATAACTGTAACATTCATGAATTGAGTGGCATTCCTTTTTAAGAACATGTCTTAAAGGCTCGTCTCACAAGATCTGTGCACAAAATGCAACTGTTATTTTACCGTTTGTCATCGTCACGTTTAAACTGTTACCGTGTTATTAATCACTATTGGCTGCCATTAATCAGTACATTTCCATGCAGCATTTCTAACAATGAAAAAAGCAGGTCTGACAGCTGAATTGGCAAGTAAAAGTATTGAATGTATTATGTCCTCTGAGCAGTAAGGAAAGCAAAGCACTTGCACATTGAAAAATGCCACTAAAGTAGAAAGCACTGTATGTGTATAATACTGCAGAGGTGTTAAAGGACCTTGTGTTTCTTTTCATAGGAGGTCCCCTCATGTTTGTTATCTATTGCACATGTTTATCCTGTTTCTTTTTTTTTCTTCTTCTTCTTTTTTTTTAGACAGTGTGCGTATTGATTCACTGCCACCTGCTTTGGAATCATTAACTCCTCCAGACCTGAATCAGGATGTTTTCATCCAAAACAATAACAGAAAACACTTCTCAGCAGCAAGGAAAGCTAGCAAGCTTGCCAACAGTAATATCTTGTTGTGGTTTCACACTATCTGTGTTATATATTTATAGATGTTAACTGCAGTCATAAGATGGATGGCGTTTTCAGTGAATGCGCACAAACTTACATTCATGGGTAAAGTAGTAACCCAACCCCACACCATTTGATTTACCTAGGAGCATCATTATTTCATTTGTTCAGTTAGAAAACATTCACCACACGAGACATTTTGTGGATGTGTTGTACATGTAACTGAATAGACAACAGTGTTAATATGTGTGTTTGCTTTTAAGAATTGTTTTTCTGTTGTGTCAAGTATAATCAAAAAAACATGTAGTTACATAAAATTAGACTAATATTCATGTGAAACGCATTTTTTAAAAACTGATTTTACTGTTTTCACTGGATGATATGAAGGAAATGAGCAGAAAACTTAAAAATTGCAGCGCTCCCCTTTAATATTATGTCATTAATTATTGCACTTTGATGTGTTTATTAATAGATTTTTCTTTTCTTTTTTTTCCCTTGAAGCCAAAGCAAATCATCTTTCTTTTGACGGCGTTATGAATTTCACTGTCTTTAATGCCACAATGTAAACTGTGGATATTTTTAATTGGAAATTTTAGAGCACTCTCACTGGGCAGTGTCAAGTTATCGTATCACAGTATGTCAGATATTTTCAGGAGACGTGAGTTTTGTTAAACATCAGTACTTTTTTACCCTCTCTGAGTTAATGAACAGTCATTCACCTCTGCCTGGAGTACTCGTAGACACATGACTAATTTGTTTATCTTTAGAATACAATGCAACACAGATATCAGCAGAAAATGTCACCTACCACACAGACGTATTGTCACACTGGAATATAATTGTTTCTGTGTCCGTGATTACTAATTTTAAGAAGTCACTTTATTCATGGCTAGGTTTTTGACAAGACGATAAGAAGCCCTAAGTGCCATTAACAAGCACAAATCTCACAAGTTTAAGAGGTCGACTGTTCATGAACTTAGAGAGAAATGTGTGTTAAAAAGGCAGAAATGTTCCACTCGCATTAAGTACTACTTATAATCACTTAGACAATAATAGATCTTGTCACATATTTGCTTCTTCTTTTTTTTTTTTCCTTTTTTTTTTTTTTTTTACTGTCTCCCAAACAGTGAAACAGAGCACAGTGTAACACAAGGCACATGGATGAAAAGTTACTGTAAATTTGTATGTTTTTTAATTTTCATCCGAGCTACACAGTAAAAAGACTTACAGCAAGATCTGACATGAGGAAAACTATTCTACACTTGTGTGTATATTTAACATGCTGTAGATGTTATCATTAAAAATAGTCATTCATTATTGAGGGTGATGTGATGAAAGGGCCTACAGTCACAAACAACACTTGAGCAGAACCTTTGATAAGCACATCGAGTCTCACAGTGATGCTGACTCAGTCACTTGAATCGCTTTTTTTTCAGAATCTGTCAGTATTCCTGTAATTACATTTGTTGAGAAACTGCTTAAGCTTTTGATTCCATCCTTATGTAGTTTTATAGTCTGGCATTCTTTATAACCATTTCTACCTCATTACTACATATTGTACATGTAGTACTTATGTCCTGTCATTTTGAATGTCATTACATTTGTGGATAAAAAGTTAAAACAACAACAATAAAAAAAAAAAAGTTAAAAAAAGTTAAAAAAAAAAAAAAAAAAAGTGAATAAATAAAAGCTTGCCCTTGAATCTGAGCAGTCTACCTCAAAAAGACTGTCTTTACACTGTCAAGTACAAGTCAAAGAAAAAAAATGAGGCACCTTGAGGGCAAACATGAAGTTAACCTGCACATACTGGCATACAGTTTATTTACAATTCCACCTTTTCATCGAATTGTTGTGGACTGTGTAGGTCTTCTACAAGGTCTCCAATGCAAATTCATTTCCTGAAAAGTAACAAATTGCTTTAATCTTTTGTGAATTGTTGTAGTGCGCATGTTAATGTGTATGTATGTGCACTTGCAATTCTACATGCAAGTATGAGGGGGTAACATTATGATATGAAGAATTTGATTTTTCACTTTTCATATACATGTACAGAGAATAAACTTGCACATAGCTGTATGTATTGTACATTTGCTAATGATATACAGCATACATACGAAAATGCACCACATACATGTTTATATGTGTGTATGTATTGCCATACTTACAGTACAGTCGATTTAAATGTATTTTAATTTCAAGGTACATAAAGGTTATTGAAATACTGAATAAAGATGTTTTCCTTTTTTTCCTGAAAACTGGATGCATTTTGTACCTTTACTTGATTAAATTTGCGTTGGTGTGATTGATTTAAGCCTGTGCTATTTCCATTCTGAGCTATTTCTTGTGCAAAACAATGTTCAATATGTGACAACTTAAATCAGAATTTCTCTATTTCACTGGTGTTTAGCAAAAACACAGGAATGGTAATTGAGTTTTCAGCAGTGTACAGAGGCTGAATTAAAGGCTTACTTTTTTATTGCACTCCTCCCACTATATACCTCTTATGATCCATAATATTTTATAAATCCTTACTGGCTGCTTTTTGTTAGAAAATGAACAGCTATGCTTGAAAAAAATCCTCTTTCATGGTATCATTAAGTAGTATATGCGTGGGAAGTTTATGTGCAATTAATATTCATGAGAAGAGACACTGCACATTGTATCAGTGTTGACGATTCTCTTTTTTTCTATCCTGCAAATATGTCAATATCAGATGTAGTGGGTGCAGTTTATCCTCAAATCTAACATATTTCTATTAGTTCACGACTGTAAACATGAGGTGAATAACACTGGTGTCACACTTTAAAAAAAAAAAAAAAGGAATACATTTTGTATGTTTTGTTTGTTTCATGTATTATGTTATTTATGCCAATAGCTGAGGGGAAATATCCATTCTTTGCACTGCGAATTTTAAACAAAACAAAGCTTTCATTTCTATGAAGTCTTTCTAAATAAAGACTTGTACATGAGTTGTACATGTTGTGGAGTAAAATTAACCAATTCACAAAAGCTAAGGGGTGTGAAAAAGGTAATTTCTTATATCAGCGCATTGTGTGTGTCTGAATACTCTCTCTCATAAGCACTGATAAGCATGTCAAGGCGAGAACACCAACACTTAAAAACACTGCACTCTCCCATGGAGAACTGTCCTTGGAGGATGGAATTGTTCACTAGAAAAATGGTCTTATTCAGTATGGGTATTATGCTGAAGCACATTACCTGACAGATGATGTCTCCAGGAAGAGAAGTGTAATTTAGTCAAGTTCATTCTAAACAATTCATCTTTTAATTAAAAACAAAAAGTTATAAAAAGACTATTTTAACATTTCTGATACAAGAAAAAAAACAAACTCTAACCCTGTTTTACTCCACCACTGCAGCTGTAACCACATCCATATTATTATTTTAGCCTTGTGTTAAACAACAAAGCAGAAGAAATGAAGCCTGTGTCTGTGTGAACATGCTGTGTTCTATTAACTTTAAGAAAAACTCATAAACGCATGAATCAATTGTCGCTTTTCAGGCTCTTTGTGTGCATTATTATTTACTAAACTTAAACCAATCCGACAAACTGCTGAATGCTAGATCCAGACGCTACAAGGAGGTAAGTATATAAACAATTTATATATCTGTGATGACAATTGAATCCATTTTCCACAGTAAGTTGTAGCCACCACCCAGTGCGCCCTTAAACTGAGTCTCTACAGCCGTGCTTCTCCTTAATATTGTTTCTTTAGCAGGCTGTCCCTTTCACAGCGTAAAATGTGACTGGTGTGGGTTGTTTGATAAACAGATCAAAACACTAACTGCATGTGCGTGTGCATGCTTTGTTTTCATGTTTACCACTTCACAGTGTCTGTCTTGGGCTTGTGCCACAGCAGCATGTCTGTCATAAGAGAGAGCCAGTGTATATCTATCTATGTCTGTGTCGATATACTGTAGATGTGTACAGTACACATCCTTTTCTCCACCCTGCTGTCTCCTGCTGTCTCTGAAATTCTAGCAGCAAACAGGCTCTTTGTTTCTTTCCACTGAATTTTTAAACAAGAGCCATTTGACCGGGAGAAAAAAAAAACAACAAAAAAAAAACAATCAGGACTGATAAGAGAAAAATAAAGTTGAGTCAAACAAATTACACTCAACTTATTAGTGGCTATTTTGTAAATATCAAAGATCCACTTGTCCCAGTGTTCTGTGCTTCATTTGCATTCTGATGAAACTGGAGTGGATGTGTGTGAACTCGGAGGTTATCTGTGGAGCTGCAGCGCTGAGCAGTCGAATCAGACAGCTCCGCAACCACATGGCTCAAGAGGATGAGCCACGGACCTCTCTCAAATCACTTCCTTCATAACAATTAAAATATGCAAAGTGATAATTTTCCTTAAGTAGCCTTAAATGTGCAATCTATTTAAATGTGAGGGAAATTGCCTAAAGCTTGCGGCGTCTGTGTGTGTGTGCGTGTGTGTGTGTGTGTATGTGTGTGTGTGTGTGTGTGTGTGTGTGTGTGTGTCTATGTGTGGGGGTGGTGGGGTGGGGGATAAATTATGCAAATAACAGAAAGAACTCTTGAAAGCCTAATTTTTCTGTAATAAGCATACTGTTTCATTTAATTTTTTGCCTCTTATTAAAAGTGACAGTTCTTTTGCTCTGTCTGATGGCTATATCTGACACAAGCCCATGGAACTGACTGCTAGACTAAATGGTAAAGCATTTTTGTAGCTTTTAGATGATGGTTACATTCACAAAGTAATTATGCACTAGAGAGTCCAGAAATAAGGTTTAATTACACAGTAATCGCTTCTGATGGACACTAGGAAGTGTGAGCACTGCCAGACTGCAATCCATCAATGACAAACCTCTGGCCAGTTTTAATTCCTCCTCATTTGCATCATAACCTCGGCACCAAGTTGCACAAATGCTGTTAAATGTTAATAGGACCTGTCTCTCTTCTCAAAATGAATGCTTAAGCCATTTCAATTCTCCTTTTCTCTCTATCTCTTTCTTTCACTCCCTCTCTCTCACCCTCTTTCCCTCATAACACACACACACACACACACACACACACACACACACACACACTATCTCACACAGTCCATATCTCCTCTCTCTCGCCTCAATTCTCACATTCTCATGAGTCTTCACATAAATAGCCCCTCTTCAGAAGAGAAGCTGAGCACAGGAGACGGTGCACGGTCACTGCTGTGCTAATTGGGAGCAACATGTAAAGTTTTATCTCTTGAGTGCTAACAAACCATACAGACAAGTATAATTCCTTGCCGTGTGTGTGTGTGTGTGTGTGTGTGCGCGTGTGCGCGTGCGTGTGTGTGTGTGTGTGTGTGTGTGTGTACGTGTGCGTTTGTGTGCGCGTGTCTGGGCACAACTGAGATAGAATGTCTGAGTGTGTCTTGCTCACGCAGTCACACATTCACACAGCTTCCAGAGCTTAAAGGTTTGTTCACACTATGTGAGGGAAGGCCCTCGACTTATCCCCATCCTAGGGGACTGGACAAAATTATGTTTTTATTAATTGAAAATTGTTATTGGTGCAGAAGACACATTTCTGCTCCTCTTCAGACTTTCATAAGGTCGATTAGAGCCAGGATGTCTCATTATCAGCCAGTCTCTGTCATATATTGTAAGTATAGCTCTTATTATACATGGGACATCCCAGTGTACTACAGTGTATTTCAAATACACATGACAGCTTGCCAGAGGTGGACATTAGACCCAATAGACCACCTGTGTAAACAGAGTGCACTATGTTTATTTATTGTAATAACATGGAAAACAGCACATTTTGTACTTTACAGATCCCTCTGCAATATCAAACCCACCATATAGTCTTAGATACTTATGATGACCTTGTTAATCCCCAGGCATTCAAAGCAATTTTATCTTGATCTAGAAAATAATGAGATGTATGGAAACAAAGAAAAAAAAAAACATATTCGCAAGTCAAACTGTGACCCATGAATATAATTAGCATGTGGATCTCTTAAGCATGATTTCCAGTGTTTTTTCTATCAAATTTTTAACTAAGATGAATGAATACTTTTAGAGACATTCAAAATTTACAGTAATCACGAGAACCATTATCACTTCTCTAGCACAATGCAGGAATATTATTGGAGAGAGAATAAGGTTTAAAAATATTCTTCTGTTGTTTTAAGAACTTTCTCCAGCACATATTATTAACCAGCATTTGAAACCCCTGCAGTGCTGTTCCCATTGTTCCTAAAGCGTGAGCTACAATCTGTATCTGAAGCTGCAGCTACATGTGTCTGTCTGTTCTATGTAGTCAGCTAATCCATCCCAGTCACACCATTTTATGCCTCAGCTCAATTGGTTTTATGATGGTTAATGGTGAAAGTATCTTCATACTACAGGTACTATTATGTAAATGTTTCTATTTACAATATATAGTAT
Organism: Seriola aureovittata; assembly: GCF_021018895.1. Classification (NCBI taxonomy): domain Eukaryota; kingdom Metazoa; phylum Chordata; class Actinopteri; order Carangiformes; family Carangidae; genus Seriola; species Seriola aureovittata. Next base: position 14,840,770 of record NC_079374.1, read on the forward strand.
AACAGAGATATTTTACAATATCGAAATACAGTATTTATCTATAATTAAGGTTTTAAAAGTAAAAGTAGGCTACTCTTGCAAAATAGCACCAACAATGAGTGTTGGTATATTGTATGTATCATGTGTTCGATATATACTGTATGTTATTCCAGTGTTATTATAGATTCATTAATGTATAAGTAGCATTTTAACATTATCAAAGCGAAGCAAATTGAAACAACTTTGGTAGTTTGAATGTAAAAAATGCATCATATTTTATAAACTCACCAAACGTTTTATGTTTAAATGTTTTTTCTTAGTCTCACATTCATGTTCCTTTTAGATTCACATTGTTGTTATAAAAGTGGCGGTCATTTTCACATTCGACCACATACATATGTGGAACGCACCTAGCTCAGATAAACTTGAGAGGAAATCTGACGACTTTGCCGTTCAACTCATCAGTGACCACAAGAAATTCACAGACAGCACCCGAGACATTCCCAACTTTCTCTCTCTTCAGCCGTCACAGAGAGAACAAGCCGCCTGACTCCGAGTGTAGAGGTCAACATTTTCAGATGCAACCACCAAAGTGAGGAAATATGTGCTGGAATCACCTGTAGTTTATAGCAGTGTTTAATAGTGTTGCGGCAGCAGGAGAGATGTCTCCTCTCTCTCAGCATACACTGGGCTCAATAACAAGCTGGCCCCCTGCAACAGTGTGATCACGTCTAAATGTCGCCAGGTCAGTGCCGTCAACTATCCACTTCCTATGTTTATAACAAATTCTGGGTTGTGCACTGTAATATGGCTTTACAAATGCAGTACACTCGTGTGTGTGATCTCCACGATTCAGATAATTCCATGTCACATTTTCGCAAAGTGGCCAAAGTGGTATAGTTACCATTACTGTGTGATCTCCTTTGGAAAATGATGGGATCACTGAGTATTCCTGTAACAGCAGGGCCAGTGCTGCAATATTAAGTCAATGGGATGGCAGTCAATAGGGAGGGGTTTTTTTTTTTTTTGTCCGTCTTTTATACATTAAATAATAATGATATCACACTTAAATTGGCATAAATTCTCTTTCTTTTAAGGTGTTGAATAGTCAATTAATGTATTAATTGTATTAATTAATGTCTCTAAATTGAGATGTAACATCACAAGTGACCTAAAAGTCTGATCATTTCTTTTCTTACCATCTTAATTACTGTTATGAAATCTCCAACTAATTGTAATATTTGGAGCTTTTATGTGCTGCTGGTCACCACAAATTTGAACACTTCAATGAGGTGACCAATAGGGTGGAATTAATTAGCATTTTCACAGTTTTACAATTTCTTTACTTAAAAGTTGACTGATGGATCTCTTTAGTCCGCCTTAACCCCTGGTGGGGAACAAGTGGAGCTAATGGGGAGCAAAGACAGTGGAGTGCATGTCCGATAGCCGCACATCCTCCAGTCAAGGCAATCATGGGAAACACAGAACGTCACTCTTTCAATTTCATCCTTTCCACTGTTCAAGCCGCCCTCTATAACGTCATTATCTCCAGCAGATCTGCAGGGTCCTCTGACAGGGCCATGTTATCCAGACACCGGGGAAATGCAAATTGATTTCATATCAGCCATGGCATTTTTAAGGCCTCCACATGTTACATAGACTGTCATTTCAAGCAAAGATATGAAAATCAGAGGGAAATGTCAAACTGTGGAGGGACTATATTATACGCAGTGTGTTGTTTAGTCTGATCACCAGCTCTAGTTTTCTAGTTTTAGGACTCAAAAAGGCAGAACACAGGCAATAAGACAAGGCATAGTTAAAAAGTAGTTTTTATTTTCACTTAAGCTGAAGAGTTGTGGCAGGTCTGTTGAAGCAGAGATAAAGTTGAGCTTGTGGTGATTGTGGGAGGGGGGGGGGGGGCAAGTCTGGCCAGAGTAGGAGCTGGAGCAGAGGTGGATTTTGCATGAGGCGCGATCAGATGGCGAGGGTTTGCAGGTTGGAGTTGTCATGCGTTGAGACAGACAGTACGAGGCAGGTGAGGCAAAGCCACGGCTGGAGAGCAGGAGCTGGTGGCGGTCTGATTCTGGTGAGACAAAGGGGAGCGAAGCTGGGCGAGGGGAAGCAGCAGAGCTTCCAGAGAGTTATGGGCAGACGCAGACCTGGTGATGACTGCAGAGCAGCACCAGGCTTAAAATACAGGAGAGGCTTGATGGAGTTGATGAGATGATGAGCAGCAGGTGTGAGAGTCGAGTTGGCGGGAACAGAGACCAGGAATCCACGCCCAGTAGGACACACGCACTCTCACACACACACACACACACACACACACACACACATATACACACAAAAGAGAGACAAACTGGGAACAAACACGACACACCAGGGAGGGGGAAAACAGAGGAAAAGGGAAGAGGAACCTGCCTAACCATAACAATTACACTTGTGATCCATGAGGGTGTAGATTGATTTTTCACATCAGAATAAAACTAGACCAACAGGAATATGCATGATTAATGTAATGCAACAGCAGCTAACAAGAGGACAGATGCTGAGAAGTGATTAATTTGAGTGACACCTTTAAAATGGATCTCACAGGCATGTTATTAAAGCTGCTATATAATCAATATTTTTATGTTAACAAAGAATCACATGGCTACTTGAGCGTGAAAGGGCTCGCTCCTAGCGACTAACCCACACAGAATTAACACCTGACTCTGCAGTCGTCATCAGCTTTACAGAGATGTTAGCATCTCCGAGCTCATTGTTTTTGATTTCCAGCTTACCTGTTTTGGTTCACAATCACTGCTCTCGTGTTGTCGCAGATGACATTAGCTGCAAGATAATACTTTCTACAAACTGAGAGTACGCCACTTGCGTCGCACCAAACATCAAAGTTAACGGCTAGCTGGTGAATAAGGTGGAACATTTAGTAGGCAGACATTTCCCTCAGGAGCTGGTGGAGACCAAAAACAGAGCTAAAAGGAGAGTTAATTTTGAAATAACATTCATCAGGTGACCAGAACACACCGTCAAATGAATGCTAATGTTGCTCTGTATTTGCAGGACGTGCAGATGGGCAACTGTAAGCTAAAAAAGTTTGCCATATCAACTTAAAAACATTTAATATGTCAGTGTAAGACTTTGAAACCAATAAAGATACTAGCAAATAAGTGTAGCCTGCTCTAATAACTATAAATTGCTGTTGTCTACAATAATTCAACACAGTCTTTGGAGAATAACCTATTTAAGGTACACAAATACTGTCAGGTGAAAATATATAGACTGAGAGGGAGAGGAGGAGGAGAAGAAAGAGTGGAAAACAGATGGCTAAAGATGAAGGTCAAAACCAATTGAGATGTTTGTCAAAATTTGATGACATAAGCAATCTGTAAGCTGTTATTGCACCCAAGCTCTCGGTCTAGAGAAACATATTGAAATTACAAAAAAACACTGCAGCTGCCAGCACACTGCCAGGAATGATTGCCCCGAGTGTTTTTTTCTTGCATTGCCTCTCTCTTTCTGTCCCTTAACCCCCCCTCACACGCATGGCTGCCTGCCAGATGTGAAGAGAGGCATATCTGGATTTAATGATATTACAAATGGCTTCCTTTATGCTCAATAATAACTCAATTTTGATTGATACACAACTGTCAGCGCCTTATCTTGATACAAATAGAGTTGTCTGTCATCCAGTATTGAGTCATCAATTTTAGCCGGTGATGAGGCTTGTTTGCCGCACCTAATCATCTGTCTCGTTGGGAAGCCTCTGAGGCTGATCAGATAGCACTTGTAAATACTCACAGCAACAACCATCACAACACAAGCTTTCAGGGAAAATTGAGTGGGCCCCATTATGCTTGGACTCTTAGCAATGTCCGAGATTTCTTTGTACATAAAGCAAAGCCTGGAATAAATCACACAGTACACCCACATTTCTATTGATTAAAGCCATTCCCATGCCTGCATCTGCTGAATTGTCCACAGAATAAAGAGCAGCTTTATATTTTGTCCTGTCAAAATGTTAGGTCATTCCATCAAGGCCAGCCAGTTCCATACAATAGCACAGTAAGTCTTCTGTTGAAAAACACCAAGAGGCTGAGAATGAATTCTTGTATTTTCTGCAATAGGAACCTGCTAGGAAAAAAAGTGTCCTTTATTTTGACCACTAGATATTATAGCTTAGTACTGTGTGTAAATACTGCATGTTCTGTACAATGAGTAGACAAGTATAGACTAATTAAAATTGCTCTGGGGCAACACTTTAGTTTTAATCCCCCTATTTAGCACCCATAAGCTGTGTGTAAACATTTGAACAACAAGTGTTTTATAACACACTATAATGCAGTTGTAAGTAGATATGTATACTTATATGTATACTTATTCATGTATTTGTCAACAACTATAACTCCTGTGGGCACCCGTAAGTAGAGACTGGGCTATAAACAAATATATGTCAATGGATGTATGTCCTCACACAATACGTATTTTATTTGCTGACAAATACTATACATCAATAAACACTTATAATGTCTTTATAGCTCCATACAACTACATTTTTTACATTCTTCATCGAATTTTTGTGTTCTGCTTAGAAATCCTAAATAAGAGGACAATATTTTCGTAAAGAAATAATGAGACAATACAGCTGTATACTTAATAATAGTTGGTTTAAAAGTGATTTTCCCTCCATCTATAACCACTTATTATTATTACTTGTTATTACTTTACAATTACTATAACATGGGTACATATTATCACGTAAGTAAATGTATCTTAATCAGACTGATGACAAGTGCTGCCTGGCTTCTCTAAACACTGTCTCGCATTTTTACTGCATCCTATACAATTATCCTGATGAGAACTTGAAAGACCTCTGTTAATGTGGGAGTGTGAGAAGGCCTGTAGCCTATAGACCCCTGCTTTCATTCATCTCACTAACATCAGGGAGCTCAAGCTTGGCGTCACTCAAAGCTTTTTTCCTTTGAAATTCCCCAGGCAGACCCACAAATTAAGCTCACTTCTGTTTGACCAAAGATGAGACCAGCCCTGAAGTAAGACAGCTTTCCCTCCCTTTTCTCACAAGAGTTTGCAATCTATCCCTTAGAACTCCACAGACCTATAAATCTCTTGAAAATCTCTCCATTCATTGTGAGCCCGCTATAAAGAAGCATATGGAAAATTCCTTCTGTCGAAATTTCAGTCACGATCTGACAGCAAAGGACAAACACGGTTTGCTTGTAAATGTCGAGAGTGCAGTAGCAACAATATGTCTTACTTTTAAAGCATTTTCTTTAAACTATTAATAGAACTGTAGCTGTAAACATATCTCGATGCTGAATGTTGATAAAAAGTATAGAAATAATGATCACAATTTTTGAACAGAAAACGTTGCTTGCTTGCCTTTAGGATGTAAACACGTAGGTCTGCTTGCTTGAGTATGGTACTGAAAATGTGGCATTTTAATCCATAAATGTAAATAGCCTGCTCCCTCATTTGTAATGATAATATATTGTTTGGATGAAGCTTGATTTCCAAGGAGGAAAAAAAAAAACACTTTTTATATAAGCTGGTGGGTAGAATTTATTGATTGAGGATTCATGCAGCTTGCAAATAAATATTCATTATAAAGTATGATTTTGAAATCGAAAACTTGCACGGATCTGTTTTTTTTTTTTTTTTTTTCTGTTTTTTTTCAGTTGCATCCATATTGCATTTTTGTGGTTTGAAAGAACCACTGTGGTAAGGTTACGTCCTCTGACAGCAGCTGGGTATGTGTGCCCACAAGTTAAAACTACCCAACTTGGAGGACATCTCATGACAAGCAATCACTCTTAATAGGATTCTTCTCCTCCAGAAAGATTCACAAGGAAAGATTATCTGAATCTATTCTGAGCACATTCAAAGGCAAGGGACCATGCACTCCCCTTGCGAGTTCATTATCATTCTCAGGTTATCCCAGGCCCAGTGAATCTGGAACGCAAATGAATTAGTGAGAATTAAGAAGTCTCTGTGGTCTGAAACCTCTCCAAATCTCCTCCAAGATGAAAGGTACATAGCAATGGCTTATGCACAGTCGCTCTCCTCGCCTGAGCCCCCACGGTAGTACTATATCTCCAGACCCACCACGGGACACTCCCGGCCCCCCGCACCACCCCTCACACACACACACGCAGACACACACACACACACACACACCACCACCACCACCACCACCACCACCTCTTCCTTTTAGAAAATGGAAATGGTATGGGCAGTTAATGTTGCCTAACATCGGCTGACCGCAGGTTTTGTCGGGAGGGAGAAGTTGAGCAGGGCTGCAGGACTGAAGCTGCCATCACTGGCGATTAATTACAGCACTGTGGTGCTGGCACTTCGGCATGGTTGATCCCTCTGCAGGCAGGGCTCCCTCTCATCTCAGCCTCTCTGTAGCCTTCAAAGGGCTCTCCACTGCCTGTAAGACTGAACCTAGGCCAGGTAAGAAAGATGCCATGGCTCCATTGTGCCTGTACTTCACATATTTCAATGGGACTTCAGTCGCAGCCTGTGTCAGTATCACTCCCCCATTGTCCTGCTATCTTGGACAGTTCTTGTGTCATAACAAAGGTGATGATAGCTTAGGTTTTAAAAAATAATGTAAAGAATAGATATATAATAATGATAATTTTGTAGCATGTAGTATAAGATGTGACTTTATGGGTTTTGAGAAAAAAAAAAATGTCCCCATGTTTCCCCCCCACACCAGATTCCTACATGTGCTTCGCGACCATTTTCTCTCTGACAAAACAGATGAAATATAGTAATGGTCTGTCTGTGCTCAGTATTTTTCCCTCCTTCCCTACCCGTCAGGCTGGGCCTTTGTAACAGACTGCAGAGTCTGCCTCTCTCCCTCAGCTCATTCAGCATCACACCCTGCCCTTGTGCTGGACATCAAATGACCAGCTCACCCCCTGAGGAGCTCTCAAGTTTCTTCATTTCAGCAGCCGCCTGGCTCTCCCCTGGTCAGCAGCCGGCCACGCAGGGAGAGGGGACATCTGCCTGTCTGAGGATAAGGGACAGGCTGGCTCACTATCCGTCTGTCAGCCCCTCAGACTGGACCCCTCACGTCACTGCTCCACTCCCTCCTTGTTATTCTGCAGAGAACGCAGGGATCTGATATGTGGCATTGTTTGTGCCATACTGGTCAGAAAGACAGAGGGGACTGAGGCTAATGCACTGTAGGCATGATCTGCAAGAGAAAATATCGCTGTTTGGCACAAGCTGCTTATAACACAAAACCCTGCGAGCACATTGTTAGAGGAAATTTATCATAAATTTAATCCGTGTGACAGCATTCTGAAACCAGAAATATTCTAGCCACAAATTAAAGTCATAAGTATTAGAAATTCTTGAGTAGTTGTATGCAACAGATCATCTTTTCTAGGCTGATGTAAACATGCTCCATTAGTGATTATTCCATAATGATTATCTCTATCTAATTACATGCGGTTTTCTCCATCCTGTTCCATCAAAGAAAGGAAGGGCTAGCGATCGATAGAGATATATTTGCATAAAAATCTATTTCACCGTAACTGAAAGATCAGGACTGAGCTCCCTGGATAAAGATGCCTTTGGCCTTCTCTCCTGTATAACCTGCAAAGTAATTTGTTTGCTTCCTAAACTTAATATTTGTTCTCTTCCTCCACTGATTTATAAATGGGGTTAGAGTGCAATAGCATGTGGCTAAAGGAAGTGAGGAGTCTCACTGAAATCATGTACAAATGTTAATTACCACTCAAGCTGGTAACCTGCTGCTTGAGTTTCTGTTTAATTGGATTTTATAGAAACTATTTGAACACATCCATGTAAAAGTTCTACAAGTTGTGAATCTCTACATTTACAACAAATCATTATATTTCCCCAGTTTTAGCGTGTTCATTCGTGCCCGGCTATTACCAAAGCAAAAACAGAACAATGGTGTAGAATCTGACACCCTGGTGCACAGACAGAAGCAGTGTACTGTAAATGATCCTGTGCGTTTGACTGCTGGCCAGCAGCCACATCTATATGAGCAGTGGAGGACCACTCCGAAGAGCCCACACCTCCTGGACCGAGCCGGAGGTGAAGGAGAGAGTATCACACTCTCCTTGTCAGCTGCAAGGGTAATTACTGCTGGCTGAAATTACTCAACATTTGTTTATTAGCTCCCCAGAGCACACTGTAAATAGATTGTCTGTTATAGTCCGATCACATTAAAACACTGTGCTGCGTGAAGCCCCCCCACCACCACCACCACCACCGCCGCTACCACCACCACCTCCTGTTTGCTGTGAGCCAGCCTGCTGCTCACTTATTGAACAGCTAGAACCAAGGAGCCATGTTAAATGTGATTGTTTTCCATTAGCTACATCCTGTCTAATACCTCACTTGTGCGTTGCAATTACTGAATTCTGCCATGCAACATAACCTTCATTAGCTGACTGGAGAGTCCTGCAGCTCCAATAGCCCCCTCACCATTTTTCATTTTTGTTTTTTTTTTTATTCATGAGTGGGGAGTGTTTTAATTCAATATTGATTTCTACATAGACACTCTGTGCCTTTGCTTTGTGTACAGCATGTTTACCATGCTTTAAGTGTATGCAGTGATCGAACAGAAAAAAAAAAAAAAAAAAATTCAGCAGGCCGTGTCTTTCCTTGTATTCATCGTGCTGGTTGGTTCCTGTCAAAGATGACATTCTGAAACATTTGACCCACTAAAAATGAATTCTTGGCCAGAGCCCAGTGACAGTGGAGAGCAATTCATTCCATGAAAATGTAAGGAGATAAAAAGCAGAGGCATGCAATGGTCCTGTCAAAAGAAAAAGGTAGAGAGAGTGAGAGAGAGAGAGAGAGAGAGAGAGAGAGAGTGGGAGGTGGAAAAAAGGAGAGAAATGGAGTATATTAATGTGAATGAAAAATGTGAATGAAATTCATATTCACGGCTGCCTGCACATAAAATCCTTTCACACAGTTTGAAACATTACACCAAATAACTCATCTCCAGACAACGCTGGAACACTTTGGTGATAATAGCCCAAATGTTGTTCCATAGACAGAGACATTTGTAACAGAGATATTTAGCTGTAAAATGAACTAAAACAGCATGCTTTGTGTGCCTGTGACAGGTAGAGCATGGCTCCCTGGGAACCAGAGTAATAAAACGCTCTCTCTCTGTGGCATCCTCCCTTTTCCTCTAATGTTACCCTAATAAAAGCAACCGCTGAGGTGACTGCGCACAAATAAAGGCCTAAAGCTGCTGGACATCTATCCCAGCCCCCTGGAGCCACATTACACACACCTAATGGCCACTCGAAGCTTCATTAGGATATTAATTCTCCACGTTTCTGAAGTGATTCCATCCGTAATGTGACAGTATCTGGCTGCTAGCAAGACAACTTGTTGTTATTGTTGTCCCACTCCCTCCATTCCACTCATTTCATCCTCCACACTCACACTCCACCCCCTTCCTTCTCTTAGCATATTGTTATTCTTATAGTGCCACTGTCTCGGTTTTTTTTCTGGGGAAGAGAAATCTGATAATACTGGGTGTCCTTTGAGATGGAGGCCAATGGAACAGCTCTGAGCACTGCCAAAAGCATAGCTCCATCTGACCAGGGGAGCAGATGGTCAGGTCCACCACGGGTCTGGGAAACAAGCAGCAACGCAAAACATTAGATGTCATTTTGCATTTTTAAATACATATCACCTCCTCCCACCTGCAGGATGTCAGAGTCCAATAGCCACAGCCAGCAGTCATGCGGAGTGAATGTGGCAATAATAGATTTGTTTCTAAACCACACAATTCAGCCTGAGATAAAATGAGGACAGCACAGACAAGCACCTTTAAAGACTTACCAGTAACATTAACATACACTGCTCTTATATCTGCTAACAACTGCATTATAATGCGTTATAAACCACTTATTAATTGGTTGTATGGTGCTCATAAATGCTTAACAGGGCAGGGTTAAAAAGTGTAAAATATATACATGAATTAATGATTTATATATGTATGACTGAATAATTGTAAATAGTTCCATTCATTTTAATTGACATTCTTCCCAATTCATACTAATATGTAAATTTTCTTTGTTTGATATTGTTTGTTTTGAGTGAAAGCAGTGTGATTAATTACATGTGGTTAGTTTAGACTCTTGTGTTTTTAATATGTTCAGATTAGTCTGTTAATGGATTAGTTGACTGACAGCGAAACAATCAACAATTTGGCATTCGAGTGACTGTTTCGCATATATCAAGGAAAAATGCTGTTTTATGTGATTGTAAATGGACTATCTTTGAGTTTTGGACGGTTCGTCATTGTTTTTTCCGCACTTCTTTTAACAATCCCATGAAGTAAATTGTTAATCAGTTCATTCGTAGTTGCAGCCCCAGTGATACTGTAGTTGGTACAGTTTATATTCAACCATGCACTCACACACAGCTGGGCTAATTCAACGGAAAAACACATTCTCCGTTACAAGAATTTCATCCCGTCACTGCTTTCACACCAATTAAACCTTGAACCTAAAACCTCTCCATCAGTGTGATTCTATCACTTCTGTGCTCTCATCCTATATCTTGAAATAACACAGCAGTTTCTTGGAGAATATCAAAGTAGGGGGAGGGGGAGGGTGGGGGTTGAATTAGGAATATTTAAAATGCAACAAAAAAAAAAGAAGAAGAAGAAAAAAAAATTCCTCTCTTGTTTCAAAGGCTGCAGTATCAGAAGGTTCGGGGGTTGGTGGGAGAGGGCTACTCATCTTTGTCGGTGAAGAATCCCATTCATCCCAACAAGGCTCCTGAAGATACAACTGAAGTGTAGGATTCTGACACTTCTGAAGTGAAATGATAATTGGCTTTAAAGAGTAAGGAGGGAAAAGAGAGAAGAGATGAAAGATAAAAAGGTTGGAACTAAAGAGAACATTAGGGTGGTGAGAGGGAAAAGCAAGCCACAGACCAGCCACATAAATAGTCATGAAATGAGAACTTTCTGCTTTGTATTGAAGTTAAGAAAGAAACATTCAGCGAGAGGCCATCAGGCCAGACTAAATAATCCTTGACTGAGCCTCCCATTCTGAATCCCATATTAGCTGCCCAGATTTTAATGTAAATATGCCATTACGCTGTCATTACAGTGATCAGACTGCATGGCTTACAGGTCAGCCCAGCCACTGTTAATTTTGCAGGCAAAAGCTTTTTTTCTGTCTTTTGAAATGTTAATAACTTTCTATTAGTTAATGTAGCGTGACTAAAATTCAAATTAGACATAATTTATTTTAATATCTGTGACTAGCTTGTCTGACCATTTAGCAATGGTCTCCCGCTGAATACAACACTCTAAATTGTGGTAATTTGCATTAGATGGTTGAGGCACGCCTTGTCTCACTGTTGTGCCGTTGTGAAGTCAAGGATGATTCATTTTTGCTCCTTGAGGTACAAGTATCCAGAATTAAATAATGCCATCCGTCACATTTAATGCAGGCTCCTTTGTGAGGCTGTAATTCCAGCAGTTGTTTAAAATGGGACATTGTTAAGATTTATTTTAGGTTTCAGAGCCACTGACCATCAAATATAACAGGAACAGCTGACCTTTTTTGGTACAATATTGATGCTCGTACGGCTGGATTAACCTGTTCGGGGGCCCATGGACAAACAGTTGCTGTTGGGCCCCTGTTGACCCTCAACCTACCTCCCTCTGTGCATTGTGTTTGTACCCTTTTGACTCCAAAGTCCCATCAAGTACAGTGCACACAGCACACAGTTCATACATGGCAGCTGCCAGCTTCAATATATAACCAGAGACCCAGAAAACATTGACTCCTCGTATGACAGAATAATACTTCCAGGCCCCAAATCTTCTCAGTGTCAGTTAGGTTGAAGTATTTTTTATCAAATAAAACTTTATTTTGGGACATACAACATATAAGCACAAAACAAAGGGTCTTAATACTAGATTTTGATACAGTACCCTAAGAAAGTGCAACAAGTTAAGCTAATGACGCAAGATCCATTAGTATTAATATTGATCTGCTTGATGAAGAATTAATGAAATCACCAAAGCCAATTTACTCATAATGAATCTGGGATTTCTGTGGCCCCTGGTGGTCTGGGGCCCTTAGATTACCCACTTTGTTGATAATCCTTCCTTTAAAAGTCACTGTGATGTCATTCATCATCTATTTTGTAGGGGTTTCTTTTGGTATGTTCTATTTATTGTTATTCATTACTTATTTTGTACAAGGTTAAAATATTTTCATGCACAAAGCGCTTTATGGTTCTCTAAACAGCATACCATCTAACAAAATTACACGCGCCATTTCCTTGTACTTTGAAGTTTGTCCATGTGTACTGTGAAGGCTGATGTTAAGTGGTCTACATCACACCTTTTTCTCAGTCCCTTCATCGTGCTATTATAAATGATTAGCACTGTTGCTGTGTCTGTTTGACTTAGAGACAAGGTCACTGGTCCGAATGTGCCAACTTGTCTCGGGCACTTTTTCCTCCTACAGTGTCAAATCATAGTAACAGTTTTACTGTTTTACCATGTTTCAGATCACGTTCGACACACAGGCAATTTCACTACACCTTATTATTGTATATTGCAGCTCCTGCAACCTTCATGTTGTAAAAACATGCTTTTAACAACATACACAAATATATATACAAGCTGTGCTAAACTGCAGTTTGGATAAATCAAGCTAATTGGTAATCAGTCATGCTGATGGAAAATACTGTCAAAGAGGGGAAGAATTACTGTCACTGATTAGCACTGTTAACATGCACAGGAAATGGATATGGGTTAAATATAAAAAGGTTAAGAGGCACAAAAACACACTACAGCACCCACCTAACACACACATAACCATCCTTACAAAATCATGCAATTAGAGTGCACCTGAAATTTTCATTATATTTCATGACACTACATAGAGAATTTTTAAGTTTTAAAATATTCAATTAACAATCTGTTACACAGCAAAGTCAAAACTTGCCCACAAACAACTGCTCATTATCTGCACAATACTTTTATTTCATTTATTTGAGTTTTGCTTGTGCCAAGAGTTAAGGTGACAAGTCACATAGGAAAAAAAAAAAAAAAAGGAAGCAAGTTATCATTGGAAATGTCAGCACAGGTTTCAATTAATCAGATTTTCTCATTCACTTTCATGAAATGTTTCCAGTGGTTGATGGTGGCACTCCAAATCCAGACAGTGCCGAAAGTGGTTGAGGAGGATAGGAGAAGCCCAGCTGATTGGAAACATCTGGGTGATTGTAGGGAGCACTCCCACATCATCCAGCGCTGGCTGAGATTTGACAGTGCCCTCTGAAGTGACAGCTTTGACCTCAGCCAGTGTGCATGCGTGCAGCTGCCAGAGACCAGTCTGGCTGAAAAAGAGGACAGAGCCAGACGCTCTAGGCACTGGATGGTACTGCTGCTTTTGATGGGAGTTCTGTTGACAGCCAGCGTTTCAGTACGGGTAAAATACAACCAGCTTGTTGATGCATTTGGTACCAAAAAAAAAAAAAAAAAAGTGGCAATGCAGCAGCTTTTCAGAACATTTGGGGCACATTGGTGAGATGTATGCCATAACATGTTTTCTTTATGATAAGCTGCGCAGTGTGTTTCTTGGGAGAACTACAGATATACAGTGTCACTGTGTGTAGATATCAACATGCCAAGTAGCTCCATGTCAGTGAAATATAATGTATACTTTTTTATTTCATTGTTTTGTTTTTTTTTTCCATCATAGACTTGTTTTATGTTGTTTGCCAAAAAACTCCCATGCACAGATGAAAATGCAGCTGCTTTAAATACAGTGATTTTCAGCAGATGTACATTGTTATTCCAAACAGATGTGACTGGGAGAAGCAAAAACATAAGAGAGCAGACAAAGCTTTTTTAGATCTTACCTGCCTGCAACCCACTGAAAGACTGCAAATTGTAAGTATGTTATGTATGATCTGTATCAGTTTTCCACAATTGCTGTCTTAACTTTTCTTTCGATAAATTGCATATTTAAAGGAACAATTACAAAGAGCATTTTGGTTTCCTTTTTTTTTTCCTGCAAACACTGGCATATTGAAACACATCATTAAATGTTTTAGCTCAGCATCACCACATAATGACATTAATATTAATGTTTATGGTAATGGACTTTTTTTGAAGGGGAACACTTATTCATATTTGATTCATTAATGTAATGAATGCAAAGAATGATCAGATATTATGTTCTTGTGCCCTTGATATGCAATGAGGAGTGTTAAATTCAAGATAGGTATGCCTAAGCTGTATTAATCTATGCTAGAATATAGAAGCTATAAACTCTGTGAGAAAAGACTGCAGAAAACCTACAATGTTATAGATTAAACAAAACAGAGGGAAATGGAGTTCATTTGCATCACCCTCCTCTTTTCAGAGGAGCTAAACTGCTTACCATTATTCAAAGATATCTTTTAAATAAGGCCCAAATATGCGGGTGAAACCAATTTAACGAGTGGCCACCAAAGACGTTTGTCAAATGATCTATATTGAGATTTTGACTGTGTAAGCCTCTTATCATAACTGCTATAAAACACACATCATTCTGTTTCAGGACTGAATTTCAGAGATATGAAAATACAATAAATGTGACATTTTAAAGCTTGGCTTACTTGTTAATTACAAACCCGTTTCAAATTGAACTTGGGGAACTTAATAAGTGCATATTTGTGTTGAGGAATGAGATTCACTCTGAAAAGGGAATGAGTCGTGGCTCATGTGTTCCACAAGAGATCAACCAAAGGTCTGCTATTGCAGGTCATTTGATTTAACTGCTGATCAAGTTGCATCGCAGGTGCTTTCCTTATTTAAGCGACTTACAACCTCTGCATTCCTTAAGTTTCACCCAAAAGTGAAAATTAAAATGTTCAACTTCATGTTGTGTGTGTTCTCTCTCAGCGTCTGATGGAATGTGCACGAAAGGCGGCTTCAGTCAACGCAACAAAAGATTGGAGGAAAATCACATTTGCATGAAGCAGGGGACAATAAGGACAACATCACTCATGCGGAAGAGCTTAATTACCTCAAAGAAAAACAAATTAATGCATCCTCTTTAATTGTCTGCTGATAACCAAGACAGAGGGAGGAAATCACCACACACCTTGTCCAACAGCGGCTGCGTGCAGCATGATACAGCATGTGTAGGCTGTGTAAGCTAGCGCATTGATTGTTGTATCTAACTCTTAACAACCAGCATCCCACCTATAATAGACGCACTCTGACACTCACCAGCACTACAGGCACCGCCCTGTCAGGAGATGGTGCAGCTATCTTTTGTGCCTTAATTACAAATTTATTCAGCATTTATTCTTGTGTCAAGTGAAACAAAAACAGTTCCTTATATATCAACAGGCCCCCCGTAACAAGTCTGATATACCTGGCCAAACATCTGCTAATGAGCTGCTATGACACTGAAAAACTGATTAAAATTCACAAACGTGACGGCAAAACGTGGGAGACTCTATGTGATTGTTATGGATCAGTTATGAAACTAGCACAGACACTAAGATACAAATATGATTTCCTTAAATTATGGGGCAGAACAAACTGTCACTGTAAATGCCAGGAATCTAATACAGCATGTTACATTCTATACTTTGTGTCCTTACACCGGCTGTGTGGCTTATTAGGCTCTCTGTCTAGCTCTGTAAACACTGCACTCTCCACACACCGCACGGCAAAGATGGATGAGCAACACTCCTCGGTTACTACAGCCACATTTATTTAGAAACAGTGGGGAGAGTTTTGGAGGTGAGGAATAATTCCAGCCAGCGGTTGGTGCCCAGTTTGAGAAAGAGGAGGAGGACCACCATGGGGCACCTGACAGTGATGAAGAGCATGGGCGCATGCTGGCAGATTCATCTTGAGCCACAATGAGAGAGAGAGGGTTTAGAGAGAGAGAAAGAGAGATAGAGGGAGATGGAGCGCAGGGAGGGAGGGCAGACAATGGCTGAACACAGGTTTAACAATAAAAACAGCATAGAGTGTCGTCTTTGAGGTTTGTTCTGCAGCAGCGAGGTGCTGTAACTCTCTTTGCAACCTGCAGGTATTCTTACACATAAGTGAAACCGCTGATAAGGAAAGAGTGAGGCAGAGAGGGGAAGAGAAAGAAACAAGAAAAAAAAAAAGACTGAGAGACCTCAAGATTTCATGTGACTTACAAATTGACACAGGGCTTTCAAAACATTACCTGCTACCTGGCTGGTGTTGGTCAATTACCTGTCACTCCACCATTCTTTTTATTCCCCACTTCCTCCACTGTGTCCCCCTGTGTGGTACTGTGATAGGGTTGATGCTGATCACAGTCCCCAGCTCTCTGCGGTCCAGGCCAGCTGTCAGACAGGAGCTGAGCAGTGTGTTGGGAACCCAGGGATGTAAATGAGCGCATGCCTTTGATGACTGAAAGATGCACCCTTCTAGTTTGTATTTATGTATTCAAGCTGCCCTCTGCTGTTCGCATTCCCAATGACAGGAGATGGAACAAAAGGAAAAAACGTCAAATCACATCTAACGTGCTCCTCAGTCTGACATGTGAAATCAGTAGCACAACCCTCAGCTTTCATTCATGGCCCTTTGCTTGAAAAATCCTTGCTGCTATTTGATTCACCGTGCTCTCTGTTTTTCTTTTCTTTTTCTTTTTTTTCTTTTTTTCTTCATGATACATCTCTATATTGAACCTCTTCCACTGTGTGTCATGATTACATGGGTATTTATAGAGCAATCAGAGGACACGTGTGAAGGGTTATTATCACAGCTTTTTCTTACACACAAGTGACATGAGGAACGTAGATGTAAGAGATAATTCTGGTGGGCAGGAGGCGGGGAGTTGAAGTTGGTGGTGTATTTCGCTGATTATACCTGTGGATAAAACTTTGAGTTTTCCATGTAATTCATCTTCAGTGAATCCTTGCTTCCTGTCTGAGGCTTACAGTGGATGGCACAGGTTTCAAGACAGCAGAAGCAAAGACGCTGCATATGTTTTCAGTTTCATTCTTTCTTTTAATCTCTTTCTTTTTGTTGATTTTTTTCTTCTTTTCTAGTGTTCTTTCACAGCGTGTTAATTCATGATAATCACTGATATGCATACTGAAAAAAACCTTTAACAACCTCTTTCGCCACCATTTGATTTACAAAGGCATCCATCTTCCCTCTTTTTTCTTTTTTTTTTACCACATTATCTTTGACCTTACTGAATGAAAATGATGCATTTTTTTTTCCTACCTGACAATTAGATTATTACTGTGATTTTCAGAAATGTGCAGGCTGAATCATAATAAGTTTCTGAAATGCAAGTGGCCCATATGCTAACTAGGGCAACATATTTCCCCTTCACATTAACATATCATCTGAATTCAGTTACCTGACACAATTGCAGAGATCAACACAGTTGATGTGTCAGCTGCATGTATGTGTTGGCTTGTAAAATCGGCTGCACTCAAAGTCAAGTGGATGTTAATGCCCCACAGACCCGTCAGTCTGATTTCCCTCATAAAGTAGCAGTGCATTTGAGCAATAGCTCTCCTTACATCTTTTAAGAGAAAATTGTGGAGTTTAACCTCCCAATATTATCTCTCCTTTTTTCTTTGTGCAGGGGACAGGCGTATATCCACAAGGAATTTGGCACAGTCTACACAGTCAAGACGCTGATAATCCCAAGTCTTTGACTACTGATAAGACGGCCAATTTAACATAATTATAAACCAGTAGTATGAATAGTAACGATTCATTAATTCAGTACATAGAGGATGATGATAATTCAAATCTAGCATTTACTCACAATTATCACTCATGATAATGATTTCATTAAATCCTGCTAGGTTTTTGGCATTATAAACATAATTGTTACACAGTAAAAAAAAAAAAAACAGTTTAACATAATAAAATTGTGGAGTGTAAAAAAAGGATGTCTGTGCTGCATTAGAGAGGTGAGGCTGACAAATCCCTCCCTCAAAACAAATGCTGTTGACCAACACTATTATTACCTCCACACTTAATTACTTTTTGCTTTTTGGTTTAATTGCTTCAATAAAAATAATCTATAACGCTTTTTTAATTACACTTTCCGAGCGACCTATGTAAAGAGAATTTTATAATGTGCGCACAGTAATTACCCTGTCACAGTCCAGTTAGGGGCTATTGTCTGACTATCCTTTGCATAGCTGTTACTGGCATGACCAGCATGCCTAACTACCTATTTACTGAGCTCATAACTTTTTCAGTCTAGCCGCACAATATGTTACAATGTGAGCACATTTGCTGTTGTTTTGTGACAGATACCCTTTAAAGGAAAAGAAAAGCAAGAGCAGCAACTCAGACACATCTGGATAATATTTGTGGGCAACAACAAGGTTTAGCTACTAATGAATTATAGAAATGAAACATATGATTTCTTAATCAGAGTAGTTTTATTAGAGGTTACTGTACAGTAACTATACAATAACTGGTCCACACACTGATTTTTAATGTGGAATTTGTCAGCTCCCAGGTGTTTCTCTGCCTATAAATTAAAAGGGGTGTGTGGGTGGGAGTTGGAGGGAAAGAGGGAGGGTGTGTGTGTGTGTGTGTGTGGGGGGTGGGGGGTGGGGGGTGGGGGGGTGAATGATGAAATCACTTTAATTAAATGGCTGAGGACACTGTGCAATATGTATGCTGCTAATGAGTTGCTAATACATACATAGTAATTGTGATGTTTTGTCAATCTCAGAAATGGCATGCTTACCTAAATATTATTGTGGCTCTTAATTGCTTTTAGTTCAGTTTGGTTGATCATGCAGCTCGAAAGCCACACGCAAGCTGTAAATGATGTAAATGAACATCCTCTGACTGCCGCCTTGTCAGGGCGCTGCTCCATGATCCTCTTCTACTCCATGGTTGTAATTTTAGAAATCCAAATCCTTTCCTCAGCTGGCAAATGTTGGGAGCAGCACGTCGTAATAAGAAGCATCATTTAACAGAAGACGTCGTTTTTCTGCTGTATAGCTGCTGTTCGATGAACAAAATGAAAAGGTCTACGGGTGTTAAGACTAATAAAAGACTACAGTACATAGTATGGACAGAAAACAACAAGCAGCAAGTATCAAAGTAATCGTGTGATTATTATTGTGGCTGTACACATTCATTTGCCACCCCTCCCCCAACTGTATCACTAGAGGCCAACCCTTCCTTTGTATGGGTGGCCTTGTCAGTCCTCATCCATTTCCCAGCAGCCATAGCCTCCCAGATTCCTCCAGCTCTCACTAGTAGGTTAACATCAGCTCCTCTAGAAATGTGTATATCCCCGAGACACAACATAAAGAGATAAATTAGCGAGGTTTGTGCTGTAGTTAATAGCTACTTTAATTATAGAATCTACTCACGAGGCCACTTATCACTGTTACATTACATGCAACATAGGTACATATACAGCATTTAGAAACTAATAACCAATATTTTTGCAACAGTTTCAACCAGGTCCCGAGTCAGTCTCCTCAGCGAGTGGAAAAACTTCTATCTAGGAAAATTCAGTACACCCCTGCGCTGTACTGTATTTTTATCTGTGCTGTATACATACAAATATTTTAGTGCCTTTTTATGACACTATATTTTGGCAGTAACAGATCACATGTACATTGGAATATATCTATGTCAAAATAAATATCTATAAAAAATACATTCAGCCTTGCCCTCTTAGCAAAACACAATTTACTGAGGCCTATATTTTTCAAAAGCTCTGAGATTAAGAGGCAAAAACCAAAAAATGTTAAAACTTCCGAGAGAAATACTGTGTGAAATTCACAACACATTTACGCCACGGATCATAAGCACCATTTGAGCAGTTTAGTATACGACCCTGCTGTAACACTAGCACTGACTATGCTGAAAGCAGGCTTTCAGAGAAACTCACAATTTCCAGCTGTACTATAGGACGGCCGCAGAAACGTAAAGCCTCACAGCAGATATATATCGTCCTCAGAATCTCGGCGCGAGGGCTGAGTGGGGAGCAGTGGGACAGCCTTGGGACTGGGGGCCTTCTTCATGCTGGCTTGCCAGAGAGCCGCCCAAAGCATGGACAATTAGAGGGGTCCCTGGTGCCTCTTTGCTCTCTGTGCGTCTGGTGGGCTGCTCTGTAAGGCACCGGGGGGCTTGAGGAACCGACTGGGCTGGCTTGGCTGGCTGGGCCAGAGGCATAGAGCTGGGGGAGGCCTGATCTCAATAATCCCTTTGCCCCAAGAGGCTGTCACACCACTCACACTGCTGGAAGCTAGAATGGAAATTGACCGAGGGCTTTCTGAAGCTTTTACCTGCTGGAAGAGCTCATCATTGTGAGACAGAGACGTACGGGGAGCTCAGTGTGGTTCAAACACAGAGACAACCTGTTTTTATAAAATTGAACCAATGCCTTTGATTTGACATGCGGCACTGTAAAACACCCCTCTTTATATTAAGACACTCACTTGGAATTTCATACACATATGTGTAAATTAATTTTCTGCTTAAGTAGCTCTGAACTCTTCTTCATTTGTACTGCCACAGAAACAAAGAGGCATCATCAGTAGTATTTTACACCCTAGACGTCTCCGCCTCTCATGAGGTCTGAGGCTCCTTTACTTAAAAGATGGAGAGGAAAAGAGCAATAACCCTGTCGCAATTCTTCTCCGCAGCCATTCTCTGCTTTCATTAATGTACAATTTCTTCATGAAATTCCCTAGACCATGGCATAATCTATTGGCCTGGTGGAGTATATATGCTGTAGAATCACCTTGTTGTACAACTTAAAGTGAGCTGTCCCATATGAATATGGCCACAGTCAAAACCATTGGCCTAATTAGACCGACATGCTTCTGAATGTGAGGGGAAACTTAGTGCAAATGGATAAAGGTCTTTCAGCACTGTGCCACTGGCTGTCTCAGTCCCTTAATGTATTACCACCTGCACCCGCAATCAGCACAGGAACATTTAAATGACTGCGATTCAGAGGAGACCAAGCTCCAAACTGGTGGGAAACACATGAGAGGTGATTTAAGATATTGGCTGTAATGAAGCTGACCGTTGGCAGGTCTGCTCTGAATGTGATGGGGGAAATTAGGGGCGGGAACAGGTCAGAGACGTACGTATACCGGGGGCACGGCGGCAAATGAAATGCAGAGTAGAAGTCTACAGTCCACCTTGCTGTTTACTTCGTGTCAGGTAAACATCAACCATGGTGAGCTTCGGGTGTCTGTAAAGATGATATAATCAATGTTTTGTGTTTGTTTTCCAGCAGCTAGAGTATATTGTGGTGTTCCCTTCTTATCACCTCTGACTGCTCTCTTCCCCAACATCAGCCTTCCCCTTTATAGACTCCAACACAAACACAGAAACAAACAGCCTCCCTTGAGGTTGAAAATAACATATTTCCCTCACCCTTTTTTAAGCCGAAGGAATATATTTCTTTCTTCTAAACAAGCAAGGAGTAAAATAATCAAAAGTGTCCGACAACATTAGTTTATGATGTGTGAAGGCAGAAATCTCAAGAACAAAAAGTAATGGTTGGAAGAAAAAAAGGGGCAGCCTTTTGAGCTAGAACATGAGGAGATGGAAGACAGGCAACATCTGGGTATGGCTTCTCAGACTGATGGCTGCTAACTGATCCTTGTGATTGTGATTGACAGGCACTGACCACCACTCTACTGGCCCTGGCTTCTCCACACTGCTGAGCACAGCAGGTAGTGTGAAGGCTCGCTGAGATTCCCAATAAAATGGACATTACAGGGATAAACAACAGCCGGCTTCGCAGAGGTGAATGTTGGGCACGTAGCACTCCCACTCACACACAATGTACCAGGGTTCACTGACTCTGCACTGTTTCAGGATTGCAGAATATAGAGCCACACTCAGGCAAACATCTTATTGAAAAAGTTAAAATGACCAGTGAGTTCTCGCAAGATGTGCTCGATGTTCAGTCGAACAAGAGCTCACCCAAACGGAAGAGTGAGAGGCAGACACTGTAGTGGTTAGTGTTGTACAATAACGTTGGAGATTGTGTGCATATTTACATCTATATGGAATTAGGTTAAAAAAATAAAATAAATAAATAAAGAACAGAGAAGCCTTCATGCTTCAATTTATTTATTTTTTTAAAGGTGCAGTTGTTAAAAGCATGCTTTAAATAAGTGTTTAGTGTTTGTCCTTGAAAATGCTTGAGCACAATTCATGCAGTTTCCAAAAATGAAAGTATATGTATAATGTAGGTTACGTAAGTGTCGTCTTTATCCGGTAAATATTCCCACGAGCAATGAAAATAAAGGCTCAAAGCCATTTACATCCCTAATTTTCACATCCATTAAAAAGATGAATGCTTTGATACCATTGCAGTGTTTATCTGCGGTCTCCGGGGATTCATTAAAGTGAACACTCCTTTCAAAATATAATCTATTGCTTAATTAAACTTCCCAAATATGAAATTTGAACCCACATATCTGGAGGGAAGTTACTGCTTTGTTGTTTCCTCATTTGCACAATATTTTAATGAACAAGTTGCTAAGATATATTGCCATTTGCATGTAAATAAAGCTTTTCTTCAAGCACTTAACAGCTTTGATTTGGATTATGTGGGTTTTTTTTCCTTTTTGTTTTTTTTTTTTTGTTTTTTTTTTGTGCTGGATGAACCTCCCAAGAATAAGAATTCAAGCCCACTGACTGCTTAGTAAATTTCACAGCTTCTAGCTCTGAAGCACATCATTACAATGTGTGAAATTTTAATCAGAGATGTTGTGAAGAAACAGCGATCAGCCAACGAACATAATTAATGTCCTCTGTCATAGAGATTACGATGGCAAATTTGAATGTGCAAGTGTTTTAAAGAGCAAGGGGAAATGCATTAACTAAATTACATAGCATGACGTGAATGAGCCATCATGCTTTTCTGTCAGTTTATGTATGCACAGATATCCTTTATTATATAGGATGCCATTACTTTCCTTTTAATTGAACAGTGTTTTGTTTGGCACAGGCCTACTGAACTTTTCATCAGCCATGCATAAATTTTATGCATGGCTTCCTAATGCGTGTCTCAATCAAAGCAGATTTGCAAAGACCCAGATGCAACACATGACTTGGTGTATATTGAATATACAGTAAACTAAAGCAAGATAAGACAACAATAAAAAAAAATCCTTTCATGCACTCTATTTAATTTTAAATCAACAATAAATGTGTTTAAAATAGAATTATAATGATAAGTGATCTGATAAATGTGTTGATAAAATATTTCATTGCTATATTAAGCCATGGCTTTATTGTAAGCGTTGCTGTTGCCAGGACAATTTGTTTTATAATGTTCACTTGCTTATTAAAATGCAAATTGTGCATATGCTTTCATTTTCCAGTACAATAATCCCGACTCTTTATCCAATCATCAACTTAACTCAAACATCAACACTATAAAGACAAGCTGGGGTTTACAGTGTGCTGCTGCTAAGGCCAGTCGTATGCACCGAAACATGCACCCACTTGGCCTTGCGTAGATGCACGCGCACACACACACACACACACACACACACACACACACACACACACACACACGTACAAACTTTTTCACTCTGCAACACACAGTCATACATTCACTGATATAGTTTCAAGCTCAGGTCAGAAATACTCCAAACTAAAAAAAAGTACTTCAAAACTATACTTGACTGAAGCACAATTCAGGACTCATCGTCAAGGACCAAGTTTAATGCAAATCTAGGAATATTTCTCTATTTCATTAATCCCGTAAAAATTACTTGTTTTTTTTTTTCTTTAAAATAGAGGTTATACATCCGGAGAGTACTGGCCCACAAGCTTTCTATCAGTGCATTTCAAACAAAGCTGCTCCAATACATAATCACATGCAGAGAGCTAAAGCTGCTGAGTTATCCCAGTGGTCACATTGTGTGTGTCGTTAATGTGTCGCTAATGTGTGTATAAGAGAGAGAGAGAGAGAGAGAGAGAGAGAGAGACAGAAAGAGAGAGAGCGAGATGCTGCAAGGAAAGACTGTACACCTGGCACTGTGCCCAACAGTTGCCAGGGCCTTACTCTCATTTCTGTCACCAACGTTTGTTTCACAAGCCTCCTAATCAATTGGAATGCAGCCCCTGAAATAGAACTTGGCACCAGACTCAACTCCGCTATTGTGCCTGCTGGTCAATGCTCAGAGAATACCACCCGTCACTCATGTCACTTTCCAATTTCCCCCCCTTTAACAGGGTGAGCGGGGAGGACATTAAACAAATTTTATATTATTGGCCTGCCAGCTTGTAAGAGGAGGATTCCTACTGTACAATAATTTACTCTGGAGTTGTCTGCAGCGAGTGTTCTGCCAGGTGTGTGTCCTTTTGTGTTCAGTTGACAAGCAATGTTAATGAAATCAGAGCTGATGGCAGGGAGAATAAAGAGGGCCAGTTAGGTTGGTTAGTGAACACTCCCAGTGAGGACAACTGGAGAAACTGCATTCATTCTAATTTACTTTAGACAGCACGGAGAGGGATCAGCACCCAAGTACACTGTCATTAGTCCACTTGATACACTGTCAGGCATTGGGATGTAAATCGCGGATTTCTCTCACGATGGATAAACAGTGGATAAACAACCCCCAGCAGGAAACTTGAAGACTGATAGGCCATTGCCTCCGTGACATGCCACTGCATCAGCCTCTGCATGTTGCCATGTGTTCCCCAACTAATCAAGGGCATCCTGCTTCTCATTGTTTCCATCTTGGCCTGCCAACAGATTCATCACAGGCTGGGTTAAACAGGAATAAAAACACATTAGTGTCATGTTAGACTGATAGAGAGAAGTGCCTGGATTGGCGCTCCACAATAGTAAAAGTCTGACTGCGTATTGATTTGTGCTACATAAATCTTGTTTTCTGTCTGCGCTAGTGAATCAGTCGTGACCCCTAGGGTTAACAAACATTGTCGAGGCTTTCAGCTGGCGTGTGAGCCAACACCGCCCATGCATTGCAATAGCCATGCCCCATCTTGTCATTTCTCAGCCTGTCTGGCTTTACTAATTGCTGGCAATCAACAGACAATTTGATGGGGCTGAGAGAGGTGGTGGGTTTCTTGTGGTTTTTGGCTCTAACAAGGAGGTTTGAGGCTCCTGCAGCCAAAAACTATCAACAATGGATGTGAATTGGTCAGCAGGAGTCTGTGAGTTACAACCTGGATTAATTGGCATAAGGGGATCCAGCATGGCTAGCGCCAGATCACATTAAGCTGATGAGATTTGACTCAGTAAACTTTCACAAAGGCAAATCCCTCGTTACAGTGACTGAATGACACTATAGCATGGAAGCTCAACTACTTATCTGTTACTCCTCCACTGAATAGACATTCTTATGTTATATCAACTGCTGCACAATGTACATTCACTGGGGAAACTAAGAACAAACAGCTGTGTCTTTAACAAAAGGCTACTGTACGCTTTCCGTCGAGATGAGCTGAAAGCAACAAGGTACGCCATACGTACGTCGAGCAATATAACGACTACAGTATTTTTGCAGGTCCCTAATGGCCACTTTTTTTTTATAAGTCATGGAAACATCAGGTGTTAAATTGTTTAATCTTTCAGTAGTATATGAAATCCATTTGTTTGTGGGCTTGGGAGATTACCATTGAAAAAGTAATTACATTATTACAGGTGCGATCATCATCATTTATCTTTCTGACATTTTAAGACTTAATAAATGCCAAACTGTTCCTCAGAGACAAGAGCTTGATCCTATGTGATGTGCAAACACTTTTAATTACAGGATCTTGAAATTCTACTGGTGTCCATCTGCAAAATTTGAAGCATAACTGAAGCTTATGACAAAACATTTTTATAACCTTGGGTATCATCATGATGAAAGAGTTCCTGTGCTGCAATTCTGAAATGGTTTGTTTCCCTTGTATTTGACCAATCTGCCTAAACAAGTGATTATGTTAATTCCTCATCATATCGGACACACATGGGTCCTTAGGAGGCATAAATGTTCATGAGTAGAACAAGCTAACATTGATCAGCACGCCTGCTGAGAGGGAGGTCTATGTGTGTGTGTGTGTGTGTGTGTGTGTGTGTGTGTGTGTGTGTGTTGGTGGGTAGGGAGGGAGAATGGAGTAAGTTAAAGAGAGAGAGGATAACAGAATTAAACAGCTAGATATAGAAAAGGGGGATGGCATGTCTCTGGAGGCCTCCACACCAGTGCTCACCCTGCTGCTAGGCACACTACACACACCAGAGACCTTATTTACCCAGCAGCCCCAGAGAGGCCTGGGCCCCAGATCTTATTTACTCAGAGCCTGGGCAACCATCAGGTGCTGAAGGGATCTGGCCAGCAGCAAAAGCAAATACCCCAGATCAAAACCAACCATGGAGGAAGAAAGGGGCGCTCAGCCAAAGTCCTGGTCAAGCACTAATGTTTACTCTTTGGTTTGAAGGGCTATGGATGGACTCCATTTGAAGAACTCCAAATTGACACCCCGCCCCCGCCCCCACCCTATACCTCCTATAAAAAAAAAAATTTTTAAAGTCTGAAAGCTACCACTGTCTCATATCCATATGTCTAGAGTACCTGCGGTAATGTGGACTTTTCTCGTCTTTTAAACCAGCACTGCCACTGGTCTTCAGGATCAGACACAGTGTCGGGGGAAAGAGAGATGAAGACGGAAAAAAAAGCCCAGCTAATGACTAGCTCTTATGCATCAGTGCACTTACTAATGAGCTTCCAGGGAGAGGCTGGCAGAGCCAGAGCGAAGGCTGAGCCGGGATGTGAGAGGCCTGGGCCATCACTTCCCCGCTGTGATCCCTGCCTTCCCACTCGCAAGGAGCCCCGGATCCCAGCCACTAATGAGTGTTAGAGGGAGAGTCCAAGCTCGCGTCCACCTGCCAGCCTTCAGAGCCCAGCCTGCTGCAAGACAGTAGGGGTCAGACACATTCCTGAGCTCTTAATAATTTACATCATATTGATTTCCTCACTGTTAGACACTCTCACCTGCTCTCACTCCCACTTTCTCTCTCTGCTTCTCTCTCCCTGAAATAAGCACATTCCACCAGAGAGAGGAGTTCGAATGATACAAAAGCATGTAACTTTGCCCTGGCTCCAAACCAGTTAAATACAACATTCAATTTAAAAGACTGTGCACAATGTCTGTGTCAGTGGGGACAGTGGGCGCTCTGTGTATGTCAACTACTGGAGCGTGGGCCTTGAAAATGGGAGACTTATTTTGTACTTATCGTTATGGAGTAGGTTTGCTGCACATAAAATAGCTTGCACAATGAAAGTTGAGATACAGCTTTAACTTTATTTGACATGTAATTATCCCTCATTTGCATGCTGTACCTTAACAATGTTTAAGTTTGGAAAAGGGTGGACGTCTGCACAAAGAAGTTATCAAAACCTTAAAAAAGAAGAGCCAAATCAAAAGGTACAAAAATGCAAGAATAAAAATAAATTATGCAGTTTGCATTCTGCTTAACCTCTAATCAAACTCAGAGAAGAGGACATTAGTATTCTCCCTTTGTCAATATGATGATCTGTATACTCAGTCCGTTAAATATTCATCAGCTTAGAACATAGAGTTCTCCTTACTCTGATTCATAATTCAAATGATATGAATGTTACATAGGTATGCCACCATTTCCCCCTCGCAAGCACAACTTTCTATCATCAGTGCCACACTTAAGAATGACTTTTAACACCATCCACCTCTCTTCACCGGAGACGCAGCTTCAAAGTATACTTACTCTGCTCTCTAACAGATTTCTTGCTAAGAATTTCACCAGGAAGGATTTACTTGACATTTTAATACAATTATTTACCAGTTCGTTCTATCTATCTATCTATCTATCTATCTATCTATCTATCTATCTATCTATCTATCTATCTATCTATCTATCTATCTATCTATCTATCTATCTATCTATCTATCTATCTATCTATCCCCTTCTCTCTCCATCTGCACATCTTTGGTCAGGTTACATCTCGGGCTGTCTCTGTACTTCTCACCCTGCCTCTGGCAAGCCTAGACAGGCTTATAACCTTTTTTCTGTTCATTCCCAGTGTGGTAATCCAAGACACACTGTGCCATGGGTTTGGTCCTTCCAGTCAGGTCACTCTGAGAGCATCAGTCTGAAGCTATCCAGCATAATAACTTTAAGCTTGAAATGAGTGCCAAGTTACAATGGAACGATTGTGTGTCGTGATCCATAGCTTCTTTCACGCATAAGCACTGAAACCTGGTACAAATGTCAAGTTGTTGTTGTTTGTGGTGTAGTTTGTAGGTTATACTGTAATAAAGATGTAATTACATGTTACAGTGATCTTACATTGCAAATGATTCAAATGGAGTATCAATACAATCAAGCATTAGAGACGCCAAACAAGTGAAACTGGTTGACCACTTATTTTCTCTGAAGTCTTACTTATGTCTTGGTAAACACTGCCCTCTTCTGTTTTACACATGTTGCCAAGTAAGATTTGACAAATCACAATATCCTCTTACACATTTTTTTTTTCTCAAATAACATGTGCCAGCCCGTTTATTAGAGTTGGCCATAACAATAAAGTTTGAGGACAACATTACTTACAGTAATGGAGCAGAGATCCCACACACTTAAATGCTAAACCAAATTTATTCAACACAGTCTAGACTCCAACTCACAACCTACCCTGTACCGCCCAGCACTCTCTATGCACATGCCAATGGACACATGCACATACAATATGCATGCACAGATATACAGCACGTTTTGAGCCAATTTCCTTGACTTTAAATTCTTTGCTTATTTACTATATTTTCCATAAAGAACCCTGTGAATTATTTTTTTTTTTTTTTCTAAAGGCTTCACTTGCCCAGACTTCATTTGGCATTGGAGAGATTTATGCACACAGTAGTTTATGTGTTTAGAGCATGTGCCACCCAATTACGCCGCCACTCCCCATCACATATAACAAGACAAACTCATAATAAATGTCAAAAGATCATTAATATGTTAAAAAGAGAGTTTATTCAGTCACTTTTAATGAACATCATTATTTTTAAAAAACGTTTTCTGAGACAGATAAATTGCTAAAAACACTTAATATGCGCACCATACATAAAACATGGCTCCAGTTGTTTTGGATGTTTTAAAATGCACTTGTCATTTGCATACATTTGGAGATTATATGAATGACCAATGTTCCCAGTGTTTCTTTTGGAAGGAGATGAGGTACAACAACAATAACAACAACACATACAAAAACACATCTGCATTTGTAAAACCTTTATTTGCGTAGCCTGCTTTTGTTATTCAGAGGTTCTGTGAAAAGTGAAACTTCAAGCCAGGTCAAATAAATTTATATAGCCAGAAACATAAAAATCACTCTGCCAACAATCTTTACAAGATCAGGTGGAACTATTTACACCGGCTTTGAGGTGGGTTTATCTGTAGGTGAAATCATACTATAATACGTGAATCAAAACTGAAGGTAACCTTGGGGTGAGCCGGTGGCCGAGTGGTTTGGGCACACACCATTACACAGTCATTCAGTAACTTTACCGTATATGAAATAAATATCAAGGTTACGTACTCTAAACCCATTTCTATGAGAACAGGCAGAACCCTTGAACTGGCTCTGCACACAATCAGCCCCCACACATGAACTGCACTTGATTCGCCTGCACAACCATCACCCACGGCTAAACAGAGGCTCTGTCAGAGCAGCTGCTTTTATTCCAATATTGCAAGCATCACAGGTCAGAGTAGGACA
The DNA here is from genome assembly GCF_021018895.1 of Seriola aureovittata. Taxonomy (NCBI): domain Eukaryota; kingdom Metazoa; phylum Chordata; class Actinopteri; order Carangiformes; family Carangidae; genus Seriola; species Seriola aureovittata. Next base: position 14,870,536 of record NC_079374.1, read on the forward strand.
GTCTGAACACAGTTGTTTGAGTTCTTTACGGCAGTGCCACGATTGGTTTGTTTTGAAACTGAAGTACTTCATGGCACAGACATTCACCTGTAGATGAGAGATCAAATAAGCCTTAAGAGTTGCAGATACTCTAACACACAAGAATCTACATGGACAGTGTAAAATGAAACATGACAGATCAAATGTAATATTTTCTTACTATAGCTCATGTAACAATTATGACTTAGGATAGACAGACTCTTAGGAGAAGCAAGGAAGAAATCCAGGAAGAGGAAGTGTTTTTAAGTGGGGGGTGTGGCCTGTGTGAGCCTCTTTGAGACCATACGGTTAGTCCAGGTGAGGTGGCCTGTATTGTTTGCTTGTATTGTTTGAATTGGTTTGTAGTCTTTGGCTGTTTAGGTGAGTTTGTTTGTTTTAGGTGAGTTGAATGGTGTGGTGTTGGAGAGTTGGGGGGGTGGGGGGTGGGGGTAGAGCACAGCCTAATCCGGCGGGGGAGAGTTTAGCTCAAAAAGGCATCTCTCCTTGACTCTACCTCCCTCATTCAAAATGTCCGCCACTTTCTCCAACTGTTTAGGGGAGTTTGTTTGCTGAATCTGCTAGTGTGTTTTGTCAGAGTTGATGATGGTGTTGTTTGTGGTAGCATAGGCAAGATAAAGAAAATAGTCGTGGTGTGTGGAGCAGTGATGGCTGGCATTAGGGGAGTGACTCTGGGACGCCAGTGATCACTGTCTAGCCTCCTGGAGGTGTCGTGGGACCAACTAGACGAAACACTGGTGAAAGGAGGTTCCCACCTGATGACCCCAAAGACATGTTAGTTATCACTGCTCATTAGTCTGTATAGATAAATTAATAGTTATCATAGGACATGTTAAGGTTAGGGAGCTATTCACTGAGTCTGGTCCATTTTCTGTAGCACAAGTTTCTTGTGTTTACCTTAAAATGATATTTTGTATCGCAAATATGTCAGGGTTAGATATAAATCAATCAAACTGAGGGGTCAAACTTTACACTTCCATGGCTAAAGCACAGGAATTAGAACTTAATATGTAGGAAGTGTTTCAATTTATTCATGTTCAACTGTAACAGTCATTTAGAAAATGTTATTTTATATATGTTATAAGATAATATTTTATAATAGATAATAAGATAATATTTTGGGGCTTACCGTATATTTCAATATCTTTCCTATACCTACCTAGAGTGAGCAATTTTCCTTCCCACAATCTTGTCATATAAATATGAGGCCTCTTTATTATCATCAGATTCATTAATATTCATTAATTCATTAATAGCATGTGTTCAGCTGTCAAAAGATTAAAAACATGGCACTGCGCAGTCTTCCAGCTACTTTAATTACTCTTTGTTCGCCGTTACTGTCAAAATGCTGCCCTAGCAAAAACTGGAACAGATTATGTCCTTTTAAACTGGTCACATACTGACTGTCTTACTGTTGAATTCAGTGATCATCCATAAATACACAGAGTAGAGACTGATGATCTTCCGACAGGTTAGCTTTTACAATATTTCGAAAATCAGTCTTTGGTCTCTGATTGGACTCTAACTTTACAGACCCAGTTCGATTTCTCACTGCAGGCAGAGAAGCAGATCATGAAAATAAAGTGCATGCATCACAGTCTTTTTTATAAAATACAGAGTAAGATGCAGTGCTCCACTGGGTGTTGGCTTATTGATCCAGAACCAAAATACACAAGGATATAAGATGTATTCTCCAAGCTTTTACATGGAGATCACATGCTTGTGTCATGTGTTGTGCATGGTTCCAAAGGGGTCGGGATACTGACCAGGGTAGGAGACGCTGCATTTAAAATCTTAAATGTAACTTGCCTTGGTAACCACATGATGTCAGCACAGAGCTATTTATTTTTGCATAGACGACATTTCTAAATTTGAACAGCTTACATCCAGTTTTAAACTCTGTTTGTTCATGTTCTACAGTGAGTTTTGTGTAGCCATCAAAGTTTTTTTTTTTTTTACAACATAAATTGTCTTGTCTGGTTATAAATTAGCCTATAGTTTGGTCAGTCAGCATTTGAGCTAATCCCAAGTCATTTCTATGATATTATTGCCGGACATGTATTTGTGTAGTTGTTTGTTTTCGGGTATCTAAAAAAAAGGTTTCCCAAACAGCCAGGACATTGTAAGAGTGCAACAACCAGAACAGTTCCCCATCAGCTCAACAGCACCCCAGCATGACCTCTTACATACCCACACAGAGAGTGAACACAAAACAAGCAAAGTCATCAAAAACTGCTCAGTACAATATAATTCCTATGCAGTAAAAGCCACCTTTATGAAGCTTAGATCATTCAAGTCTGGTTGAACAACACAAATAATATTACATACGACAGCATGCATCTCAGACCATAGGCTACACAACGCAACACCAAAACACAGCATTATAGTGTTAATTGCACAGTTATTGCATTAGACTTTACTAGACTAGTGCTACATTAAAGCTAATGTACTATATAATGAATGAATTGGAAGTGGTGAAGGCTTCGAGAGATTTGCACCATGCCTGCTTTCATCTAAGGCATTTATACTGAGGTCACCTCCTCATTTTTCCTTGGACTTCAGAAGTCATAAACCTCTGTTTTATTTTTAGTCATTACAGATAATTGCATCTGCATGGTTTATAGTACAGTGGATGATAGTGAAGATCAAAGAGATGTATAGTACAGTACAAGAGAATATTCATTAAAAAAATGCTTAGTTGGCTGGTATTGCTGTACAAAAATAAACCTTACTCCTTTGAGGAAAGAAGCAAATATGCAAAGATGAAAAGCCTCACTTGCTAGTGTAGTGGTTGCATATCTCCTCAATGAAAACACAGTCTTCACTGTCTTCATAATTATACAGACTACATCCTGAACTTACTACATTGTTTTTCATATTCATCATTCAAGTATTTCTTACAGATACATATACAGTACATATACATATATATATATATATATATATATATATATATATATATATTATATATATATATATATAAAGTCATATATATATATATATATATATATTATATATATATATATATATGTATATGTACATATACAGTCTGTCTGTCCATGGTGTGTGTGTGTGTGTGTGTGTGTGTGTGTGTGTGTGTGTGTGCGTCTGGGCTGTCTGAATGATGCATGATGGCATCTGTGTGTTAGGTAGCTTGGATGTGGAAAATGACTTTCTTTTTATTGGCTGCCCTCCAGACAGACAGAGCTGTGGAGACTATTTACAGTGAGAGTCCCTTATGTGAGCTGTGCCAGCCAGACAGCGCACAAAGAGATAGTGCTTTTTTAAAGCATAATACACACCCTCAAACTTCTCTTATCAACTGTACTCCTATCAAGTATACAATGACACAAAGGGTCGTATTTGGTAACACTGAATCTTTTTATATTAGCTACCGCAACCTGTTGATTGCAATAAAAATCAAAAGCCTTTTATTTGTTTATCCCCTTGGTCCGTCAAGTTATAGTGTATTTAATACCATTGAACTGACTTAATTCCCAGGTAAGACAAAGTTAAACTAAAGTTATAATGAGGAAAGCACCACCATAGAAAAATTGCATAAAAAGTAGCCAACAATGGAGAGGGGAGAGGGGCAGTGGCACATCCACTGGGGCACACCAGTTTCCATGGTAACATGGAAATCACAGAGGGAATAACTGAAATGAGGTAATCACTTTCATTGAGCCCTGCCAGCAGTTTGACAACAGTGGTAATAAACTGCTCCTCCTAAAACTTGTCAAGAGGGCGACGATGGCTGGCACTTCTTTCTATTTTCCCACATCTTAATGACATCTATTCTCACCCAGGAATACGGAGACGATGCTGTCACTGTGTCCTTCAAGGATATACTACTAATGATGTGATATAACCATTTTCAGCGACGCAATGATCACAAACATATTCCTATTTTTTCCTCATTATCATCCAATCTGCACAGAGCAGGAAACAAAGTGAGAGGATCCAAAGTAGAAGAGACGTCTCCATATTTTGTAATTTGTCATGTGGATGAGTGAAACTGACTCATCACTATCTGCTGTCAACACAAACGCTGTTTATATCAGTGTGTAAACACAGCTAATGAGTTACTGTCTCTGAAACTATTGTGTCTTTAGAGTCTCTCGACACTCTTGGAGATTCAGTGCTGTTTGTTGCAGCAGCGGTAGCAGAAGACATACAGCAGTTGCTGTTTATTTCATCTTAAATGATTTATCTCCAGTCGGATCAGAAGGTCAACAAAGTGATTTGGAATGGTGTTCTTTTCAGTCAGCTCCAGATTTTAATTGGCGACATTTTAATTATTCATAAAGGTAAAACTGTTACTTGGTGGGAAAAAGTTCAGTGACGGTGCCCTTTGCATGTCATCTGGCATTAGACCGTCCCTGAATAAATGATCTATTATAATGTTTTGCTGTAGAGAGCTTAGAGAGCCATTTCCACTGGAGGGGAAAAAAAAGGATACTGCTAATGACCTCAGAGGGAGACTCCAACCATTAGCAAAATATGAAAGGCTTTAAATTCGCTTCCGGTAGTTTTACGTGCACCCTAATTATTTCAGAGTGTGAGTGATGATTGATGATGGCTGGTGGTAAAGTCAATTCTGATCTTAATGATCTTTTGTTCAGGTAATCTATGAGAAATTATCCTTAACTCGAACTAATATTTCCTACATGTTTATTTCATATTATGCTTGCAAATATGTATAATCCATAAATATAATTTGCCTCCAGCTGGCTCTGTGTAAGCTTTATGTATCAGGACTAATTCTCCCTCCACTGCAAGTCTGATATACAGCAATGATGGCTCACCTGCAGAAGATACCTGGTTTTGTGATGAATCAGCATTCACAGCTTGGACAAAGGCAAATGGCAAAGCAAGCCACACAGGCGTGGTGGTTCACTGTAACGAGACTTTGTAGCCTATTTGTGGGTGGCAGCATATGGTGCTTGTGCCTGGAGACTGCAGCTGCATTCACACGGGACCTACCAATAGTTCCCTCACAGTGGTGACACAGGGGACAGATACTGCAGTATTTCTGACCTTGCAAATTAATGGAAACATGTGATGCAGGGTGGTTCAAAACAATCTTTGTGCCCAAGGCACCAGGAGAAAATAATTGTTTATGCATTCATTAATTGCTAAATTGCGTTGATCTAGTGTTTTAGAGTATGTTATTTTGAGAAACACGTTCTCAAAGCACATTTATTACCCTATGTAACAGATCTAACATTTTCAGTAGAGACCATGGGTCAAAGAACTGACCTCTGGCAGATTAAATGATATTGTGAGGTCACATACTAAGCCAAAAGTGCAGGGTGGCCATTTTTTTTTTTTTTTTGCTCTATTTTTTATCACTGAGGGCAGATGGTGGAGAATGTGTGCAGTGGCATATGGGGTAAGGAACAGCAGCAAAAGCAGCAATAGCACTCTGGTGTTTTGCACTAGTGGATTATTCTCAGAGACAGGGTGGTAATGGTTTATATGGACAATGAGTAAGCCCTGTGATTCTGCTCCATGGGTGTACATGTATGATGGGCCAGAGTAGCAGGGATGGGAGAAGGGGTGAGAGAGAGAAAGAGAGACAGAGAGAGCTATACTGCCGTGAGACCTGGATTAGGCTCTGGACAGTGGATGCTGCTGCTGTTTTTCAGATTGCTCTAAATTCTAAGAGATTATGTGGAATGAATGAATGAATGACCGAGTGAATGAATGGCAACTTGATTTGCAAAACAAACCATACAGTATCAAGAAAGTGTCACTGCTGTAGCTCTTTGAAACTGCACATTGCACTGTGAAAAAAACAGATGTTGCTCCTTATGTAGACATTGTTTTTTTTTTTCCTTCACCCTCCACATTGTTGAACTCAGCTCTGAAACGGCAATCGCTAACAGAGCAGGGAGGCATTCACCTTTGTTGCTAAAAAGATGGATGCTTGCTGGCACGGACGTTTGAATCTGGGTGCTCCTTCTTCACTAAAGCACTGTCCTCACATTTGAAATCACTCAAAGCTGAAACTATTGTAACCTGACAGGCCAATTACTACTCCCATAGCCACAAAGTGATGAATCTCATCCTCTTATTCAGTCACAGGCACATCTACCTGTCATTGACTGAAGATTTAATGCGTCTGTGCATCTTGTTTGAGTTGCAGCATTTGAGGATAAAAGAACAGGCACCATCCCATTAGACTAAATGCTCTCTTTCTATCAGCATACTAAGACCTGCGTGGTACGGGTTTGGGGTTTCACTCACTTAATTTCATTCCACATAGCTGAGTGGAGTGCAGTCTGCTCATCAGATTTCTGATCCCAACTTCTATCCTCTTTACTGTAAATTGAACAACAGTCATATCAGATATTATATTTAAACTGCCTCTGAACACTGCATCATACAGTATATGGCACTTTTAACACTCACAAACCAAACACAACATTCAGCACATACAGTATACTTACAGTAATAACTAACAAAGAACTAAAGCTCACACCTTTGCTCTTCTTGTCTCCACTACTTGAAATGGCAACATAGCTGTGGTCAAATAAGATATCTTTATTTCAAGTGTAATTCCCATGCAAGGTGCAGATGAATTGTGAGATGAGTGAGAATGCAGATGTAGTTGTAGCTACACTACTGTATGTCTTTACCGTAGGGCACACAGCTCTCCATGGGCTATACTTTCCCTTGTGTGCAGCTCTCAGTAAGTATCACCCCTCACCCACCCAAAGCTACCCTTTGCTTTTACAAGTCAGCGTATATGCCAGTATTAATCAAGCACATTTCCAGAAGTGAGATACACACAACAATGATATTTCTCTCATTAGTCACAATACTGTAAGTAATAGTTTGGACTACGGGTAGTAGAATGGACAATCAATCAACTGAATTTTCATCCAAAGATGTTAAAGAAAAAAAATAACAACATGATCTTCAGACTTAATTGTTAGTGAGTAATGGCTGTCCTCTGAAAGGTTCAACTAGCTGTGTTGTGAGTAATGGATACAAGCTGCAGATTGGCTTAATGCAACAGTGATTTAATAAAGTACAGCAGACAAAGCATTGTGGCCCGGGGAGGTCTGTGTTTATGGGTACAGGAGGATGAAAAAAAAGTTCATCTTGCATGTTACTTGCAAAGTAAAAAAAATAAAAAATAAGATAAAAAAACTCTATCCAAGCTGACTTTAAAGTAAACTCTTTTCCCAGAGCAGTGCAAAACAAGAGAATAGATACTGCCACAGGTTTTTCCCCGATTTTTCAAAATGTAGGCCAATAAGACTGTATGAAAAAAATGAAATGCTTCACCCTAGGGCACATGCTTACAGCTCCACACAAGCTCCCAAGAAATAGGTACAGTATAAGGCAACAAAACACAAGCCAAGCTTCATTAGTATTGGACAATAGTGCCTTTTATCAGAACACATGATGATGTGTCCTGCCAATTAGAGTAAAACACCAAAATGCATCACATATTGGGATGGTAATTGGTTAAATACAAATAAATACACAAGACATCTTGATGTTCATGAAATATGTATGATCTCTTGTCGGACATGATCATGTTTGTATGTACAGTATGTAGGTGAGCTTTTGCATTATTTATGCATTTTCATTTTTCACCACCAGGCTGTTGTTGTCTTCACAGATTCGTGTGTGTGTGTGTGTGTGTGTGTGTGTGTGTGTGTGTGTGTGTGTGTGTGTGAGACAAAGAACAAGCAACTACACAACAGTTGAGTAAAACAGCTTTTCCCCAGCTCCCAGAGTTTACAGAAAGTGGGACTGAAACTGCAGGACCATGGACAGCGCCTCACTCAAAACTCACCTCATCCAAATGTGAGTTTGACTTCTTTGGAAAGTTTTGTCGATCCTCCAGACAAATAAACAAGACTAGGCCAGTACCTAGTATATGGCTGGGCCACATATGGTCAGTGTGCAAAGATGATTCTGCCCTATTCCTAGATCAGCAATAAAATTCATGAAATTTAAACACATTTGGCATTGACCGATTTCATTTCTTTGTACAAAAAGTCAGATTTTCTTGAGTTGTATCCCTTCCATTGAAGCATGTGTTCAGATGACACTCAGGTGGATTTGATTTACTCATCAGAGGCTTGATCAAGTAACTCAATTTGTAACTCAGCCAGTGTTCACCTGTTATAAATAAGGTTGTGCCTCATGTTCCCAGTATATCATTGCTTACCAAGCAGCATTGTGACATTAGGGAAAATGGCATCAGAACTAAGGGAAAGTATCAGAAGTCAAATTGCTATTCTAAGCAAAGAGGGACTTTCTCAGCATCAAGCTATGGCTAAACTAAGTGTTTCTCGGGGGACAGTACATGGAACTCTAAAACGCTCTGCAGAAACTGGATCAGTTGTATCCAAAGCACGATCAGGCAGACCAAAAGTGACCACACCATCAGAAGATCAATACATCAAGCTCAGTTCCCTGAGAGATAGAAAAGCAACTTTATCACAGATACAGAAGTTGCTAAATAAAGAATGCAAGTCTTCAATCAGCAAAACTACTGTTAAAAGAAAGCTGTCTTGTGGCGGTCTCAGAGGAGTAGCAGTTTCTAAAACCACTTCTCAGGAGGGGAAACAAGGCCAAATGCTTGGGGCTGGCTAAGAAATACTAGCATTTCGAAGTGGATGAGTGGGAAAAAGTCCTATTTACCGAACCAAAGTTTTAGATTTGTGGCAATAACAGAAGGGTATATATAAGGATACGAGAGAGATTTTTGCCTACACCTGAGTTGGACACCTGCACTGAATTGGTTACGGCCCAACCGAGGAGAAGCAACACTCCATTCCTCATGCTATGCCCTCTGGTTTGCATCTTTGTGGAGAAGGATTCCTACTGCAGCAAGATAATGACCCCAAACACACATCAGAGCTTTGCAAGAACTACTGGTAGATCAAAGTGAGGGACAACACTAAAGTTTAAGTGCAGTAGGAGACTCTGGTGTAAATTCTAAGTACAGCATCTATTCTGTAAGTGCAAAAAGATCAGTTGATCCATGAGGTAAAAGTGCACTGAAAGACACGTGAGCAGACAAATTGACTCAAGGAAGTGTTGTACATTGTAAAGAGAAGGGGTCCCAGTATTGATCCTTGGGCCACCCCTGTGGGGAGGGGATAAGATAAGGATGTTTGTCCTTGGCTGACACACTGAAGGCACATCCAGTCAGATAGGATTCAAACCAAGAACTTGCTTTCTCCAAGATGCCCATGTCGGACTGTGCAAATGGTTCACCGAATCAAAGGCTGTTGATAGGTCCAATGAGTTAAGAACTAAGGACTGAGCTGACTTTAGGGCTGCTGTCACAGACAACAGAGCTGTTTCACCTGCTCCTGAAGCCCAACTGATTTGGAATGAGGGGGTCATTCCTTGCTGGAGTTTTGACCTCTTTAGAAGTTTTCCTTTCTCCATGCTTGAAAACTGCTCTTTAGATACACTTACATAAGAGTGGAAGTAGTGAGACCAGTCAATAGTTCTCCGCTTGAGCAGGGTCAAGTGAGGGCTACCTGAGCTTGCTTGAATGTGGTTGGAAATGTTCCCAAAGCCAGTGAAGCATTTATCACATGCATGAATGCTGGCACAATGGTGGGAGATTTGGCTTGAAAGAGTTTTGTGGGAATGGGGTCTAGTGCAAATGTTTTAGGACTATCGGTCAGAGGTTTAAAGTCATCATTCTCATACTGGCTTGCAGGTTTGCCTCAACCCAAAAACTTTACATTGGGATGACATAAGAATTATTCCTTTAGGTTCTGGAAAAGTTTTTGCAAATATAAAACCCATGTGGATTAAAAATTCATAATACAAAGAGTAATAATTGACCTTTTATGCAGTTGGGGGTGTTCTGTCAACAGTATTACCGACATAGCTTTAATAACAATGGTCTTAACAGAAAATGCTTTTTTGGGCCATAGGGGATTTTTCTGTTTTCTCATTTTACCAGGAGTGGACACTGAGCCAAACTGGCAGCAAGACTGAGTGGCAGTGCTGTGTCCAGCTCTATTAATACATCCATGAGGTAAAAGCAAATAGATTAATCCACAAAATTTGCTAATTAGGTGGATAACAACAATATAGCCACAATAATTTTCTGTATCCTGCATGAAGCAATATATAAGTACCTTTGAATTGACATTTTGGTATATATTTATACCATTAAATAAAAGGATTATCTGTAATTGTCCAAGTGTTGCTACAGTAGTATTTAAGTCACTGAGAATCAACAGTCAGCTGATTGTTTTGGACCACCAAACCTTATGGTTGAGTCCCTGAAACTCTAATTAGGCCCTGATGTAAAACTGGGTAGTTGATTCCAACACACAAGATCAGAAAGCTTGAATGGATGGTCCTGCAACTATGGGCCAAAAAAGAGCAATTGAAAGTTGAATATTTTTCTCAGGAGTTGGTGGACCAAACCAGTACTGAAACCAGTGAATACTGGACAAAACCTGGACTAAAATTGCACTCAATTTTGGATTTCATATGTGTGTAATTCACGGTGGTGCCTAATGCCCTAATCTGTAGTTCCATCATCACCTGAATTCACCATACACTTCAGCACCATCGACATAATCTTTGAGAACCTCTTGGCAGTTGAATGTCATAACTGGCTCTTAAAGGTTCTGCACACCTAAGCAAGCATTTTAAATTATTCTGGCTGAATACACCTGTCTTCAGGTTAAAGCTTGGTGAATTATGCTGAGAATGATATAAAGTCATCAAATACTATATACTAGTAATTACTTGGGTGCGATTTTGTAATATGTGTGCACCAAAAGTGAGAGGAGATGTGTGTGTGTGTGTGTGTGTGTGTGTGTGTGTGTGTGTGTGTGTGTGTGTGATGATTCATTCATAAATGGCACAGATGATAGTTTAATCAACGTCATGAATCGGTGAAGGTTCTCAGTCATCCAGGTCATGAGTATCCATGACAAGTTCAATCAGACCAACTGGACTTGTTTGTAGATACTTGAAGACGTTTCATCCCTCATCCAAGAGGCTTCCTCACTTTTGACAGAATGGTGAGGAGACCCAGGTATATAGGCTATAGTCTGTGGGGTCGTTATCAATACCATTGATGTCACTTGATTCGTCAGTGCTCCTGGCTGTTGAAACGACAGTCGTTACAGTCATTGGAATCACCTGAGGCCAAGTGTAAACAAACATTGTTTTTGCAGTCACATTAGGCCAATGCTGAATGCTTGTTAAATCTCCTGGGAAGGGATGAAAGGTCATCCAATACGTGTCTGGAATGTCTGTGAAAATCAGGAGGATCTTCAACAAGCACTGCATTTCTGTGTTTTTCAAATCGAGCAACATACTAAGACAAGAACTGGTCCATCCAAAAGACCGCAATCTAGTGTATGCAGTCCAGTGCAGTGTGGAATGTACAGATCCAACTTCTCAGGTCAAGACTCAGCAGTTTACCTACACCTGAAGTATAAGGGACACTCCTTTGATGACAACTATGTACATATTAAAAATAGGGAAGAGAGTGAAGGAGGTTATCCACGTCAAAGTAAAGAAACTGTCCCTCAACACCCTTTATCGCCCACCTACAATGTTGTCCTTTTATTCCTTTCCAGGAGAAGTATCACACTTGGCCTCAGGTAACTCCAACTACCAAGGGTGTAGGTTTGCATATGGACAGTAGGGACATGTGTTTACCAATATTTTTGGATGACAGAATTGTCCCAACCAATATTTGAGTGAACTCGTTCGCACTGTGTTGGAGGGGAAGTCATATTAGATCATTCCGATGCGGGCTCGGCTCTAGGCATGAGCATGTTATTGTTGTTATTTTTTTTAACCGATAATCGATCAAATAAAGTAATTTAAAAATGAGCTCTCCATGGTCCACTCTGTGGTCTGACGCAATGCCCCGCCCACAGCACGATCTGATTGGTTATACGTCACGAGCAAGAGCTTATCACGCTGAAGGCTAGTGTGTACACAGACGGTCACAGACGAGGGTAGCTCCGGTTAAAGAGCGGAGCTGTGTGTTGAAGGTAAGACAGCAGACGTCACTCAAGCTGTTACAAGCATCACAATTCTCTACACTGAAGTTACAACAACACCACACTCTGATGGACAAGTTTATCTGTTGGTTCAAGACACACCGAGAGAGAGCGAGATAGAGACAGAAGCTAGCGCTAGCCGCTAAGCTAAATTAACTAGCATCTGAATAGCATGTAAACAACTGCTGAATTTGTGAAAGTTGCTAAAAGGAGCAGAGAGCTCTGCGTGTTGGAGCAGAACTAGTTTAAGTTTAAATGTACAGCGGGTAGTTAGTAACTGTGATGAAGAAAACAGCAACGTTAACCGTGTTCAGACAGAGTAGCAATAAACTTATCAGTAACAGAAACTCCAGAGACAGGAGATGAAGCACTACAACCATGAACGTGAACGGCAACTAACTACTGTTGCTGAAAAGACATTTTACTACAGTAGAAGTAAAATCACTGTAAAAATATTCTCAGATAAAAGTACAAAGTAAGTCAGTTAAAATGTACTCTGAGTAAACTTGTTAAGTAAAATTTTGAGAAGAGAGGTAAAATATGTTAAATTAAAGAGCATCTTTAGGCTGCCAGGTGAATCAGTGCACAGGTGAGAACAGCACTGAGGTCAACCAATTAATCCCAGTCAGGCACTTTGCAGCTATTAAGTACAACTGACAATTATATACACTCAGTGGGCAATTTATTAGAAACATCCAGCTAAAACTGATGTAGTCTAATTCAACAGTCCTGCAGTAAATCCTCCTTAATGAAGATGATAATGTTCCGTTTTTATTAAAATTGTTTTAGACAGTTGTTGATTCAACTGTACGATCATTTTTGACGAATTATGTTGTATGCCGGAACAGCAGCAGATCAGAGAAGTAGAGGAATATGATGAGGAAACAGGTTCATAGCCAGGGTTTTAGGTGAGGTTTTAAATCATAGTGTGACTAAATGTACACTATTATGGATTAATTCAGGTAGTCAAAGCAGAAGAAGCCTCTTGAATGAGAGGTGAAGTATCTTCAAGTATCCTCAGCCAAGTCCAGTTTCCCTCAATTCAAATTTCCTCTGAGAAACAAGTTTGACATATGCAATGCTGGACATAAAATTCTGTAGGCTACATTGTGTAGGAGCTAACCCAATCTTGCCTTCAAAATAAAATACAATATTACCAAAATGTATTATCAATTATTCAGTGAATCTTTAATTAAAAGAAAACAGAAATTTCCTTTGATTCCACAAGAGCTCATTAAAAGAATTGTTTTTTTTTTGTTTTTTTTGTTTTTTTTTTAACATTTTGAAAAAAAATTTTGGGCTTTCTTGCTGAGAGGTAGATGATCAATCAGTGTCATGCCATAACCTCATGTCATGGTAAAACCATAAAAAGAGTTTTAACACTGTGGGTTTTTAATGAGATGTTAATTGGTGAGCTGGGGAAGAAGGCCAATAACCATATTTCCCTGAACGTTGAACATTTTTTTTCTTTACAGTAACTCATTAACTCCTTGTTTAAGAGGCTTAAAATATTCATCAGGCTAATTTACCAGTGGAGGAAGCAAATAAAGAAGAGCTTAAATACAATTTACAGCATAATTTCAGTCATTTAGTGTAGTTATATATTATGCTTGTGTTTTTACTTTAGACTTCAAACCAGTAGGAATTATTACACATGGGTACATTTAGTGGTGTTTTCACGAGTCCACTTACATAACTGGAACAACGCTTTGATTGTATGAAACTACTGCATACTGTAAATATACTATAATTTATCAGTCTTCAGTAAAAGTGCATGGTCAGTGTGGGAAAAACGAACTGTTTTTTCACACGGGGCAGCACTTGTGGGGAATAAAATTCCAAATAAGCGCATATTCCGATAATGCTCAGTCTCGGTGCACAAGGCTGGGACTTATCTTTACCCGAGATGGAGGGAACTAAGCCCCCTGGGAGCAACGTCACTCCCCTTGGCATATCAACCACTGTCCGCTGTATGCGCCCAACACAGCTCTACAGAGGACGTCAGGATCGCATCCATCCTCAACGCGAAATGCTTTGCGAACAGAGTCTAAGTCAAGCAATCCTCCCCGATTCCGTGCGTTTCGGCGAGGAGGCATTTACATGCTCGGGCATACAAGCGGGCTAAAGAACTCCTCGGCGAAGTAAGAAGGTCATTTAAAGTGGGAAGAGCGCTCGTGTCGAGTATGGTCTTTGCTAAAGGAAACATCACAAAGAGCCATCATCAGCTGTAACTTCGGGATTTACTTGTAAAGGCGCTTTTACCGGAGGTCGTGGGATATTCTGTGTGTAAACATGCCTGTAAGAAGAGGTCACGTTGCGCCACAAAACACATTCCTTGGAATAATAATTCGGAAATTCGAGGGTCAGAGTAAGTACGATCATGTACATTTTCTGCTAGCAGATTCGGGAAACCTACAAAGTAAATGTTTTTACAAATAAGAACTCATTGGGGGAAATCAGTGGATACATTAATGTTTTTCCTGTAATAAAATAGTTCTTTAGGATGACTTTCTTATAATATAAACAAAAGACAGGCTGAATTGTTGAGTTTTTTTATATGCGGTGTGCTGGACAAAATCATAAGTAGCCTGCTTATTTTTCTATATAACATCAGTGAAAATGTTTAAGAAGTGACAATGAACTCAATCAGCTTGATTGCTGATTGGCTTTATTCACTGTGAGGTCATGTATACCACAGCAGGCAGTAGCTAAACACTGCATACTTTTTCTTCTCATGCAGACCGGAAATTTGTGATAGCCAATGCCAGGGTGGAGAACTGTGCCATCATCTACTGCAACGATGGCTTCTGTGAGATGACAGGCTTCTCCCGACCGGACATCATGCAGAAGCCGTGCACCTGTGACTTCCTCCATGGTGACCTGACTGACAAAGAAGCCATCAGCCAGGTGTCCCAGGCTGTGCTCGGGTCTGAGGAGCGCAAGGTGGAGATCACCTACTACCGTAAGGATGGTAAGTCAGTGACTCAGGGCACAAGAGTGTGGCTGTCACAGCATTCCTGTAAGCCAAGGGGAGGTCTTTTGTGACATGTTGCGCCCACTCCAGCTCCTCACTATGTCCATTTCATGAAGTGGCCTGTCAGCCAGAGGCAGTTACAAGATGTACAGCACACATTACCCCTGACAGAGAAAAACAGGAAGGGAAGCCAGCTCTAAAATAACTATTTTCTGTAAGTTTATGCTGGAGGTATTCATGTCTTATGTGAAACCTTGAGCTGCTCTAACACATCAGGAATGTTATGAATAGAGAACAAACAAACAGAACAACAAACAGCACATTGCATATAATATCCAGATCTAAACAACAATACATCGTAAACATGCTTCATATTTAGTGCTACTGTTTGAAAATGGTTCCAATTATGGTAATGTGTGCAGCACAGAGGAGGTCTCACTGTCAGTGTGTCAGGTACAACAGTAAATAGCTCCATATGAGAACACTGTGAAACATAGAGGTAGAAGTAAGGGGCACATCTTTTTGGCACCTGCCTCGATTCACAGCATCATGTGCCTGGGTGACACCAAAAGAAAAAAAGGAAAAAAAAAAACTCTGCCTGCCAAAATTATGGTGCACAGCTCTTCTTGGTTTTGGATTTAATATTGAACTAGGAACAGAAATAGGATGAAGCAGTAGGTGCTAGATCAGATGATAACATGAGGCACAGTTTTTGTGCTTTGATGGACACAGTGAGAGACAGTGGTTGAGACTGAGCTCACCCTTGTAAAGTTGATCATGCTTTCTGACTTTAGCAACTTTAGTAGGCAGTGGATCAATCCACTAATCTGCAAAACTGCTGTATATGTGATGGGGGTACAGCTTTGCCAGCTATGCGTGAAAAATGCTTTCCCTTTAATGCTAGACTGGTGTTAGTCATGCATTTTAGACCAATCCCAGTCCTGGTATGAATGGTGTACTGCAGAGACAGCAATCCTGAGTCAGAGAGAATTATTACGATGTTACCGCTCAGTGGCATAAATCCCCGGATTGACCACCTCCTGCCACGCTCTCACATGAGCTTTTTATGGTCAGCATGACATAGCTGTATAGAGTCAGTCCGAAGGTACTCCTCTTGTAGAGCAACACAACAACAACATGCTTTTTCCCGTTTATTTTTGCACCAGTGTTTGTACCAAGAGAGGCCGTGCGTTTATTAATGCTTTGAGCTCATATTATTTGCTCAATGATAACTTCCAAGACATGTACAGAACAGCAGTGCTGAATGTAAAGAGTCTAAGCTGGGGGGGGCGTAATATTTTATTTAATCATAAGGAGCCAGGGTTTTAATTTTTAATTGTGAGTTTGATTAGATTCTAGGCCATGGATACATGTTTAATCTACTATCAGCAGCCATCAGCTGAGCCTTTTTTTTTTTTTTTTTTCTTGGCTAATCATGAAGAAACCAAGAGCCAGCTGCTACTCTGCTAAAATAGATTGTTTTAGAAACCTGCAAGACAATTACAGAAAACACTCAAGGGTCTGTTTGTGAGAGCACAAACAGCTTGGTTCTTGACGAGCAGGATTTTTAAAGCGACTTCATTTAGTTTCCCATCCTCCCATCTTACTGTACTGCTGTACTCTGTCTAAACATCATGTGCCTGTAATGTTTAAAGCGTGGTGGATGAGCACCACAGAAAACCTTCCAACATAATCGTTGCACCCTGTCGCTTCACAATCCACCCTGGTGTGCATCACGGCTTCAAGACACAACTCTTAATACTCCTCAGAGGAATTTATGGTGAGCATGTGTGCTCATGAATAAAGATGTCAGGGCTGACAGTGCGGTGACTGGGAATGAGCATCTTACAGGGTAAATGCATTAAACTGGTATGGAGGACACAATCCACACGCTCCCACTGCTATAGAGGAATGAAAGATTCATGGCATCCTTGAGAGCGATGGCCCTATTGATTCAAGTTGCTCTGCAAATTGAAGCTGATGGGTGGGAAGTGGATGTATTCCATGTCTCCTCTCCTAACTGTATTTCAAGTTATCACTCCTCATGCAAATCAGTTAATCCTTTGTATTAAAGCCCTCCATTTTCCATGCACCCACTGTATGTCAGAAATCACTCGGGCATGTTAAAAAAAGAACATAAAAAAAAAACTGGCAACCTCAGAGAGGTTGCCAGTTTTTCCTCCCTCAATTTCTCTCAGTTTTTCACTCGGGAGATGCAGTTGCTCTTAATGTTGGTTGAATTATGAGAGGCCTTAAATGAAAAAGTCTAGAGGACTGACATAGTGTCATTTTGTTTTTGCTGTCCCATCAATAACTACAGTGGGAAATCTTCAAAAGTAAGGTTGGGATGTTAGGAAGCTGTGTGACATCAGGAGCAACAAAAGCTTTTACTCTTTTCACTGAAAAGGCAAAAAGTTAAGCTGCTTATGTGTATGCTTAGATATTAAAGGTAATGGAACAATGGGGACCGTGAGAGCACTGCAAAGGCACAAGGGCATGTTCTTTTCATTTTTGTGCTCCCCTCCACGTGAACGACCAAGAAGGGCCGTGTGTAAAGATACCGCATGCGAAGTCTTCCCCCAACGATGATACCTAATCAATGAGATAAATGCTTTCCCTCGATGGCTTTGTAAGGCTATCCTATTCCATGGGGTGTAATAATACTTTGTACCTGAATGAGTCTTAACAAAAGGAAGCTGACACCGTGCAGCAGAGAGAAGTTAAATGGATAATGGCTACATAACAGCGGCAGCTTAGCTAACCGTGCTGAATGATTTGGACATGTGGTATGCGTGGGTGCAGGGTTTCATAGGTGACTCCCCACAGAGGGGACCGAAGGGACGTGCACCCCTGCTGTGGGTTTAGTGGGGGGGGGGGTGAAGGGGGAGGGGACACAGAACACCTACAGTGCACAAGGTATGCTGCAGGACACTTGGATGACTTGCATCCCATAGAGCACATCCATTTTTCATCACACGCAGCCCTCTTTGGTGTCTCGCAGTACGAGGTGAAACACATACAGAGCTTTCCTGATCAGGTTGCGTTTGTTAGAGAGAAATCAGCTTGGTGCCTCTCATCTTTGCACTATGGAAAGTGTGGATGACATACTGTACCTTTAGCTCATTTCAAAGAGAAGAAATTCTGCTTCATTATTGCAAAAAATTGCATATTTACTCAGATAAATATGGATCACTTGCTACCATTGCTGTCTTTTAAGGTGGTGGAGGTGCAGATGGAGCTCTGACCACTACAACGATACAGGTCTCACTTTGCACTGGATAGGAATGTTCATCCACGGCTATTTTCATCTCATGGGGTGCTTGAGGATGAGGCGTTAATCTAATATTCCTTTCCATATCATCTGCCCTTAATCAGTTACTGTATGAAAACTTAAATTTTCTTTAATGTGCCAACATTTGTGCTAAATGAAATGGAATAAAATATCATGGCGCGAAATATCATGATTGTAGTTAATCAAAAAATGTAAGCACAAATGAAATGGAGTTTGAGCCCGAGCTGCTAGTTATCCCTGATGGCTCTGGAGACACTGATTGAAGATGAAATTAGGCCATGCTGTGTGGCTCACAGCAGTCTTAACTGAGGCGAGATATTGCCACAAGGCCCAAGCACTCTAAACAAAGGGTTAGCTTGCATGGCCTCTGCCTACATGCCCTAGTCCCGATTGGCTATGCCCCAGTAACGTTGCGTATTGGCTTAAGCAGAATAGCCCTAAACAAGAAACATGTCAGATTTCATTATACAAGACTTTCTACCAGGCAGTAGTCTGGGGCTGTACTGTTTAAAAGCTGCAGTTGTGGATAGGACATCTGTAGGAAAATATAAAAACAAAAATCAGCGCTCAACAATATTACTCATGTTTCTCCCTCAAGCAGATCAGCTTATGCAGATTAATTGGAATCCTCAATACATCCAAACCAGAAAAGTGAGGTTCAAATAAGAAAAAGCTTCTCTCTTTGAAATAAGATTAAAAGATGTATAACACTACTCGCTCGACTATAAAAACATATATGCAGCTATATGTTTATGTATGTTACGACGTCTTGCATTTCAGCTCTGCTTGACTCGTGAGTCATCATTGTAATAGTGCCCAAAGGATCACTTGATTAAGCAGCAATGTTTTAATAATTGATGATGGAAATAGAATCTACAGTAATGAAATTTCCATCATGAAAAGGGAGCTAGTCTTAATACACTGTCCATTCATTCAAGCAGGTGTAAATAACATTTCTTGGCTCATGGGGAAACACTATATATAAAGGTCAGGGAATGAATGAACATTCCCTCTTTCACTGGTCCAAGCTATGGGCATGTTTGGGGAGCATTGTGTTGTACTGAGTGTTGGAGAAGAATTGAAGGCTGGATAGCCTAAAACTCAAATGGTCAGCAGTCCTCAGTAGCACACACACTGTACGCCATAGCTTGTGTGTTACTGTTTACCAGGGTCAGATTTTAATCTAACCCTAAAAGAAGAATCCAAAGCATCTTAAGAAAACACTTGCAAATGGACAAAGACAAGAAAATTAAGCAAACATCATTACCTGTCGGCTTAAAAATAAAACATAAGCCTCTTAAAACACACTTTCACCAAGTTGAAAATACATGATGCAGCGTAAAGAAAAAATGGAGCATATGCAGATGACACAAGCAGAAACACTGCAATAGTTAAATAGTTACACAACACAAAAGAAGGAAACAGATGAGCATGTCAGGATATGCGATAACTGACGATATTATATATTATTATTTCTGGAGTTATTAGCTGAACTTCTATAGCATTTGTCTACTGATTACTAGCATGTTAATTAGTGGCCCCTGCAAACTCCTTTTGTGTTCAGTTCTGTGTATTGTTCTATACAACTTGCAGCATTTCTTGGTACTTTCTTTACTTGTGTTTCCTTAATTTGCTATGTGTGTCTGTATGCTGTGTTATGTTTCGTCAAATCAGTGAATTTGTTTCTTAATTTAGCATAAGAGCCCCCAATTCCACTTCCCTGGCCCTCGCCCCATCCTGCCATGAGTTCGGTGCAAATTGGTTCAGTACTTTTTGTGGAATCCTGCTGATAAAGAAACAGACACAGGTGAAACCACAACCTCTGTGGTGGAGGTAACAAGAGGAGTAGGACTGCATACTAGCTTCATAAAACTGTCTGACAGTTTTGCTCATCATGACACTTCAACTGATAAGTCATGTCTGCCAAAGCAATTTGTCACTCAGCAGGGGGTAGCATCACAGATCCAGAACTTGGGATCTTTCCTGAATGTAGTTTTGAGCCATATATTCTATGGGTTGAGGTTTACTTGAAATATAAAGTTTGGTTTTGATTGTACTATATTAGGTTATGACATTTGGTTTAAACTCTCTCTATAAACCTCTGGATTAATATCTTGTTAAATAATCATTACGTAGTAAATTTACACAAGTATTATGGAATACTATGGATCTCCGTCAGTATAACTAACTATGGGATGAAGTGAATAAGGTTTTGCTGAATAAGAATATTCAAAGATGGGGACTTGTGAAGCGTTGAGTTCACTTAATCTTCGCACCTAAATGACTTCAGTAAACTATTTGGCTTGGTCAAAAAGGAGATGAATAACACAGTTGTCTCCAATCAATAGACAGTGTTTCTTCAGGTCATGAGTAGCTCTGCTGATCACATGGTTTACTGCCACTGCCTTTGGTTGGAAGAAAAAAGAGATATCCCTATTTTACTCACAAAAAAGTTCCCCTTGTTTAGCAGGAGAAGAGCACTGTAGGCAGATACGCAAATTTACAAAAATGATAAAGGATATCATGACTAGAAGCTAGAAGATCAAATTTAGAAGCGCAGTTTCTGCTTATTTACGACTGCAGTTATAAAGAAGCTTTCCTTTGATCCATTTTGGTAGAGGTGACATTCAGCGGGAGACCAGATGAGAAGGGACCCCCATGGCTTAGCCTTTAAGCATGACCATTGTTTCCCCATCTGGTTAGGTAAACTCCAGCCCAGAAATATAAATATTCCCAGTATTACTCCTTTTTCCCCATTCTTCAGGTGGGTGATTTCAAGCTTTTCACTTTCTAACTAAGCTTTTTTTTTCAGCATTTTGTTCACATTTTGCATTTCTTTGTAGATTCACTTACCTCAGTGTAAGCTGCCAATGCAGCTACATCACTTTTCTGTTAGGTGGCTATAAAACACAGGGTGCTCGTGTTGTCTAAAATATTCTTTTTTTTTTTTTTTTTAAGTGTATTTTTTGGGGCTTTTATGCCTTTAATGGACAGCACAGTGGAGAGTGACAGGAAACGGGGAGGCAGAGAGAGGGGGAATGACATGCAGCGAAAGGCCGTCCGATGCGGGATTCAAACCGGGGCCGACTGCAGCGAGGACTGTAGCCTCTACACATGGGGCGCCTGCTTAAACCACTACGCTACACGACGCCCCGTCTAAAATATTCTGTAAAGAAAAACATACTCAAGAGAATGAGTACGGTATGAAAGCATGGGGAAACCCTAATGCAATTAAGAAAAAAAAAAATTAATTTATGTGCTCATTGTTGCATTCAGTGAACTTAAACAATTCATATTTAATGCGCCAGTTATTGCTCTATTCAGAAAAGTTTAGAAAACTGACAGCAAGCAAAATTTAGATCTAATGTACTCACATGCTGAAGCAATGAAGCAAAGGGGACATCTGCAGCTTTTCCACACAAAAGGAGAAGAAATCTCCTATTTTCATTTTTATAGATAACTAACTCACTTCACCTTTGCCTTGCTCTATATTAAGGCTGATAGACAGGGAATTGTCATGTTTTGTTGTCTTACCTGGAATGAACGGGGCCAAACATTTCACAGTTTCTAATACTGTAACTTGGGGCATTACCGTTGAGATTAAGACGCTAACCATGAAAGTTGGAGGTACAATTCCAACCAGGACCCTTTGTTTCATATTACTCTCTCTCTCTCTCTCTCTCTCTCTCTCTCTCTCTCTCTCTCTCTCTCTCCTCCTGTCATGTCTTAACCATTGTCTAAATGGTAAAAAGTACTGCAAGAAGTAGCATATGAGATATACCATATACTATCACACACATCATCTCAATATATCTTATCTCAAGTGGCTGAATTTCCCAGGCCATACCTTTATTAATATATTAAATTATTGTAAGAATGCCATTTGTACATGTTGGTCCTGTACAGCCAGCTGCATTCCAACTGGAGACCTTTTTTGCACATTATTCATGTCTTCTCTCTGTGAGAATAGATGCTCCAGAATCAATAATTATTAGTATAATTTTGGAGGAAAACGTATGCAGCTTTTAATTTTAACCATTTTAATTTATACAGGATTTCTCTGATAACTCAAAAACAATAGTGAATAACTCTCTCACTCACCTACTTTTTCTTTTACCCTGAGAATTGAGCATACTTTAATCAAAACAGATTCAAATAAAAACCAAAATGCTCCCTTTTATAGAAGGGACAATGTAGAATTAGGTGAAGGATTTATCAGAAATGCAGGAAAGTACTTTTTATGAAAAGGGGATTTTGTGGGGAAGGACTCACAGTTCCCTTGCTCTCTAAGCACCGCTCTCCTACTTTAAAACATAACATAACCAGGCGCCAATGACACTAGACAAGATGGGTGTGTAGTCCACACCCACTGGCCTTGTTATCCACATACAGCACGTGCACAAGTGTTTCCTAATTTTCATCCTCATCAAATCACATGACGCTGTTGAAACACTGAATTGTACCTGTATTTTCAAATTAAAAAAAAATACTTTCCATCATATTAAAATCACATTATCATATTGTCAGTAGTGACAATGAAGCAATACCCACCTCTGAGGGTTTTGATGCAGATATCCTTCCAACAGAACTCTGGCATGTTGAGGCAGACCAAGCTTGTTATATTTAGTCAGACAGCAAGTCTACTGCTAATGAATGCTGCTGGCAGGGTGTCTGTGAGCCCTGAGGAGATTACAGTGAACACTGGTAAAATGTGTCCTCTGTGAGTGGGAGCAACACAACAAGCCAGACAGAAAGACGGACAGATCTACATATTGTGACAGAGGGACAGTTTTAGTATTAGATATTTTGGTGAAAAAAAGGCAAATGCCTTAGCTTAGCCTTAGCTTTATGATCCTCTGAAAAGATTCAGTTAGACTTTTTGATTATGTGCTGAAAATTGGAGCTATTTCACATGTAACAGAAAAAAACTCTGTTAAGATAGCTCTCTCCCGTACCTGTGATATTGCATGTCACCGTTGCTGTACAGTAGCTACTGTGTTGGGTCCAGTGGGTAGAGAGTTTTATTATTCGGCCGTTGTGCCCACAGGCATCAATAGCTTTTGCTAACACAGCCATAACCAGTGCAGTTAAAAAATTGTGATATTATGGGCTCAAGACTAAGTTTAGATCATGGATTGGTTTCTGCTCCACTGCCTCACATGACACTCAGTTCTGGTGATTATTCCTATGAGCACATGGCAGTCCTCTAAATTGGCTGTAATCTGTCCTGCCTGTTTGATCTATCCTGCTAAACCATGCTGTCTACACTTTACTGTGGCTCTTGCATCCTATTTGTCTGATTTCTGCAAGTTTAGTCATTTTCATGGTGTATATTGCTCATTAAAATACACATGGTCTATACATATATATGGGTGCAGATGGGCATGCAACACATATGAACACATAAGCACACACCTAAACTTTGTTTAACCCCGGGGTATACTTATTTTATCTCAACTATGTCATTTGTTCTGACATGCAGGCATTGACCTCTTAAATCACATCAACGTTTTCCCAACATTCATGTGAATTCAGACAGAGGAGTTAGCCATTTTTTAAGCTTTCTGTTTAATTAACATTCTAAACAACGATTGTGATAGTACATGCTTATAAATTTCCCGAGCATAATGTTTTTTCTATAGTTTCAGATTCAATACAATAAAGATAAGATATATCTTGGAACATGCTAACGCTTTTAGAGATGGCAGATAGAGAGGTGACAGAGAAGGATAATTTATGATTCAGCTGTTTGGCACTGACACTTTGTTTCTCTTTCAGGAACTGACTTTCAGTGTAACACTCACATAATCCCAGTGAAGAATGAGGAGGGCGTGGTGATGATGTTTATCTTAAATTTTGATTACGTTGTGGATGAGGGAAGTGACAGCTCAACCGAGAAGATAAGCCCCACGTCCCCTACAAAGTCAGATCAAAGTGAGTATTTGATGGTCCATTCTCTCCTAACTATGATATAACAGTCGTAAAGCGTTGCTATGGAGTATAAAAATTGGATTTTGTTCTGCCTCCACACCAGAGTTTTCTGCTTTTGCCTCCAAAGCTAAATCATAACATGATGCTGTACCAAAAAATGGTTCCTTGGATTGTATCTCTTATACATTTGTCACCTTTTTCTCATTCTTTTTCAAATTAAACCTGTTCACTTTTTGCATTCCTAAAAAAGCTCCCTGTTTTAACAAAGGGGAGTCCCGTAAATGGATAGCTGTAACATCTGTTAAACACTAATTAAACACTAGAGCATTTGATGCAGTCCCCTGTCTTCTCAGTGTAACTTCCAAACTTGCTGCAACTTTCTATCATTTTCAAAAATGGAGCATTATTTTGTTTGCATTATACACAATGCATTTTCAGTACAGCAATAAAATACATAGTGTGCATGCAGGGAGGGAATGGTTGTCTTACATAACCTTATCTAGTTAAAAATATTACATTCTTTATATCTGTTTCATGTCTTTTGGGAGAGCAGCATATACTGCACTCCTCATTTTTTATTTGGATGTGTGTCAGGAGGTGTAAATGTCAGTGAGACTTTCCTGCTCCTCCCTGATTGGAGGCACTCAGCATCTCTTCTCTGACTGGGGCTCAGCTATCCACTTCACTCAGCATGAATTCCTCCAAGGCACTGTCATTCGGCTTGTGCTGTACTGTGTGTATTTAAGTGTGCACGTGCATGCATATGCATGTGCACGTGCATGCACGTGTGTGTCTGCTCGTGTGTGTGTGTGAGTGCCTGTGCCTGTTGCTAACGTTGTTAATCAGAGTTGATTGCTTGTGACCACACTTCAGCAAGGGCACCTGTGGGTAGATGGGTAGATAAACATATGATGTGACTTGAGATTAGAAAAAGTCCTGATGCCATACACACATCACACTTAAAGTATGACCTTACCATTGTCTTTGTCTTTGAGCAAGCCCTAGATAACAGCAGGAAATTAAAGTGTAATTCTATGATATACATGGTATGACTTCAATCAGATTTTAAAGACTGAGACTAATAATCTTGTATTGAAGCTGCATGCTATCAAACAACAACATATTATGTGCAGATATTGTCATTCATATTAACCTTTTTTAATGCCATACAGTATATTCAGTATTTCTTAAGATGTGTATTAACAGCACTTGTACAGTATTTGACTACATTTAGACCAATGCTAGATTCTATAAAGTGGCACTGGAACCCAAATGTAATTATTTTCAGGTTATCAGGCCTTAAATGTAGAATGACAGAAGGAAGCGGCGGAAGAACTTTGACACGTCACTGATTTAAAAAAGGAAACCCTTTTTTTTAGAATTTCATCTGAAATGATCAGGAAGAACATTTCTACATAGCCTGGTCCTACATTTCAGTGTAGCAGCCTCTGAAAAGGGATTTTTTTGACATTGTGGCTATAAGCCGGCAGGTGTCAACGAGCACAATATTCAACCTGGAAGAGAGTTATCCCTCCTTCCCTGAGCTGCCACCCAGAGCACACCATTCAGCAACATCAACATGCCTTCAAGGCTCAAACTAAAGACAATAGTTAGAGTATAAACACATTTAAAATGCAGAGTAAATATAGAAATCATACACTACAGCAATGGTTTCCTAAAACTATTAGTATAGGACCAGCAGATCTACTCTGAGCTCTATGTAGATATTCACCCTATCCATACACCCCGTGAAAAAAACTGATGATGTCCACTTGTATCAACAATCTTATTTTCTGTTCAACTATCCACAGCTAAATCAGGAGCTTTGCCTTCAGGCTCAGATAGGCTTTTTCACCACAACTCTCTGGTACACCATCCATATTACTGCCAGTGTTGCATCCATCCACCTGTCAATCTTATGCTCCATATCTTACCCTCACTTTTTTAGACATTGAGATACTTGAACTCCGTCACTTAAAGTGGCAGGATGCTCATAGTTCAAAGGGCTCAACCCTTTTTCACTCAGCTGCAAACTGTACCTGTAATAAAAAAAATTTAAAAACACATATTTTGTAGAGGGCTGGTTGACATATCTACAACAGTATCACAGGAAATCAACCTTCCTTGTTAACATTGTCTGTCATTGTGGTAATAGGGTATTTAGAAGAACTAAATCACAGGCAGGTGGAGGTTCTGTTTTCACAGAATCACTGTGTTTTAATCCCAGCAACAAAGGCAGGCACCTGTCAACTCTGATAACCGTAAACCCAACTGTACACACAACAATATGCTATAATGATATGTATCCAGTGAACAAGCCCAATATGAGAAGGGCAACTCCAACCAGCAGGTGGAAAGCAAAGCCAATGCGTCTCTGTCACGTCTTTTCATCTACCAAAGTTAGCACGCTAACCAGCTAGCCTGTCTCGTCACATTCCAATAGCGGCTCACTGTAACTTCCAGGTATAACCTCTTGTCTTGTAAAGGCAACGATGACCGAAGCTCTTGTCAAGGGATAATCACCACCACCCACAAGAAACCACATTTATGCGGCAGAGAAAACTAGCCACATTAATCTTACCCACTCTTATGAGACGTCAAAAACCCAAGCCTTGGATGCTCCATGAATCATGAAGCCTCTTGAAGTGACATGTCTTCAAGACATACAAGTCTAGTTGTCTTTGATTTGTGATGTGTGGATATCTGACTCCCCTCCTAAATTTACTTTTTCTGCCTAAAAATATGTGTAATACATTTTTGTGTGACTAAAATAAGTTTTGACTTTGGTTACCAGCAAAGCTTGTTTTCCCTGTTTTAACATTAAACAGGTTAAGAGTCTACAGCCATGCTCTGCGAGGGTGTATGTGGTACTTTGCGCTAAATGCTAACACTAGCATGATAAAATGCTCAAAATGGCAGTGCTAACATGCTGACAATGAGCAGGTGTATTATTTACATTTGTTGCCATCTTAGCTAAGTGTCTTAAAATGCAAACATTTGCTAAGTAGCATTAAGTACATAATAAAACTGAGGCTGATAGTGTCATTAGTTTTGCACGTGTTTGGTCATAAACCAAAGTACTGGACAATTTGGACAATTTTGACCTGAGGGTGGCGCGAGACGAAAAGTTAAAGGATCACCAAGGTTATGATAGACATGAGTGTATATATGACACATTGTCCATCAGCAATCCATCCAATAACCTAACTGTCAAAAAAATGTTATAGTGGTGCTAGAGAAAACAGTTCCTGAGATATCTTGACTGAAACACTAACAGACCAACTGCCATTCCTTATTTTTAGCCACTCGTGGCTAAAAATAATTCTTTACTTATAGTTGCTCTTCATTAAATGTACTTTCAGAATAGAAATGTGATAACACTTAACAATTTCATTCCAAATGAAAGTGATATTGGCCAAGTTGAATATGAGTACTATAAGTATGTATAGTATAATGCAAAATTTACTGTAGTACCATACATATATTTTTACAAGATGTTGTTTGCGTGCCACTGATAATTATATAGAAGGGCTCAATCATGATCATTGGTACTACATTGCACCAGAAGGATAGGCTTATATCTTGCACAATCTGTTTTCCTTATGGTACTCTAACAACAAACTGCATCTTATTGGGTTGATATGAGCTACACTTTTCCAAGAGCACTCTCAGGTCAGATGCCAGAGTCTCCCTGCAGAGAAGAGACGGCAAGGTCGGCCATATCTCCTGCCAGCTCAGGATGTCATTAGGTTCCTCTCCAGGAAACTTGTTGAGTGTCATTGCTCTATTGTAAGCTGCTATAGTTGTAACATCAGCACATTTGGCCAGGGGATGGAAACAGATGGCTATGATGTTATGTAAGGAGGGTGCTGAGGGATGGGTGCCTCAGGAGTGAGGCAGGGTTCACTTTCACCCTCTTTCTATTGTTAATGAGCCAAAACTTTCACTCCGTCCTAAGAGGTCATTAGTATTGCTACTGTGTCTATTCTGAAGATGTGGCTATGCACAAAAATTGGGTTCCTGTCTAAAATCAATGAGGCCTGGAAAAGGGATTGCACAATCTGCTCCTTCTCATCCTATAATATGTATCAGTATTGTCGAATCACTTGTTTTTCACTTTGTCTTAATTTTAAAGTTTAGTGCACTAATCCGCTAAGAGTGAACATATTTAATAAACAGTAGAACATAGAATATGCTGCTATGAAATATATATGTATATGTATATATATATATATATGTATATGTGTGTGTGTGTGTGTGTGTGTGTGTGTGTGTGTGTGTGTGTGTGTGGCTGAAGAAGCCTATTATCCAACCATGCATGATTTGATGCTTTTGGGATACTTTAATTTTTAATGCAGTGTACCAAAAAACTTAATAAGGTCTCACATCATTTCTTCTCAATTTTTAGGGAGGAGTAGATTCTTCCGCTTCCGCCAGGCTGCTTTGAGCCTAATGAATACCAACAAGCAATCTCTTCCGCAAGAGGACCCAGATGCTGTGATGGTGGACTCACCCAAAGAGAATGAAGACTCAGTGGCCCTACAGAGCTTCCCCTCACCCACCAAGAGCATTTGTAGTCCCATCGAGGCAAATGACACACATGCCCTCATAGGCTCAAGCCACCACTCTTCCCAGGCAAGCGTCGGCCCCGATCCACTTGACCATTCATCCCCTAAACTCCCCTGGGAGAAACTGTACCAGACGGAGCCGCACCAATCCTCTACCTCCCTCTCAAACACCTTCCCCAGAGGCAGCATCAGCAGCATGAGGCGAGCCTCATCGGTTCACGAAATTGAGGCTTATAGCTGCAATTCCAAAAGCATATTCAGGGATCGGCATACAAGTGAAGGTATGTACTACAGTAAAACTTCTGTGTTTAGTATACAGTGCCACATTGAACCAACCTATCACATTATGACTGAGTTTGCATTTGAACGCAGACCCGTGTTAACTCGACACACACTGGGATCAATACAGCAATGTTCAGAAATAATGTTTAAGAGTTTTTGTTTTAGTTAACACTGCTATTCATTTTGCTCTTATGTTTTACTTTTTATGTATAGGTTTATTCAAATGTTTATCCTTTCTCTGTCCACACAATGCTACCGTTAGACAATTGTAGCCATGTCAGAGGTAATCGTGTATTTCTGCACATAATTTCATTGCTGTTTTGGAGCATGACTTTTAAGCAGTGCAATCAAGCATAAATGCTCTTCACAGATCCACTTTTGTGGGATAGTTTGAATGAGCCTACTGCACTTAATTATGTGAAATTATTGTACACTTGTATACTTATGTAGTGATTTTATCACATCAACCATCTATAAAATCACATAACATAATCACATAAGCTTCATATCTCATAGCTCTCATCGTATGCTAACCAAACCATTGCTTTTAAATTAACCTGCATGAGCATATGCTTGTATTATGTGGTACTGTTGTAGCTCTCCTAACTGGCTAATGTTCCAAGCTAGGCTAGCAATGAAGCATACAGTATCTGTGGGAAAATCCCAAACAGTTGAATAGCTGTCCATAAACCAACTCAATGTTACGTTACAGAAAACTTACTCTGTACTCAGCAGCTCACCAGTCCACTATACAGTTAACATTTTACATGTGCATGTATTAACAGTGATGCTCTAATACATTAGTATTGTGGTACTGTAGAAGTGTGTAGTATCATAGGCTGCAACTGTACAGTTGGCTACATTAAAACACCTACATTTTAAAGTTATATCACAGTTTTGCTACCTCAGTATCTAAAACATGGAGATAAGGTTTAAAATCTGCGAATTGTTCCTTAAATATTTGTCCATGCTTTTAAAACTGTCTCACTAAAACTGTTACCTGTAAATGCTTAATCTCTGCCCACCAAATCAATTTCATGACCACATCATTTATATATTGACGTTTTCATTTTTAGAGCCATCATTTCGTGACGACTTATGTCGTACTGTATAATTTTAACAGTCTATTGATGAATTTAAAATATTGTGTCACATAAATGGCCAGTCTTACAGAATTTTGTTAAGTTAACCTAGATATGATAACTTTACCAAGGGTACTAATGTGTCTGTTGTTTGTTCTAAACCATCAGGCCCTTTTAATCACGTGAAGTCCAGCCTGCTTGGCTCTACCTCTGATTCTAACATCAACAAGTATAGCACCATCAACAAGATCCCTCTGATTGCACTCAACTTCGCTGAGGGGACTGATAAAAAGACTCATTCGCCGCAAACATCTGAGAAAGCCATTATAGCACCAAAGGTCAAAGACAGAACTCACAATGTCACAGAAAAAGTCACACAGGTGAGTGAGGAAGTTCTGCTTTTTTTTGATATTGCAGTATTTTGCCATGTGTCCTGTGGCATCTGCAGGGGGTCATTTTGAAATGCACACGTACATAGGTGACACAATGGCAAGTTTCTCAGCCACAGTCGCAGCACGGAGGGTTCCAATTACCTAGAGTCCTTGGTTCTGTATTTCAAAGAGCACAATTGGCTGTGTTTGTGGGTGGAAGGCTGGCAAAAGGATAATGTCCTTGTCACTACACTAATGAATCCTAATGTAGTCACTGGGTGGGGTGCCTCCAAGGAAGGATGTGGGATAGCGTGATACACTGATACACAGCACATGTTACACCCTGCCAGTGAACTTTCCTGCTGGCAGGTTAAAAAAGCAGCTGGTGATCTCATGTGTCACGTAGGTAACACATGGCTGTCTGCTGCCTACCCATGTCAACAGTGGAGCAGTGACATTAAAAACAAGAGAGAGGGGTGATTGGGCATTCTTAATTGAAGAGATAATATTGAGGTAAAATTGTCAAATTCATACCTATTAACATCAGCAGTGGTTAGTAGAAATCAAAGTGCAGGTTGCTATCACCCAGCAGACAGCAGGGATTCAGTTTCTTGCTGAAGGACATTGCAGAAGACCCAGTACTTCCTGTCGTGTGGCCGAAACAAGGGCTATCCGGTGGCACAACTCCCTTTTGACTAGACAAGCAGCACAGCTGATGCCAACACATCAAGGACGGATAGGAGTCCAGATATTCAACACAGTCTCAATAAACTACAACAACTATCCATGTTTCATGGATTTAAATAAAAGAAAAAGACAAAAATGTATATGTTTGTGTTTTGGGGTTATCTTGAATCATTCTGACAAATGTGCACAAATATGCGCCACAAATTTTAAAAACTGCGTAGGTCACACCACTTCACAAAAACAATATTGTCAATACCCCCTGGGCAATGTTAGCGACAACCAAGCACAAGAGAGGCCCAGAAACCTTATATTTCAATGTCTTTCAATACAGCTTTCTCATTTATAAATAAAGACAAACCATCATCATGATTAAATACCCTCTCTCCCTGCTGACTGTAGTTTGGAGTTTGGAGACACTGCTGTGATGTGAACACTGCATCTACTTCCTGACTCCTAGCATGGGGAAATATATAATTCATGTGTTGAAGATAGGAGGATGTGCCAAAATGAATAGAAAGACCCGTCGCCCTCATCCTCACTCCTGCACTATTTTCTGCCATAAGTAGAAGCTCTCTTTTTGTCTGCCCTTGCTTATTAAGCCCAAAAACGGGACAGCTTGGCCATCCTGGGAACACTGAATAATTTACCATCCAGTCCAGTTCATATGGTGAAATTAAAACAAATGTTTGCTTACTGAAATATATGAATAAAATATCTATGAGCACAAATCTATACCGCTTTTCTCCATCTGTACAGTAAAGTGCTCACAGTTTTTCCAGGAGTACACAATGTACCTCTTGCAAATATAGAATAAGTCAGTGGCATTCACATTATTCATGATGACATGACATAGGCAATCTGCTTGTCATGCTAGAGTGGCTGCCTTTACCCAATACAGTTTCACTGCAGAGTGCTCACAATTGCTACAGTCTGTGAGCTGGGTGAATTACCTGCTGTGCTTTACTAATAATTATCATAAAAATAAAAACCTAAGCTGTCTATGGTAAAATTGTCAGAAGGATCCACAAGCAGATGCTCAAAGTGGAGTGGTGTAATCAGGTGGTTTACCTCGCTGCTCTGACCCTCTCTTACCACTCCTCCAGGTCCTGTCGCTTGGAGCAGATGTGCTGCCGGAGTACAAACTCCAGACAGCCCGCATTGACAAGTTCACCATCCTCCACTACAGCCCGTTCAAAGCCGTGTGGGACTGGCTGATCCTGCTGCTGGTTATTTACACAGCAATCCTCACTCCCTACTCTGCTGCTTTTCTTCTCAATGACCAAGAGGAGCAGAAGAGACGTGAATGCGGATACTCCTGCAGTCCTCTTAATGTAGTGGATTTAATGGTGGACATTATGTTCATCATTGACATCCTGATAAACTTCAGGACCACTTACGTAAACCTGAACGAGGAGGTGGTCAGTGATCCAGCTAAGATAGCGATCCACTACTTTAAAGGCTGGTTCCTTATAGACATGGTGGCAGCAATCCCCTTTGACCTTCTTATCTTTGGCTCAGGATCCGATGAGGTATGTTCTCTCTAATGCATTTTTTCTTTA
The DNA here is from genome assembly GCF_021018895.1 of Seriola aureovittata. Taxonomy (NCBI): domain Eukaryota; kingdom Metazoa; phylum Chordata; class Actinopteri; order Carangiformes; family Carangidae; genus Seriola; species Seriola aureovittata. The sequence goes on from NC_079374.1 coordinate 14,903,344, forward strand.
CCTGTTTTTTTCTCCCAGGGAGCTTTACTGCACATCACCCAGCAATGCATGCACTGTTCTGTTCTGTTGCACTGATCCATTTACTAAGTCCAGACTTGTGCCCCTGGGCCACTACTTAAAGCCTGAATCGTCATGTCTCGGCTCTGAAAGGATTACTTTAAATTGCATGTTTTTTTTGTTTTTTTCTTTTTTTTTTTCTTTTTCTGAATGGCCCTCATTCTAGAATACATTACCACGGATTAATGGCTTACCAAATGGCAATCAATGATGCATTTATGTGAGGAGCAGGCCAACAGGGCTGTGTGCACAGCTTACATGCAGATGTGAGATGGCCATTGGTAGGCTGGCTGCCAGGCCTCCTGGCTTGTTTGTTGGTAGGATATGTCCCCCTCAGGATCTGGATCCACTTCAGTGCTTTATCGTGCTTTGTAGGCACTCCATTACACCAGAAAAGCTCCTGATTATAAACCATAATCATCTTTTCCACCACTGCTGCTGCTGCTACTGCTGAGTCAGTTCAGTGAGTGACAACAAATAAAAAAGGAAATGGATGGCTGTGTCTCTCACAGTAGAGGCTGTAACAAAAACCAAATCAGTCCTGGAAAATTTGCAAATGAGTTGCAAGAAACATATTCTACTTTGCCTCGCCATAGCTATTTGACACCATTACCTTGATTTTCATTTGAAAAATTATCTTTAGTGGAAAACTAGTCTTTTCCCTTTCTGGTCTGTACATGGATTGACATATACTGTGATAACATGAAGATACATTACTTCTAAATATAGCTTTACAGCTTGGTGTTTATACTTTTCAGACCGAGCACACAAAGTCCTGCTCAACTGAAGCCTCATTCAGAAAATAAAAGCAACCGAGGCAACGGCAGATGGTTTCCACAAGGCTCATTTAATTTAGCAGCTTAATAAGATGGCTTTAACCTACAAGCGCTTAAGTAAACCTTTTGATTAGAGCAGGGAATATTTGAAATAATTTTCAATCAATGTCAGGTTGCTTTCAAAACAACTTAGTTTTGCCAGGAGATTGAACATACCGTGAGGGGTATTATGCAAAAATTGGCATCAAGCAGTGTTTTGTTCACAATAATAATTATAGAATAAAAAAAAACAAAAGATTTTTTTCATGCCGTTTTACTGTGAATACAGTGGAAAAGAAGTTGAGTGCTTTGTCCCCACTTGAACCACTAAATGATGTTCCCATTAGAGAGGGAGAGAGAGCACAGCGTGGGGTGGGGTGGGGGGGGCTGTGCAGCTATATTATGTAATTACTTTTGCAGGTACATTTAAGACTCAATTTAACTTTAATTAGGTTGTAGTGTGCTTGTAGCTTTAACCAAAACAATATCAGTGAAGTAACAGAATGTGGAAGATTAAGCACAATACTTACAGACTTATTAAGAAGGAGAGTCTCTCTCATCTGGAGACATTAACTTTATTTTCGAAGGCCTTTCTGTCAGGGAGATAAGTGACTAGGCTAATGGGAATGGTGGTTAGTGATTCTTGATGACACACAAAAGCAGCTACAAACTCCCAGGGACCCACTAAGTGAGTGTTACTGCCTGTTCAATGAGGATTCACCTGTGGGCTGCCGCTTTCTTCACTTCTGTATTAATTGCAATTAACCAAAGGGCCATGGGGATAAAATCTTTGCCTTTTTTTCCCCACTGTTCAGGAAACTCATTACTTTAGTTTGTCAGGTGACTCTCTTTGATTTGTCACAGCTTGGATTTGTTGTTAACATGTCAGATGCGGTGATAGATGTGCAACAAATAAGCTGGCTTCTTAATGAGAGAATTTTTGACAGTAGGGTTATTGTATTAAAACACTGACATATTAACATGAAAACCACTAGTGCTTTTACTAATAAAATGCCCTGCTGTACATTTTGTTTAGACTACCACCCTGATTGGCCTGTTGAAGACAGCTAGACTCCTGCGATTGGTGCGTGTAGCCAGGAAACTGGACCGCTACTCTGAGTACGGAGCTGCAGTCCTCATGTTGCTCATGTGCATCTTCGCCCTCATTGCCCACTGGCTAGCCTGCATATGGTACGCCATCGGCAATGTGGAGAAGCCCTACTTAGAGCACAAGATTGGCTGGCTTGATAATCTGGGCGTGTCCATAGGAAAGAGATACAACTATAGCGATCCTAGCTCTGGTCCATCTATCAAGGACAAGTATGTCACAGCGCTTTACTTCACCTTCAGCAGTCTGACCAGTGTGGGCTTTGGAAATGTTTCCCCAAACACCAACTCAGAGAAGATTTTTTCCATCTGTGTCATGCTGATTGGCTGTGAGTATGTTATGGTTTTTTTTTTTTTTTTACATCTTTTATTATCTTCTAGCAAAACTTAGTTCTGATTTTATCTAGCATAGCACTTAAAACAGTTTAAGGCATAGACGTTTATTTTTAATCAGATCCCGATCAACAGATTGTCTGTGTTTATAGCAGCATTTGTCCACATTCATTCTAGTTAACAGTGTGTCTGTGTGAGTGAAGGCAATGAAAATGCAAAGCAGTCAGTAGATTCTAACCCTCCTCATTTATTGATCGCTGCCTGTGTTTCAGCCCTAATGTATGCCAGCATTTTTGGAAACGTCTCCGCCATCATCCAGAGGTTATACTCGGGTACGGCCCGTTATCATGCTCAAATGTTGCGGGTGAAGGAGTTCATCCGCTTTCACCAGATTCCCAACCCACTGAGGCAAAGGCTGGAGGAGTACTTCCAACACTCGTGGACCTACACCAACGGCATTGACATGAACACGGTAAATAAAGAAAACACATCTGTATTCCACTGTTATTGGATAGCATATCCACCCAAAATGAACTAAAGTTGTTCAATAATATTTAATCATCATTTTGCAATACTCTAAAAAGAGCTTTCTTTCCCTTGTCTGCTTTTCACCTGGATTAACATCTCTTCATTGGTAAGAGCAGGAGGTACATATTTTTATTTCTTGTCGTTTTCATGGCAGCATAACCTCTTATAATAACCTCATATATACTATAAACATTAGAAATTCCATCAGTTATGCATGATTTTTTGTTCATTCTATAGTTTCATCCAATAGCAAAGAAATAACAAAATGTCTCTGTGAAAAAAACTATATGTATGCATTGAAATGGCGCTGATATAAGGCTTCTGTCTTGTCTAATTTCAGTGTCCATCGGAAATTTTGTTTGCACTAATTTTTTATCAGTAACATTGATTTGTGGTAAACTTAATTTTAACTTAATCAGCACTAATAGCTAAATACAGTACATTTGTACTACAAACTCTTCCTCACTAAACTTTTGTATATAAGTAATTTATATATTACTTGGACATTTGAGTAAATGAACTGCAATTGTCATTAAAAATGCAGCTTTTACAGTTTTTTTAATACATTTTGGTCAAACTTCTTCTCAGTCTCACATTAGTTCAAGAAACAATAGCCCAAAGGGTAAAATTAAAGCATTACTTGAATTACTTCCCATGAATTAGCTCCTCATCCATTGCTGTGATAGTTTAAATTAAATATAAGTTATGTACTGTACAAGTGTATCTCTGATTTTGTGGCATGCATATTGCACACTACTATGGACACATCTATGGATCCACCCACTTGAGAGAACCATTATTTTACAAGATAAACAATAAGAAGTTTATTAAATTAAAGTTTTTATTAACAATAACATCAACAGTAATTACTTCGTAATTTTCTGTCGACACCATGTATTTACCTTAATATCTAGTAGTTAGTGTTTCCCATCCTTGTAATGTATGCCATATAAACATATGTGATGTATTTTATTAAGGAGTGGGATAAAGCATAAAAGTTGTGGCTTATTAAATGTGTTTACTGGCCAAACTGGTAAACTCTGCTTTTCTGCTTTATGCTAATGATAATATTAATGATATTGCATGCAGTCAGTTCTTTCCTTTTAAGGTGGATGCCTCCATCAAAAGTCTGGATTTAATCCTTGGCTCCGACAAATGAATGGATTTAGAATATAAGAATGATGGCTTCGTTCTTGCTCGCATTTATCACACAATACACTTCCTCCTCATTCTGATATTATGCGTTACCAGTTCAGCCAAAACTGAGCAGGCATTGTGCTGTGTGTTTAGCTCAGGGGGCGGTTACATAAATCCAAGTGGCTTTTATTTTTACATGCTACATTTCTTTCAGCAATTATTCCATCTTGATCATTTATACAATTAGATATTAGATATCTATTAGATATTTTACACTATTAGATAACCTTGTCTACATTGCTCTCTACATTTAAGATGTATTGTATATTTATTGGACTGTGTTTAATGGGTCTATGACTCTGTGACGTGTTTGTTTTCATACCATATCCTCATCTCTGTGCTGTTGTCGAGCTTAATTACAACTTCTCTTAGTGGAAGTACACTCATCTTAACACATTTGCTGCTCACACTGTCCACTGGGTTGCAGAGCAATTACTCAAATGCATCTCTTTGAAGGATATCAAACCAAAATTTGGTGCATTTTGCTCACAGATTTTCTCTGCATCATAGGTGTTAAAAGGTTTTCCTGAGTGCCTGCAGGCAGACATCTGCCTTCACCTCAACAGGAATCTTCTTCACAACTGCAAAGCATTCCAAGGAGCCACCAAAGGCTGCTTGAGGGCCTTAGCCATGCGCTTCAAAACCACTCATGCCCCTCCTGGAGACACCCTGGTCCACGGTGGTGATGTGCTCACTGCTCTCTACTTTCTGTCCCGCGGCTCTATTGAGATCCTGAAAGATGACATTGTGGTAGCCATCCTGGGTAAATACAACCCCTTGTTGGTTAAGTGTTACTGCCATGTTGTCACATCCAGAGGCAAATTCTTTAGTTAATTGAACATATTGCCTGAATTTTAATAAATAATACTGTGATGTATATCCTTTATGAAAACTTAATTCAGGTTCAGGAAGGTTTGGCAAATCTTCATCAGTACATTTTTTAGCTTTTTTTTTATATAATCAACCAGGGAGCACTTATGAAAAGGTCACACTGATGCCCACATGAGAAGTCAAGGTACATGGTTGTTTTAGGCACATGGTGGAAATAATATGTGTATGAAAAGTATGTTTTACATGATGTCAGGAAATTGTCAGAAAACAGAGAATGGGCTAACACAGATGTTGGATTCTACCATTGGCTTTTTTGTGAAGGGTATTAAATATGTAGTTTGTTTTGATTGATTGAAATATTTGAATTATTGATTGAGTTAACCACCCACTCCACTCAGGATGCTTGATATTTGAAAATATGTGGAGATTGGGATGTCATAAGCTCTGGAAAAGACAGGCAGTGGATTTTCCCAGTGGACACAAACTATTTTAACACAGTAATTCTTACAAAGAGGCTCAGCTTGACTTGTGTGCACATCAAAGAATGAAGTGTTATAATCGGAGTCCTTCCAAACATGAATAATTTTCAAGTCATTACAGCAACTAAACCACATCATGTTCACACACTTTGACAAGAATAGCAAGGTGTGCCTGCCACCCCCCGCATCCTCCCATTAATGTCCTCTGGGCAATAGCGCTGTTCATGTGACAGGTTTGAGACTCTGACATTTCTATTAAGTGGCTCCATGAAAGGTTGTTTGGCAATTTCAAAGACCACGGTGAAATAGCTGCCATATTTTTGACAGCACAGGGAAATTAGTTAAAGCTGCAAAGGAGGAATTATAAAAAACGGCAGTAAAAGACAGCTTCGACTAAAACGACTGCTTGCTCTTAATTTGTATTCATATTTTGCTGTAGTAATATTGTGATACTGAATACTCATTACTCTTATTAGGGTAACGAGTATTTATCTTTTTTTTCTTCGCGGGTAAACCACAAGCAGGTGCTACAGGCCAAGCCTGGATTAAACCTGCCATTATTCATGAGATGAATGCTCTCTAAAGCTGTGCCTGACAGAATGGGGTTTAAGCTTAGCAAAAGCTGCTGCATCACACAAAAAAATTAACAAACATGCTGGAAAAGTCACTGATCTCATAGATAGCTCAGCCCATTTGTATTTGATACTAATATAATGCTCCATCAGCACTATGTTTGCTCCAATTTTCTTTGTGAAAACTTGTATATTGCTCGGTCTGTTATCAGCTACCAAACCTCCCAAGCCTATAACAAGGTAGTGGTCAGCCAGTGGTGTTAAAGCATTTTTCTCATGTAATGATATCGGGTCCAACAAGGCTAATAGCATTGTTCCACAGGTGAGGAATTAGTCTCTCGCGCTGCCATCCAAGCTAATGACTATCTAAATCCTCGTGGTGAGGGCTGTGTGCGCAGGAGAGATACACCACTCTGTGTGGCGCTGTCCTCTGTGGTGGAAAGGTGTCCGGTGCATGCTGTGAAAGCCACACTGGCCGCTAACATATCATATCTCTTTCACCTGAACCCCTGCTTACAGTGTTGGCATTTAGTGAACCCAGGGACCAACAAAGGGATTTTTCACGATGGCCTTTAAACTGGACCTCTAGTCCTTTGCACAATGGATGCTCATTTCAGCAGAGAAAAGTCAGTTTGAAAACTAGATTTTATGACTTGCTGGAGAACCTGCTTCATTATGTGATAGCCATTATCAACAAAAGTCCTTTGCCTTTGAAGTGCACAACATTTAAAGTGTGTCAGTCACAATCAAGCCCTCCTTTCCCTCACACATCAAAGTTGGTGCGAGTTAGCAGTTATTCCTCAGCATTAATAATGGATCAAAGATAGAAAGACAACTGATGCACGGGCCTTGGGAGAACATCTACACAGAGTGGAGAGTCTGTTTGATTTTCATTATCCACAAAAACAAACACGTCTGCTGCCCTTTAGTGAGAGCCTGAGGAATATCTAGATAAGTCCCCATAGAGAACACAACACAAATTCTTCTCTATAATATGCATGAATACTCGTAGAAGTCATTGCAGGTAAAACTGATGTTTTCCCCTATTCCCAGTGAACATTTTGAGAAGATTTATTGTGTGTGTGTGTGCGTGTACGTGTGTCTGTGTGTGTGTGTGTCTGTGTCTGTCTCTCTCTCACTACCAGGAAAAAATGACATCTTTGGAGAAATGATCCATCTGTTTGCCAAGCCTGGGAAGTCCAACGCTGACGTGCGAGCTCTGAGTTACTGTGACCTCAGCACCATTCAGAGGGAAGATCTGCTGGAGGTGTTAGACATGTACCCAGAGTTCGCTGACTGCTTCTTCAACAACCTGGAGCTTACCTTCAACCTCAGAGATGAGTCTGCCAAGGTAGATAATAAAGTGCTGTTTAACAAGCATTCACATTGTCATGACCATGGACATTTATATACTTAAAATTATATTATATTCATCTTCTAGCAGTATGAGATTGATAAACACATACTATTAACTGGTTTAACTAATAGATTTTAACACTCACATTTTTATAGGCCTCCGGTTCCCAAGACGATGATTCAGAGGACGAGGGCACTAAAAGCATTAAAAGAAGAATTTCCTTCACCCCAGATCTATCTAAAGGTAAATTGAGACTAATCTGCAGGTCCAGTACAGCCTTGTTCAGCTTTGTGGTTGCAAATTTGTCCTTTATTTATATTGTTCACAGAGCGTTGCTGGCTGAGAACAGCTGTTCTCTGTGGAATAGAGTGCTGTGTTATTCCACTAACCCCTGTTGATTGCAATTCTGCAGGGGAAAACAAGGAAGTGGTTAAAGACATGGGGAGGGAGAGGGAGTCCAACTCGTGCCTAAAGAGATGTTCAGGAGTCCTGGGTCCCTCTTCACCCACTCCCCCAGTCCTGGACTCAGATCTTATTGTCAGAGACAGTTTAGAGAGAAGTCCATCTTTTGAAGGTAATGTTCCTTGTTTTACTAATGAACTGTAATTATTTTTACATCTTTTCTCCTAGGTGGTGCTAGGCAAAAAACATAATTGGCGGTCAGGGGAAGCCAGTAGGGGATCATGTCCTTGTTACCACACTACCAACTCTTGTTGGTTGGTTAAAGCATATGTATGGAGGGTATTGAAATCTTCCCAGGAATCCAAGCCTGGTTTGAGTAACAAATCTGTCCTTCTCTTTGCCGAAACACTGCACAGCGGTTTATTATAGTATGAGATATGATTTCAAATCTCTGGACAGTTACCACAATTATTTTATCCTCTAGGTAAATTTCAAAATTCATATTACAAAGTCATCAACCGGTTGATTAGTCAACATAGTTGAATTGAATAAGAAAGCTGCTTTTTCATGAAGTACTAATGTGAACAGAGCATTAGGAGTGACAAGGACCATGGTGCAGGTGCATTAGCCATTCCTAATCAGGGAGGAGAAATGAGGAAAATGCAATGGTTGAGTTGAATCACAACAATAGTTTGATATAATCATCATCCAGTTATTGTACACAGCCTACAAAAGCCTAACATTACAAGCTTCACAAAAGCAGTTTTTATTGTGTGACCATTGGCATGGATAGCTTCATATTTTTCAGATGTTTTTGTGTCCACACCTGTGTACATATCAACAACAGCCAATCCACTGACCTATTTTTCCACAATAGAGATGTGACTATGACACAGGCAAACATAAACGAGAGACGTGATTCAACTCTGTGCTAATTTCTGAGTTTCGGGTGTCCACTTTGTATAAGTGGGCCAAACTTTAAAGACATAAATTTGCAATTTGCATACTAAATAGGATACAGAATGTCTAGCTAAAGCAGTATGCTGAATATTGGTTTGCAAACGTTTCTAAAACAAACTACAGAAAGTGTTAATTACAAATTTACAGCCAGATTATTTTTATTATATACTGAGCTAAAAGAAGTAACATACGCTACAATAACTGCAAAACTTTGTCCTCTTACCATAACTAAACATCTGACATGGAAATCACAGGGTTTCGTATGGACATAGTGCATTCTATTAGCAAGACTCAGTAGCCAGCTATTACAGCTAGTCTACTAGTCAGTTGTGGATATGGAGAAACAAACTGCTGAGTGACAAACCGAAGCTCTTGTTAATCACTGCTGAAATAAGACCATGTGAGAGGGAAGTTGAGTACCATCCATAGTGAAGGCACACTGAACAGCTAACACTGATGCTCATATCTATACGGCTCAACATGGTAGTACAAAGCCTCCTGCACAGCCTGCTGCATGAGATAGTGTAATCACAGAACTAGTCATCTATGTTTTTCCAATCACAAAAAGAAGCTCAACCCATATCACCGGACAACAAGCTAAATACTACCAGGTGCCCAGCAGAGATAACAGCGGGGTTAGTTTGCTACTGGAAAACATTGCATTAACAATTCTCCCAGTACATGGGCTTGATAGATTACAACAAAGGAGCTACACACAGCTCTTCTGTGGAGATTAATTATATTCTATTTTAGTAGGTTTTTTTTTTTTTTTTTAGTAATGACGTTGTTCTGACCCACATGTGATGATGTAAAGCATGCGTGTTGGTTCGGCCTTCCAGATCTGTGCTGTGATAAATGGGCCTGTAAGAAGCCTACGGACTACCTGGATGAGTCAGCACACTTCCAGGACCTGAGAGAAGATGATAACTCTGCCAGCGAAATCACGTATGGAGAGGTGGAACAGCGCTTAGGTCAGCTCCAAGAGCACTTAAACAGGTACATATTCATGGAGTCAGCATATGGACTGTTGATCCTCCTTCAGTTGTCATCAACTATGAATAACCCCAGAATGTGAACTTAAACCTTGAACCTTTTTTTCCTTCATGTGACATATTGTCAAACATCTCAGGTCAGACACTCATATTGGTTGAAATTGCTGCATCTTGGGTTTGTCTTTGGTGCCCACTCACCTCACTTGATGTTAGTACACAGTGAAACAGTTTACCAGGCTTACCAGGAGACTGTATCAAATAAAGGTGGTTATCATCTTTACTAGGGCCACCTGCAGGATAATTGTAACTGAAACAGATCTGACAGAGCACAGTGCTTGGACATAAATGCATCAGTAACAATCATTCATTCTTTTACTTTGTAAACTTTGTATACATTTTGATGATAAAGTATGTACAGTAAGTATCATCTCGTGTTATTCTATACATCTTAAGTAAAGATCTGAATGCTTCTTCCACCACTGTTAGACTGGCAAGGTAGCATTTTGCCACTGGTGGGAAATAGACATCAACAGAATTTATTCTTTCATCCATTGCAGCCTCTTCTACAACTCTGTAAACTTTAGCTTGCTGATTGGCTCAAGCCATTCTTCAACTGAAGGGTGGAACACTTGTTGTTTTACCTTAAAAAGACTGGGGGATACACTACCAAATGCACCTATATGTCTCTGGTGCTGTTTTATAAACTGGATTAGTTACAATGGACTCATGCACCTCTAATGTAGCCTGAAAAGCAGCACACCAGAACACCATTTTGGCCATGCTCATGGCCCATTACAGATCAAACAAATGGTAGTGGTTGGAAACCAGCCTGTGCAGACATTTCTAAACACACCTTTGAAGCCAGGAGGGCAGGACATTTTGATAGATAAAATTTATTTTTATTCTCATTTATTATCCTATCATTACATTTTCAGTTAGTGACTTAATTATTATGGAGTGCGTTGTTTTTTAAATTTGTCACCTCCCACACTGCTAAAAGTAAGCCACACTTCCACTGCCATCACTGGCAGCGTGTAGTTCAATTGCTGATGTACTGTACATGAGTAGGTGGGGGAAGGCAACTAGCTGGCAGAAGCTGTTGCTGGACTCAGAGTGGGAGGCTGGATCTGCTGGAAGCAGGATGTACCGCTGTAGAACCGGAACATATCAGACTTGAAAATGAATTAGTACAAAAGGTTTTGTTTGTGAGATTTTATAGTGTAGCGCTCAGAATCTAAAACTGATGACTGAGAACAAAGTGTATCTGAAATATCTTCGAACAAAAGCCACTCTCTAGCAAAACTCTGTGATTTAAACAATAAAAATGTAAGCACACTATCCCTCCATTTTAGTCTCATCATATTCTGTAGTTTACTGGTTGGCCATCGTTTTAACGACATACCTGCAGCCAGCAGGCCACCTGAAATAGACACTCAAATGAACAGCAGGTGGTATTTTTAGCTGGAATTATCACAGACAACGGCAGACAGCATCGGGCTGCCTGAAACACTGGGCTGGCTCATTTTATTCAGCACAAATAAGACATTTTATCCACTGCACTCTACCTGACCTTGTTTTTTTTCCTCTAATGCTAGCTGGCTGCAGGATGAGCAGCACTTCTCTGTCATTTTGTGTTTTTATGGCTTTGACTATTCTGAAAGGATATGACAGGGGAAAACAAATGTTTGTGTTGCAGTATCCTCAACAAATCCTTATAAATAACCAAGAAAAATTCGGTTTGCTGCACCTGTAATGAATATGTGCTCTGTCTCTTTAATTTACGCATCAGTCTTTACCTCAGAAACAAATGCCTCGCTACAGGAACACAGTAAACCAGGAACATAGCCAATTTGACATTGTCTATGTATATTAAATGGGCTACGGGTAATTAAAAGGTTATTCTGCATTATCCAATTTTGCCTGATGCCCTAAATATAGAGCTTGGATGAAATCTAGTCATAATTAGATTGACCAAATGAGTGTGATACAGTCATTTCCCCAGTAAATGCTGAATTCACACCTCCCACACAAAGCTCATTATCACTCCTAGCAGGAGGAGCGTCTTTGGTCTACTACTCTGGCAAAATGTTTCTCCACACCTTTGCCATCTCTTCATTTGTCCACTGTTGAGGCGCAGAAGCTCCATCTAGTGCTCAGTGAAGTACAACTGTGTGTTTTCAGCCCTTAAATGATCAGACATGACAGGTATCAGACAAAGTATGGATTTGTCTCCTCTTTTCAGGGATAAATTTTCTTTCTGCACGTCTTACTCTTTTCCTCTTTGTTCTTTTTTGAGGCTGGAGTCTCAGCTGATGTCAGATATTCAGACCATCCTGCAGCTGCTACAGAGGCAGCCGACTCTGGGACCTCCAGCCTACAGCACTGTGACTGCCAGTCCAGACTATCACAGACCTGCAGTGAAGGTTCAGCCAGTTGCTCTGACTGCAAGCCATTTTTTCAGCCATACAGGAACTCAAGTAAGGATGTTCTCACGTCTTCATTCAGTAGAGTGTTATTTTTTTTTTCACACAAGTCAGGTGATTTTTGCACATAGGAACATGAAGCATTGTATTTTTTTCAACTGAAGCCAAGCATCAGCCGGCCATCACAGTCATCTATCACAGTCTCTGTAATCTCACAATCTCCCACTGTTTCATAAAGCTTTGCTCCTAACTGCTTCACACTGCTACTGATGAATGTCTTGATGGATCGGTTTGTCTGCCGCGGTTTTTGCAATAACATTTGGACAATCACAGGAAAGAATCTGAGCCTATGTCTGAGAATATTTTCTAAGGTTATCAATTTACCTGTCTTTTTTTTGCTGTTGAAAAATAAAGTTTTGTAAGCTTGATATACAGTACATTTTTTATATTATTTATATTAGTTATTTCATTCGGTCAATTAAACTTATTTGCTGAGAACAGGTTACCAGGTTGAAATATCTTAAATGAGAACAAACACTGAATAAAATGAATTGGATTCACTTCTAGAGTAAATAAAGTCCATTTTCCCCAATGCTGACCTTTAACCTTTACCTCTACCTCTGTCACTCTTCTTGATAGGGCCCCAACCACAAACTGGAGAGCACCATTCAGGAATCCAAAGACTCTCTGTCGAGCTTGGCCAACGTGAATGCACCCATCGACGACAGCCTTACAGCACTGCTTGTACAAAGACATACGGGGCCACAACAACAGCAACAACAACAGCAGCAACAACAGCAGCGACAACAACAGATCACAGGGCATCAGCATTCTGCATTGATCCTTCTTCCAACTGAAACCTCCTCCACCTCCTCCTCCTCTTCCTCCCCATCCCCTTCTGACTCCAACCTCAACACCACTGGACTCCATAGACCTGTTTCAGACCCAGAGTTTCCAGGACCGTAAACCTTTCAGCAGCACAGTGCTCTAATATCTGGGTTGTAATGCTGTAATTACTAAGTAGCAACTTTTTTTATCAGCATGCTGGCACAGACATCTGTATTGTTAATTTGCAATGCCTTGGTAGTAGAAATAAGATGTTTTTTTTTTTTTCATTATGCATGTGGATAAAACACTGTTCTCTGCAGTTAACAGTGTGATAACAAAATGTTTTCTGCAGTTATCAGTGTAATAATATTGGTTACATATTGTAACAGTAGTTCTAGCTACACAGGCGCCCTCAGATTGAATCTATAATCGTCATCACTCACTCACCTTTCTCACTGAAAACGTTGATGCCCAACCAATCAGGATGAACCGGTTTACTAAATTCTACTTAATCAGCAGAGGTGCTGGTTAAAGGGCTCCACCTGGTTGTGATAGAACTAGCACTACAACAGCTAACAAACTTACCAACCAACCAACCAGGCTTTATACTCTAATGGGCTCTAATGGGTTCTGTGCTCCTTCCTGTCCTAACATACAAATTGGTCTCACTGGAGTGGGACACCAGGATGAACATCACATGACCTTCTGTCATAAAAAGCTGGTCTTGGTGCATAGCACTGCCAGACAAAAGCACCTCTATCAACATTCACAACTTTACTCATGGAGCTAGGGAAAAAGCCTGACACGCTTGACGTTCACCCTTGACCTTCCCTCCCTCAATCGTTACTTGCGAAGTCAGAGGAGCTGACTGACCTACCTCACACTAGGCTGGTCCCCCTGTCCAGACACTCTAGGATAAAGGAACTGGTCTATCACATCACCTTGAGTTCATCCTGCTGTCAGCTACAGAGCCAGAGAATGTACCTGCGGGTGCTGATGATGCTTGGCAAGGATCCAGGAAGAGAAAGGGGGGAAAAATGGACGGACTTAAAGACACACACTCAAAAACCTTTCGCAAAAATCCTTTCTGTTCCAGCAGAAGGTGAAGGTGACAGCAGCAGCACTCTGAAGTCTCATTACCATATCTGCGTACTGATACCGGGACACAATAAAACATACAAAATTCATTGTCCTGCAACAACACAACAAAATTACAATGCCACTCCCTCAGTTTAAAGCAATATTAAAAAACAATTAACACAATTACTTTGGAAGCTGCCAATCCTCCACTAGCAGGACTGTGCAGAAAGCAAGGGAGAGTTGCGAAGTTAACAGGGATCATTTCTTTGGACAGGAATTTGCCAAAAAAGAAAAGAAAAATCTGCTGACCTTTTTTCCCACCTTTTCACGCCTGTGGTCAGATGAGGGAACAGTTATCTGAGTTAAGCTGAGTGTCAACAGGGAGCAGCTACTGTACCATTCACTGCCAAAGTGGCCATAGAGACGGGGGCAATGCAACTGACAGCTCAGCTTCCTACACTACAGTCATTGCAGCAGGCAAGGAGCGCTGGTGAGGCCAAGACTAGAAACTGTAAATGCGGACTGGAGGCAGCCTACCACTGTAACCAAGATACTCTGGCAGCTGATGGTCAAAGAATTGGTGTCCAAGCATTTCGAGGTGCAAGCCAAGACCCATCGCACAGGTGTGAGCACCTGTATGAGGAGGGGAAAAGATTACACAGCCATTTGTAGCAGCTATTTGTCGAAACTGAGGCACTGCAGTGAATTTTCTCCACTGTGACAGAAGATCCTGCCTGATACTGGCCAGCAAGCAGTCACTGATGAGCCTGGTCATCGCTGTTAGAGCTTATTAGAGTCTAAAGCCTGTATGCGATACATAGACAGACTCTACCTCTTAGAGGGCCTGAGCCTGCATATAAACATACTATATGAACTATTTTCTGCAGCTATTAGTGTAATACAGCATTATTACAAAGGTGTGAGAACTGTTTTCTTATCCTTAGTTGTATGCCTGTCTTCTCTGAAGTGTGACTCAGGGGTTATGGACAATTGCACTGCAATATACAGTACAGTATCAAGTATACTGTAGTTTTCTTTAAACAATGTGCATTATTTCCGCGGTCACTGATGTGCACCTACTCTATTACATTAAGCCAACGGAACACACCATACTTGCTTGTCTGGGCAGATATCATAACATGCAGATTGAAAAGTATTCTGCTGTTATCCCAGAGCTAGTCCTCTGACAAACAAGTATGATGTAGGCATTTCTACAAGGCAGTGCATGTGTTTTATATCTATATATTTACTGTTTTGCACTGCTTATGAGCCCAAAGTAGCACATGACGATATAAAATGATGTCAGCATACTTGTCTCTTTTAGAATGCACTTAGAGGGTGTGTTGGGAGCAGAAGGTGGGCGTGGGATTTTGAACACAGGGAAAGTTAGTACTTGCGCATAAACAGGTGCCTATACAACCAATCCAAATGCTAAGTCAGCATCTTCATGTATAACTAACCATACAAAAACAAATCACATTATTTCCCTGAACTCTTTGTAGGTGATGTACATTAAAGATGATATGTTGTTAGATAGCTGTTAGAAAATAAATACATCCTATTGCCAGATGTAAAAAAAAACAAAAAAAACAAACATTTTTTTTAACTTATAAATTATAAGAGAAACTCTTTAGCGAAACAGTAGTACATGTTTGTTTTGAAGCTGTGGGAGCAATAAATTAAAACGCACTTATAATTGTATCACTGGTTTTGCCTTTTTCAGACTGAATGGCCAAATTCATAAAAAGAGTATGTACTTCTACAATATGTAAGGAATCAGAAATAGCATGAAATGACCAGGGATTCTTGAGTGTTGCCTTAGGAAAGTACTCTCCTTCGTGGTCATAAATTATTGTTAAATTAACCTGTAACCAGCACTGTATTGCTGTAGTGGAGCCATGTCTATCAAGACAGCAATATGCATTCGATTTGTCTTATAGATATGTCCTTACCTGCAGCAGTAATAGTAACTACAACTGCAGCTAATTAAGGCATTTCCTCAGGTTGATACTGAGCAGAGCTCGACTGGGAATTACATGAGGTCATTGAAACCAAAGGGGCCAATAACAATGGGAAAGGTGTTAGGTTGTCCTTTACAGGTGCAACACGGGAGTGAGAGAGAGGAAGTCCAATCAGCCACAAATGCATATTCCCTTACTAACAGCTGGGTACAAACAATAGTCCTTATAGGTCATTGAAACATTTGTCTGAAGTGTTTTACAGGAGTGAACAGCTGTATGTGCTTCAGTGTAATCCATGGGAAATGTTAGGAGGCCTTAGTGTAACGTGCAGAAACTCTACCCACTGTGTTCCAACACTGACATCTAGTGGCCACTTTGAATTCCTGATCGTTTTGGGGAAACGAAAGTGAAAGTTTCGTTTTCTTGGTTATAATCGCAATGAATCGTCAGATGAGCTGTAGGTAGTTTCAAACTTCGCTGCAGCCAAGTCTGTCGCAGTTACTGCTGTCAGAGTTAAAGGTGAGGTGAGTCGTAATGGCATCTGATAATGATGAAACATGTGAGACTCTCATCGAAGACTTTAGGCCGAGGCTGCGAGAGCTAGTTGTGGTGGAGCGGGTTCTGGATCACATTCATTTTATCGAAGGGAAGCAAAAGGAACAGATCAGACAAAAGGCGAGGAGCGAGGGTAACACAGCGGCCGTGGAGCTCCTCATTAACGCAGTCGTTAAGAAACCTCACACCGCCGGCTGGTTCACGGTGTTTGTGGACGCGTTGCAAAATGGGGGTTGCAAATATGCAGCGGACTATATGCAGCTCAACCTCCCGGGGCCTGAGGCGGAGGCAGAGAACGATTACTGTGTCCGGCTTATTCAAGTCCTGTCTCCAGGTCTTCTGAGCATGAAGACCGATGACGTGTGTGATCACTGTTATTCTGAAGACCTGCTCACCCATGAGGACTGTGAGATTGTAAGTACACTGTAGTGAAGGAGATCTGTCAAAACACTGCTGACATTTATTTATTTATTTGTCGACTGTTGAACTGAAACTTTTGTCCTATACATGTGTTTGTGGTTGTTGACCACAAGGTGGCAGACAAATGCACACATCCGTTTTGTAGAGCTCTGCATTTCACTCTGATTGCATAACCAGTCTGCTCCACCTATTATGTTCATCATGTTTCATCTTTTTTTTTTTTTTTTTTTTTTTTTTTTAGATTAGAGCTGAAATAGCAAACAAAGGGTCCATAAGTGGAGCTCGTGAACTTCTGAGAAACATCGTGAGATGTCGACCAGGGTGGTTTTCAACATTTCTCAAAATTCTGCGTGACACTGAACATCAGTACCTGTTTGAGCTGACTGGAGGTGGAGCATCACCTGACTGTGAAAAACCAGGTGACTAATTTTACTAAAGCACACATCGATCATTGGGGAATTCCATCAATCTTTTGCAATCTGTCGGTGTAGAAACAAGTCCATGACTACAGCTGAGTGCTGATCATCCTCACCCCAACTTTATTAGAGCTCATAGACTTATGATTCATTAAAGTGTTACAAGCAATTATCAATGATAATATCTAATACACTCAAAGCTATCTTCTTACTGTTGTTTAGGATTCAATTCTCCAATTCCAAAATGTTTATAAATTTATTTATTCTTAGGCTCAGATGAGAAACTTCCCTCCCAGAAAGATGAACCCAAAGGAAGCGAAGGCGTCACATGGGAAAATCCGGCATCAACTGAAAGCCGCTGCAGTAGCCCAGACTTTATGGACACCAGCACAACAGAGGATCCTGAAGACACAGGTCTCACAGAGAACCTCTGTTCAATGACAAGTGAAAAAAAAAACACATAAAGATATCACTTATAACAGCTGACAGCAGTCAGAGGGGGGTCCTGATTGAGTACATGTTGAACAAATCAGGTCATGTAACTGGGTGTGTTACTCTTAGTGGTGTCTAACCACGTAGATGGTTTTCATTTTATGTATAAAGGTGTTACAGGGTCATGTTTATCAGTATTGTATTGAAAGTACTTTTTCTTTTTTTTTAAAGAAAAAAACTGCAACCACATGTGTGGGTTATCATGGGTAATTGGGGCGTTGCTTTAAAAAAAATATAATGTAATTTAAATGTTTTAAAGGGAATTCAGTTCACCTCCCTTATATTGGAGAGAGAGCAGAGGCTGCAGAGACAGAAGTCTCAAATCCCTTTTAAATCTGAAACTAACTGTATGGCTAGGGATGAGTGGTGAAATTAGCTTTTTGGGGGTTGTATTTGTTTTTTTTTGTAATTTGGGTGAACTGACCCTTTAACAGCTGGTGCTGCCAACTACAGTGACTTATCTCCTGCCTTTCTCGACTGTGATGTTTACACCTCGGCTGATATCTTTTCAGACCTGTACGAGGGAGCGAGCACTGACTCCAGACGACTGCCAAACAGCCTGGAGCCCTCACAACCAGGTGGGACTGATTCAAGCTCACTCACCCTTGATGCTGTTAATGTTGTTTAAGAATGTTGGTAATCTAAAAAAAAAAAAAAAAAAAAAAAGCTTGCTCTTGTTCTGCCTCAGTAAGCCACACACAAAAACCAAGCTCAAGTCATAGTAGGAAAACTTTATGTTGGATCTGCAGATGCCTTATAGTATCATAAAGGCATTGTGTAGTAGTGGGAATGTGCTGCAAGTGGAACATTTATCTGTCCTGCCGGCTTGACACCAAAGAATATGTTCCATGTGTGCACCATGATGAACCGCATAGAGGCCAAAGAGGTACAGAGCATAGCCAGCGCTACAAATTAAAACCACATGCTGATTCTGTATTGGCGGATTGTAGAGAAATGTAAAGGAGCATTTTAGTTTGACTCGTTGTGTAGTGGGGCCCTCCTCTACACCTCTAGGTTTATATCATTTTTAAATTCTTTGATTATTTCAATAGCCACTGCATCAGCATCGTCTGTCTTTGCACTGTCATCATATGAAGTGCTTAGCTGACATTCTTTTCACACAATGAATGATTGCTTCAGGGATAACCAGCCCAGAACAGAGGAGTGGCACATAATGTGGACTAATGAGACAACGGAAATGATCATATGAAAGGAAGAAACGGAGGAAGTGTCTTTGCTTTCATTAATATAAGGTTACAGTACCGTTTGCCTCATTTATTTGAGTAATACCTTATACCTGACCGTTGTCGGCCAGACTGCTTAGTTTGAACAGAGCAGATTACATATAAAATTGTTCCACCAGTCTGTGTAAAGTGCAAAATTGTTTGTGGGTCATCAGAAATAAACTGACTCACACTGACTCACACACAGACTGACTGACACAGGCCCATGAGTTTTCTGTTCTTCTCGCTGACTGTTGACTTTTCTGTAATAAGTTTAGCATCTGGGAATTGCTGGTAGAATTTCAGGGGGCTAGAAAGGCCACTGTTTCCTTCTTATTGTTGTTAAAGCTCTATCTCTCCATCGGCACAGACATGTATTTACTTAATGTAGTTGCTTGAAAGAGCACTTTAACCTCTGGCATACTAAGTCTGAGGAGGAAAATTAAAAGCCGTCTGCACTGCTGAGAAAAAAAAGTAATGTTCTGGGGGTTTGAACTCATAACTGGGGGGAAAGGGTTGTAGGGCGGGGAGGGGGCAGGGTACATGAACATTGTGCATGGTTCCTTAGTCATGTTTTATCCCTGGCCTAGACAGAGCAAGTGAGTTATAGCTTACCAGCAACTTAAGGGCTGACTGATGTGGATCAAAGCAAGTCTGCTGTCCTCAAAAACAATACCAAAATGACACAGGATGAAATGATACACCCCAAGCAATTTGACATAATATGATTAATAAATACATATAGATGTTGGCTTGTGTAAGGAAAAACAGTGCCTGATGTTTGATTGTTTTTGGAAAATTTCAGGCATTTCAATTGGCTCATGGGAAATCTTGTAGTAGATTCTGGCATAGTTTTTAAATCTTGGGAATTTATGGTTTGAATGAAGCAGAAATGGTCCAATAGTGTCTCTCAGTGACATGATTTATAGTGAACAGTGTTCATGTCTTAGATAAGACATGGTTTTATGGAAGTTCCACTCTGTGCTTATGTTGGTTTTGTAAAGTGTTCGGACGGTTCAGAGTTGGGTGTGTTGCTCTATGTGTTTTGACAATTTAATAGCAGCATTAAGAAAACATTCCACTACAAGACCAAAACCACCAACAATGACAAGCACAGTCTTTTCCTGCCTGTAATTGTGGGCTGCTGACATGGACATAAGTTTTGTCTGTCTGACCCAGCAGCAGCCAGAGGCCGAGAAGACGCTGATATTGTTCTTCGAGATTATCAGATGGACGTCGCAAGACCTGCCTTGAAGGGGAAAAACATCATCATATGCCTCCCAACAGGAAGTGGTAAAACCAGAGTTGCAGTTTATATTACCATAAAACATCTGGACTGCAGGAGGGCAGAGGGGCAATCAGGAAAAGTGGTTGTCCTAGTGAACAAGGTACAACAACCAATGTCTGGTATACCTGACTTATGGCTTTGCACTATTTTGGTAACCTAATTCTGTCCTTTTTATATCCAAAGAAAACAGTCTATCTTTCAGTCAGTTTGCACATGTGGGTCAGCTCACCACAAATTGCATACCGTAAGGTTTAGATATTCCCCAGCACTTTGTTACTATCTGGCACATATGTGATCTGCTCTGCACTGGAAAAACATCACTCCTTACTCCATTTGTGACTAAAGCTTTTCCAGCTATAAAACTATTAATTTGAGTTTTAAAACAGCTTGAGAAATGGTGAATGGTATGTGACTGAAACTCATCAAAGTGCTTCATTCTCCAATACTAGAAAGAACAGAGTCATAACTTGGCTCTTGTTGTGTCTCTTCCCTGATCCTTAAACAAGGAACAATATAATCTCCTAAATCATTGCACAACTAATTTGAAACCCTGTCCCAGGCAAAGTTTAAAAAAAAAAAAAAAAAAGTTCAGGACATATTTATCTTTACCAAACTGTTAAATGCTGCAATTATTGTGAGCACAAACAACCAACTCTCAAATCACCAGGAGCTTTGTAGTAACAGAAACACTGCAGACATGTCTTGTTTCTCTTTGTTACATTTCTTGACTTTGTATCGCCATCGTCATAAAAATGAATTTGCACTTGTGTCTTACAGATTCCTCTTGTTGAGCAGCACTTCACTGCAGAGTTCTTGCCATTTCTAAAGCAGAACTACAAAGTGGAGAGAGTCAGTGGAGACTGCCAGCTCAAAATCTCTTTCACAGAGATTGTGAAGAAAAATGACGTCATCATATGCACGGCCCAGATCCTGGAAAACTACTTGGAGAGGTCTAACAAAGGAGAGGACGAAGGGGTGAACTTAAGTGGTATGATTTTACAGTGTTTCAGGTTTTATTTTTATTTTTTTAATGTAAAGTAAATTTGATCACACAAAAACCGATGAGCATTCAAAATTAAATTAAGGCCGTGACATCCCACCATTGTTTTTTTTTTCTTTTTTAAATAAAGCTTCCTAAAACCTGCAGCTAAAATCTGTCCAGACTTAAACCACAGACACTGACAGGTTTTGGAATAAGAAGCCACTCAGAGGACTCATCCCCGCAGCGCCTCCCCTGATGATACCTGACAGGATCTTGTCAAAGTATTCCGGCTCTGCTGTTCACTCCTGTTGGCACTCACCACTCCAAGGTGGAATAGCCACCTCAGTGGAACATATGCTGTTTGTTGAAACGCCTGAAAGAGTGTACTTTTTTTTCTTTTTTTTTTTTTTTTCCTATCTCCTGATTTCCAGGCCACACGTCTGTTCAAGCCATCAGTGTGTGGCTGATCAAATTCACATGAGAGCTGCTATCACCCACAGTACATCAAGCTGCCACTCTCCATCCTCTTTTTCTCCAGGGAGATATTTGTATCACTCTGGGTAAACTTGTATATGCGCATTTACACTTTTGTAAAATACAAAGTAGCTTAAGTTGTTCTTGAAGTCGACACTTTCCCAGCGTATGTTATTGTGTGGCTTAAACTGCTGCTTCAAAAATTCCTGAAAAAGGCGCCGGTTTGTGTGGGAGGATCTTTCTTACAGAGAGAAGCTATAATCTGTAAGGGAAAGAATCACCTCTATTTGTTTAAGAAACGTAAATAAATAAGATTAGAATAGCACTGCTTGGTTGAGAAAAGTCTCATCTTACTTAAGATGTAAGCAGCTTTGTCTCTTGATGATAATGTTACAGCCCCCAAAAAAAACAGAAATGTAAATATTGTTTTAAAGCAAGAGGTAATCTGTCTTTGTCTCTGTTTATTCTCCCTATACTGCAATAAACTGCTCATTTGTCTGTAGCAAGCACATTATCCAGAGCCGACTTTACGTCTCATACAATGTTGTTGTTGTGTCTCCTGCTCATGTAGATCTGACACTGATCGTAATAGATGAGTGTCACCACACTCAGAAAGGAGGAGTCTACAACCACATCATGATGCGCTACCTGAAGCAGAAGCACAAGAACACAAGGCTGAAGAAGGAGCAGAAGCAGACCGTGCCCCTCCCTCAGATTCTGGGCCTGACCGCCTCACCGGGGGTCGGGGGAGCCACGAAAATGGATAAAGCGGTGGATCACATCCTGAAAGTAAATACCATTCTCATCTCTCTGTTCCTACCCAAAAGTGTTCATAGTAAATATTTACTAATGCGATTTAATATAACACCAACAACACCAGGTTTGGCCTCAAAAATCAATTTAAGAGATGAATGACACATGAGCAAACACTGAATATATGCAAATCAAAAAGAGTATTTTTATTGGATTGGTTTACATTCTGCAGCTT
The DNA here is from genome assembly GCF_021018895.1 of Seriola aureovittata. Classification (NCBI taxonomy): domain Eukaryota; kingdom Metazoa; phylum Chordata; class Actinopteri; order Carangiformes; family Carangidae; genus Seriola; species Seriola aureovittata. The sequence continues at coordinate 14,926,104 of NC_079374.1, forward strand.
TTAAGTGCGTCCACACCTAGCATACTCACGTGTCACTATAAACAGTTTCTGTTTTTCATCTTGTCTACAACTAAACCCTGCCCCACTTTCTCTGACTTAGTCATCAAGGTTCCTGTTCGTCCAGCCAAGCTGCTTCCAATGTTCCACACCGCCTGTGCACGCAGCGCAGCCCTAAAGTTTCCTACTGCCACAGAAAACAGAACTTGAAAACACCCTGTAGATTTTAACTCCTTGTTATACATGCAGAGGTTTAGTAGAAACAGTGTGACAGACATGTATGGTTTTGATTCATTCTTACACTATAAATCTGTGTCTATTTCATAGATTTGTGCAAACTTGGATGCTTCCAAAATCATGACAGGGAGCCTTGGGGAATACAAAAAGGAACCAAGGAAGAAAACTTTAACTGTTGAAGACAGAAAAGAGGTGTGTTTGTTTAACAGATATCAGCGTCGTAACCCTTTGATACAGTTTCTCTATGGAATGGGATTAAGAGTTTTGTATTTTTGTACGACCAAAATGTATTTTTTCAGGATCCCTTTGGTGATGTCATTAAGAAAATCATGAATGCCATTCATACCCATGCCGAACTGAGCCCAACCTGCGACCTTGGCTCTCAGAATTATGAACAGTGGGTTGTTCAAAAGAAGGTAAAAGGTGAGTAAAACTTTTAAGTGGCTGATAACTGATAACAAACAGAGATATAAAACTTGTTTCAATTCTGTTTTATTTTCTTTCTTTTTTTAAGCTACAACAGACGAGGATCACAAAGTGCGGGTTTGTGCGGAGCACCTTCACCTGTACAACGAGGGTCTGAATCTCAGCAACACCATTCGCATGCGTGATGCTTTCAGTTTCCTCAACAAAAGCTACGAAGAGGAGTTGAAGAAAAAAATATCCCCAGATGAGGACCAGAAGATACAAATCACAGACACTGAGAGATTCCTCTTCAATCTGTTTAAAGGTATTGTAGTGTTCTGCTCGCAGCGACTTCTAGTGTTGCCAAGAAAACTGAAACAAAGTAGTTTTTGATTTTATTATGATCACGTCCTTTAGAACTTTAACGCGGTAGTTTGAGGCTTTAGGAAATGCGCTTATTTAGAAGAAAAGATGGATACTGCTCTCATATCTGTTAGGTAAATATAAAGCTATATAAAGCTGGTTAGCTTATCTTAGCATAAAGACTGGAAACAGAGATGAAGCAGCTAGCCTGGCTTTGTTTGAAGGTAACAAAATCCACTAACCAGCACCTCTAAAGGTCATGAATTAACTATTAACTATAACTATTTCTTGTTCAGGAGCAACAAACAAGACATAGTGTGTTAATTAGAAGTGCTAAGTAGGTGGATTTGGGCTAATTTCCCATATTTTTGCTAAAATAAGCTAACCAACTATAGCTATATATTTACACATTAGACATGACAATGTTATCGATCATCTCATCTAACTCAGCTAGGAAGCAAATGAACATATTTCCCAAAATGTCGAGCTATTCCTTTAATCTCAAAAGATGACACAAAGAATTTACCTCGTTCTTCAAAATCTATGTCTTGCAGAGAACAAGGAAGAGCTGCAGACACTCGCACAGAATCCAGAGTATGAAAATGACAGCCTGTCGAAACTACAAAGTAAAATTCTGCACGAGTTCAGCAGCAGGGAGGAGGCCAGAGGGATCATTTTCACCAAAACACGTCGCAGTGCCATTGCTCTCAGCCAGTGGATTCAGGAAAACCTTAAGTTTGCTGACATTGGAGTGAAAGCCTCGTATGTCATTGGAGGAGGAGACCAGAGCGTTGTTAAACCCATGACCTCTGTGAGTGCACACCTCACAAACCACCCTACATTTGCTTCTTGAATCCTGTGCAACTTAAAATCCAATTTACACTTTTGTTTGTTTTAATTCAGGCAGAGCGAAACGACGTGTTGAGCAAATTCCGCAGTGGTGATGTCAACTTGCTGATCGCTACCACGGTGGCAGAGGAAGGTTTGGACATACCGGCCTGCAATTTTGTTATCCGATACGGGCTTGTGACCAATGAGATCGCCATGATCCAGGTCAGTGATTTCAGCAGTCAAATGAGTAAGGACCTGTTGTCTTTCTTAATGATTATTGCTGTTACATACTGTTTGTATTGACTCAGCCATCACCTTTTTCAGGCTGAAGGTAGAGGAAGAGCCGGGGACAGCACTTACACTCTGGTCGAGGTGAAGAACTCTGGGGTGGCTGGAAAGGAGTATGTCAATGAGTACCGCAAGGACATGATGCACAAAGCCATTGACAAAATCAAAACCATGAATCAGGGGGATTATGACAAACAGGTATGTTCACTTCAAAGTTTTATATTTATATTTATATTTATGGAAATTCCTCGTTGCTGTAAGACTGATCTTAGTTATTTTTTCATTTTTCCTTTCATCAGATCTTAGAGTTTCAGATGCAGGCCATATTGGAGGAAAAGGTGAGAGTGACCAAGAAGAAGCACAAAGACATGAAGACTGAGAACCCATCCGATGTGAAGTTCAGCTGCCGAAGCTGCAGCCTAGATGTCTGCTCCGGCGAAGACATCCAGATCATCGAAAACACACACAGAGTCAATGTTACGCCAGAGTTTAGGTAGCAGTTACAAGTTAACACTGACTTTTACATTATCCTGTACCTCTTATGTATGTTAAGTGATGTAAAAACTGTAAACCACTGTTGTTATTCTGCTCTGATCACTAATTACACTTTTTTTTTTTTACAGTGAACTCTTCAATCTGACGGAAAACACCACTCTTCAGGAGCGACTTCTAGATTATGAGACCAATGGCTTCATATCTTGCAAGAACTGTGGGCAGGTAAATGTATTTCGTGATATTTAGTAGATTTAGAGAAGAAGAAAGCTGATTTTTGTATGAACCTTGAAGGAACAGTTCAACATTTTGGAGAAAACCTTTGTTTGTTTTCTTAGCTGGATAAGATACATGCAGCAACAGTAATCAGAGGAACTAGTTTCTGTAATAGTGTACAGCTGACTTTTTAAACAGAATAAGAAAAAAGCAAGCAAGTGAGTCGAGGTCAGCTGTTAATTAAAATAAGCTGCTCAAAATGGGAGAGAGCATGCGTCATACGAATGATATGATACAGCTACCACTAGAGAGATCATGACCGCCTCAGATTATTATTTGAAAGCTGCCCAAAATTATAGCTGAGGGGGAAAGCGGCTGTATGATTGTAAGCATTCATTAGTGCTGTCATTGAACAAGTATTTGCCTACTCAGTAAATAGACATACATATACTACCACATCATCCCTTTATTGTTTTTTTAACTTCTCTTTAACTTCCTCCATTGCAGAGATGGGGTTCAATGATGATGTACCGTGGCATCGAGTGCCCCTGCCTCCATGTGAAAAACTTTGTGGTGACGTGCAGCGGGAAGAAGATTGGCAAATGCACCAAGTGGAGTGAGCTGGCCGTCAAGTTTTCTGCCTTTGACTACGCTGAAAATGCAAGACGGGTGGCAGAGAGCTCTGACGATGACGAGACAGCATGAATTCAAACTATGTAGAATCATGAAAAGGCTGATTACTTAGGCTCATACAGCATGAATTCCCCATCACACTGTGTTTAATGCAAATGCTTTCTTTTGAGTGTCACATTGTCATTAGAGCTGGACTAGCTGGTGGTGGTGGAGCTATTTTATCATCTTACTGATATGTTAATCCACAAATCTCTGCACAATGTGGGTTTGCACTGTGATTGTTTTTGATATTATACTATAAGATATTTACTGGTGAAACACTTGAACAATCGTAAAAATATACAGTATATGTAAGTGTGCATATCTGGTAGACACTAAACTGGGGGGAGGGGGTCGAAAAATAAATAAATTTCCTCTCAAACCCCTGAGGTCTCATGAGACGGGAGCCACTGAGCCTGTGATAGCCCCTTAGAGCCCACCTGTCAACACACATGCAGACAAACAGATGCTGATGATTTTCCATGAAACCCATCTGTTCGTGAGTCACTACTACCGAGCTATTTATAGATCTGGTTTTTAACAATTGTTCCCGACATACAGATAAGATACGTGATATTATTGTCTGGGATGTACGAACCTATAGACCCTCAAGTGTAAAAACTGTGCCCACTATTTCACTTTTTTTTTTCTTTTTTTTTTCTCCATTTATATTTTGAATAATTAATCCACAATATAATAAAAACTCTTTTCCCCCTGAATAACCTGACTTTGCTCATAGTGAAAAAAAACAAAAAAACATTATTGTTCTTATTATGGTGAATTTAACAATGGGTAAAGTATAAATAAACATGTTGGATTGAAGTGGGAGGTAAAGCTGTAGCCGTTACCGTTTCTGCGTTCTCACATGTTGCTGAGTGGTTGACTCGCGCCCTCGGTGAAAAAGCCACTTCCCAAATACCAGCAAGTTGTGCGCTCTTGGAAAGTTGCAAGCTGCTGACTTCAGGGAGTCATCTCTGCCTGGTGTCGGACTCCTCTCAGGAATGCGGCGGGAAGAGTGAGGAGTCTGCCTCAACTGAAGTAGGAGCAAGCTCAGTTTTCTTTATGTTGCCATGTTTAGTTGAAAGTCATTGTTTTGTGGAGTGAGTGTGTGTTGTAACTGTGGGCTGCTTGTCCAAGAAGTCACTTTTAAACCTAACGCCAGCGACCTGTGAGGATTATTACAGGCTGAGATCTTCACTGCGACTCCCATCTGGCATCATGGTCAGTAAATCGATTTACTATCCGCTTCTAGTAGTGAAAAAGTTTTATTCATACAGAGAAAATATTTGTAAATGAAGGATTAGCTCCTGTAGACGGTGTCAAACTCTTTTAGGGTAAATTAGTTGGCTGCTAAACGGGAACCTGCAACGTCAGCTTGTGTTGTGTGATTCCAGAGAATTTCAGGGTGTGTGTGTGTGTGTGTGTGTGTGTGTGTCACCTTTCACAGGGCTGCAACAAGGTGCTGTGGGGGGTGGTAGGAACTGCTGTCGTCATCACGTTAATAACGATCCCGGCAGTTTATTACAGCAGTAAGTCAGAGCTCAGGCCTGTCTGTTCATTTCTGTCTGTCTGTCTGTCTGTCTGTCTGTCTGTGTTTGTGCTGCCTGTCAGTGTGACAATAACCAAAAACGGTCTGTAACAAAGATGCCTGCATGTTGTTCTGCCGAAAATTGTTCTTTTTTTTTTTACACAGTGACAAACTTGTGACAGAACAGAAGGCGATTATATGACTTATATTAACTGTGTTTTTATGGGGGGGGTCATCAGCGTAATACCATTCCAGCGCCACCGTGTGGAGGGTTTCTCTTTTCAGATTTCACAGTAAAACTGTTCCACTTGTCACTTTCTGACATTGTTCTGAGCAGCAAAGCTCTGGTGCTAAATTGACGCAGCATCTCATCTGCATCATTTCAGAATCTAATGGCATCAAAAGGCCATTCACCCTTGAAGATTACTTCAATAACACCATAAGGTGGAGAGCCTACAATTTGTATTGGATATCAGGTACCAGTCAAGTCACCTTTGTTGTATAAGTAGTTCTTTTGGGCAGCGTAATATAAAACTCTCCATGTTGTGTACAAAGCTCTCACAAGAGTATTCTTGTCCTTCCTATCTGCAGATAAGGAATATCTGCATAAAACAACAGAGGGGAATGTCTTTCTCCACAATGCTGAAACAAATGAGAAGTCGCTATATTTGAGCAATTCAACCTTTGTAATATATATATATATATATTTTTTTTTTTTTTTTTCAAATATGATCTTTTTTTAACAACAAACAATTTTATCAATGCTGAACAATATTTCATACTAATATTTCCATAATGATTTTCACTGTAGGCCCAAGTGGATGCCGCACATTACATGCTGTCTGGTGATTATAAATATGTCGCTTTTGAAAGCAATTACACAAAGGTGAGAAAGCCCTCCAGTTGCCTTTTTTTTCCCAATAGTTCAACTTTTCAAGTGGTTCAGTGTAAATGTCACCTGACGTCTGCGCATAACAAACCTGATCCCAGAAGTCTGAAAACTGAGATTTGTGCTTTAACATCCAACAGAAATGGAGGCATTCATTCACAGCCTCCTACTCCATCTATGACAGGGAGCGTTCGTAAGTACCCACGCTTTATTGTGAAGGTATTGCTCTTAAATAGCAGGATTTCAAAACTCAAACAAATGAAAAGCAGGTGCAACTGAATTTTTTTTTTTTTTTTGTTACAGTGGCAATGTGTTAGATTCAGACAAAATTCAAACAGAGTGATAGACAGTGATTATGATCCTCAATCATTTTCATATTTCATTGCAGAACATTTGTTACGCCTGTCAATATTCCAACTGTTGTGCAGTACTTTGCCTGGGCCCCAGCAGGACATAAATATGTAAGTTTACACCATGCCATCACGTACCCTTGTCCTCACATTCAGTTGAAGTGAATAATTTTGCAGCTACTTCTACATCACTGGTTTTTACATATGCTTCCTCTATGGGTGATGCAATAATGGGCTGATTGCATTTGGCAAAATAAATAGAAAGTCCTGTAAGACTGTGAAAAACATGTGTCTGTGATTATGTTTATGAATCCGAGTATGGATTTGGATTTAAATTAATTGAAAACTCAAACTACATCGTATTTCGCAGGCTTACGTGTCAGACTTCAACGTTTTTTTCAAATCTGACGTCAATGCTGAAGCTGTACAAGTGACTCACAATGGGAAAAAGAATGAGATCCTTAATGGTGTCCCTGACTGGGTGTATGAGGGTAAGTAATGTTCACTGTTCTAGAGGTTTGTAAATTTAATTCAAATTCAAATTCAAATAAGCTTTATTGGTATGACAGATCCGAAACCCATATTGCCAAAGCGGTACAGAAAATTATAAACATTGACAGATGATTGATTAATGATTATACAATAATATGCAAATATCAACAATAATATTAAATACAATATAATAAAAGGCATTTTTTACAGATGTAATCACACAGAAACTTGTACTACAGAGCTTATTTCTCTCAGGTTATGACAAGATTTAACATATTTTGCAGCTATTACTGCATATTGACTTTTCTCCCCACGTACAGTAGATAGGACAGTTTCTGTAGTTCTAGGAGGTGGATAAACTCAGGATATAAACAAATGTTTTTTGTTTGTTTTTTTGGAAGAAAACTTCTCTCAAATCCTTATATCTGTCACAATATAATAGGAAGTTAGATTCTGTCTCAACTTCTCTTTTATGACAAAGTGAGCACAGCCTGGCCTCCCAGGTTGTTTCCACTTAGTCTGCACATTGTCAGCCTTTTCCTTAGTTTTCTATTAGTCACGGTGGTGAGGTACTCTGCCGCCATGTACTCTCTGTTTAGAGTCAAACAGAATTTTAATTTACTTTGTGATTTGGTGGTTTCATTCCAATATTTGTGCAACTTTTTGTATTGATTGATGATTCGGTCGGGCCAGATTGTTTTTGGTGTGTGTGGGCAGAGCTTCAGCAGCAGGTGGCATAAGGGACTCTGATCTTTGTTCAACTGGTGGCACTGAAGGGCTTTGTACTGGTAGGAGTACCATATAACATCTCTGTCTAAGTTAGTTACTGAGTGTTTTTTTGTTTGTTTTTTTTCCCTCCAACTATTTCAGAGGAAGTGTTTGCATCTAACGGGGCAATATGGTGGTCGACAACTGGGAGATTCTTGGCCTATCTGGAGTTGAATGATACAGAAGTTCACAAAGTGGAGTTCTCTTGGTATGGATCTGAGCAATATCCTCAAACAGTGGCTGTTCCATACCCAAAGGTGGGATTTGTATATGTCTTTCTCAAGCATGTTAGTGGTAGTAGTTATTAACAGGGAAGATACCAATTAAGAGATCAAATGTTGTAGTTTACACTAAAAGTCAGTATCTACTTATATAGCAGAAACTCTAGAGGCAGTTCTCTGTTCACATTGCCCTCTCCGTAATGAATCATCCTCACACTCTCATGACATATGCTTATTCATCAAGAATGTATCATATCATTGTGTTTGCTGAAGGCTGGATCGACACTTACCAAGGTGAAACTGTTTGTGGTTGATACAACAAATCCATCCCGCCGCACACAGGTGCTCCCTCCTGCATCCATCGCGTCCGGGTCTGTAGATTCTTCGGTTCATAGCATCACTTAAATCCTAAAACATTTAAAGCAGAGGCAAATACAATATCTTCATGGTCTGCCTTGTGTGAAAACCTTGTCACTTTCTGTTGCCTTTACTCAGTGATCACATTTTGTGCTCAGTGACCTGGGTTACAGACGAGCGCGTCGCTGTGCAGTGGCTCACAAGGAAGCAGAATTACGTGGTTGTGCAGATCTATGACTTTGATGGGAGCAGCTGGAAAGAAGTACAGGTATCTGTCCCCTCTCTAATCACCTGCCTGCTCAGGGTCAGTCTTAAACGGTGTCCAATTAGATGATTTCAAGGATCATGATCAATGAATTGACTTGTTGAATGTTCATGGCAGTAAATGCTGACGCACCGGACAATGTCTTCATGTGTCTACTCTCTATAGAAATTCGAGCAGACAAGCAAGACAGGTTGGGTCGGCCATGTAAGTTTCCAAAAAAACGTTACCACCACTGATGCCATTAATTGATCCTCGGCATTTGATTTGATGTATGACTATAAGATATTTCCTTGTTTTTCAGTACGTGCCCTTACCTCTTTTCTTTGCTGAAGATAACCTCAGTTTCTACAATGTGATGAGTGACACTCAGGGCTACAAACATATACATTATGTGAAAGATGTAAGTATTTTCAATTATAATCACATGAAAATATACTGTCCAGTCGCTTTCATATTATGCCTTTAGTCTTGAGTGTTATATTCATATCAAGAGTGTTTTGTTAAGGGCAAAGCACAACCTATTACCTCTGGGAAGTGGGAAGTCATCTACATATCCAAATTAACAAAAGATGCCATGTGAGTAATCATACTGTACATTTCTTGGAAAACTACATGAAGATTAAAAGAATATTAGAAAGTAAATATGTAAATCTCTTTTCCACAGATATTTTGTGAGTAATGAGTACCAAGGAATACCTGGAAAGAGAAATTTTTACAAGTAAGCAAATTGTTTTTATCTGTGTAATGGCTAATCTAATTCTCTTTTTAGTTATTATTTTCATTTTATTTTTGCAGCATTTTGCATTCTTCATATTAGTTTTCCTTTTGTACCAGTTAATGTCAACATGTGTATTTACTCATGGATCCCAAGAAGACTAGCAAACACATTAGCCAAAGCTAACTGGGATCAATGAACAAGAGAGAAGATACTACATGTTGCAGCATTAGCACGAACTGAATTTCATAACTGACACGAGTTGCTACACTTGTGTTGTTGATCAGGGTTATGATTGGAAGCAGCCCGTCTACCCCTCAGTGCCTCACCTGCGATGTGTATAAGGACAGGTGTCAGTACAACTCGGCTTACTTAAGCTTTGATGCCTCTTACTTCCGAATGGACTGCTTCGGTAAGTTACCCCCCCCCCCCCCCACACACACACACACACACACACACTCCTCTAAAGCAATGATTCATCCATGGTCAATGTGTGGGAAATAATTTGTGGTGTGGAGCATGTGTGAACCATAATCTGAGCTAAATTAGGCATCGCTAAAGTCGGACAGAAGACTTGATGTGTCATCAACTATTTGTACATTTCCTGTTTTTTTTTTCTCTCTTCTCCAGGACCTGGATTGCCCCTCTACACACTCATGGACAACAGGGGCTCAGGTGCACGTACGTATCCTGGCAAGATTTACCAAGTTTCATGCTTTGACCCCAAGCCCACTGTTGAATTACTTATCCCATTTTCTGTGCTGGTCAGATGTTCACAGATAGACAGATTGCTATTTATATATATATATATATATATATATATATACATGTACTAACTGTCTTTGGTTGCACATAACTGATTGTACGCTAGACTAGACCAGGTTTGGTTCCAGTAATCAAAAACAGTTACACACATTTTGTTTCTCATGACTAATGCAAACCTGCCAAAGTTTCTTGTTGTTATTTTCACACCTTAAAATGATCTTTGAAAATGCACTTCTGCAAACCACACTAGATGTTTGTGGTGGATTTGATGGACTCTCATTTTGTTTATAGACCTGTTATTTTCATGCATTTACTGACTTTTGTAACCACAGTACACATTTGGTTTGAATACAGTTCCAGCTTGAGAAACAAACAAAGTAGGCTAAGAAAAAAAAAAAAGAAGAGGACCACAAGAATGAGAAGGGCTCATTGCATGGCGTCACCGGTGATGATTACACCAAGCTCGACAATGTATTTTGTATATGTTTTTGACGTAATACTTGAAATGATTTTCTGTTTGCTTTTATATTTGATATATTATATAAAATTATATTTGTTTTTCTCTTATCTTTTTTTTTTTTTTTAGAGCTCTCCGTCCTTGAAGACAACAAGGAGCTGGAAGATGTTCTGTCACAATTCCAAATGCCAAAGATGCAGCACGGCACACTGAAGATTGCAGGATTTGGTGAGACAATACATGTTTGAACGTCCCCTCCAGAAATGTTTGAAGACATATTTGCTTTGAATGATGATTTGATTTTTAATGGTTTTTCCACCAAAAAAAAAAAGGAACTAGTTGAAAATTCCTTAAAGCACATTTCAGCCTCCTAGTGTCCAACTCTGCACATACATCACTGTGCAGGGTGAATGTCAAACATCCAAGTAAAGTAACACACACGTTTGTCGGGATGGGGGTCGTGTAGTGTAGGGGGACTACAGTTGATCATATAGGAAGTTCCAAATGAGGGTTTTACTGTTAATGTTTTAAAAAGTGACATCCTCCCTTTTAAAGACTTAAAGCATTTAATATAATTGGTGGATTAGCGTTGGAGTAAAGATTTTCTCCGCAGAAACACTGATGTTTATAAGATACTAAATTTAGATGGATACATGTTATTTCATTTTCTAATTACACCTTCATATTTGACATTTCCTAACCTATGTTTTTCTCGCCACAGATCTTTGGTACCAAATGATGTTGCCACCAAATTTTAAGAAATCTAAAAAATATCCTCTTCTCATCGATGTGTGAGTGAACGACCCTCCTCTGCAATACATCCCATTATAACCTAGTGAACATCTTTTAATGAGACAATACATGCTGTTGCTGTCCTGTGCAGGTACGGTGGCCCCTGCAGTCAGAGAGTGGACTATCGATTCAAGCTGAACTGGGGCACGTACCTCTCCAGTTCACATGGGATCATCTTCGCCAGCTTTGATGGAAGGGGGAGCGGCTACCAAGGTGATGAAATCTTGCATGCAATCTACCGGCGTCTTGGGACATTTGAAGTGGAAGATCAGATAACAGCTGTGAGGTAAACATCCAGTCACCTATGTGACATCACACGCATTGCACCATTCATAAAAACATGATTACTGTGAAGGTAAAACTGTGGGTTAGTTGATCTCCAAATATGTCTCTATTGCTTTTGCTGGATAATAAATGATTTCTGTGTTATAGGAAATTCATTGACATGGGTTTTATCGACAAAGACAGAATAGCAATATGGGGCTGGGTAAGTTGTGCTGTGTCTTGTTGCTCTCTATATTTCTCACATACTTATCTTCGTATTTAATGTTGTTGCACTAATTAATTTCATCCCTTCTGATCTTCAGTCATATGGTGGTTACGTGACCTCAATGGCCTTGGGTGCTGGAACTGGGCTCTTCAAGTGTGGAGTAGCAGTTGCCCCAGTTGCAAAGTGGGAATATTATGGTGGGTGTACATGCGTGCATACTGTAGTATATATTTCTACAGTTTATTCTGCGAGCACAGTACTCCTTCTTTGACGTCATTTCTGCACTGGAATTAAAAGATTTCTTCACCGATTTAGCAGTACACTCTTGCAGCTGATATACTTTCTTTTAACTGCGTGTTCTGATGTGCATCATGGCTACGGCACATGTCCTGTACTCGTTGGGAGCATGGGTTCAGCAGGTCCTCAGAAATAAATGCTGTGCATCCAAGAGGTGCAATTCACCACATGACCGGTTGGGGGGGGGGGGGTAGTGTATGAACAGACACTTGTTATTGAAGCTGTCGTCTACGTGTACGCGTTGAAAAAACACAGCAACCTTATGGCGTTGTCAGACTACTCGTGGACAGTTTTGGCAAACACACTACCCATAATGCAATTCGACTGCTGACAGTTTAGTCAGAAATTTGATCTTCTGGGAACTTCTCTGCTTGAGGGTAGCAGCTTTAATGCTACTTCCCAAGACCTGTGAACAGGTTTTGATGTGTGAAGTCAGTGTGATATAGTTTATGTTTGCATAGTGTGCACTATACAGTTGTGGTATTGGTTTTATTTTGCAGATGCAGTCTACACTGAACGCTACATGGGGAAGCCCACAGAGAACGCAGACGCTTACACAGTAAATATCAAACTGTGATAATCATCTTTTCAAACTGCAGCACATTTCTGACTCGAGGCACGTGTGGTTAACTGTAACATGTTTCTTTTGTTCAACAGAATTCAACTGTGACGGCCAGAGCGAAGAACTTCAATACTGTAGACTATCTATTGGTTCATGGCACAGCAGATGGTACGTTCATTCGTTTCATTCAAATACTCTTCACCTTGACATGTGATAGCTCTATTTCTGATCAGTGTACCAAGTAACACACTAAAGCCTTGAACAAACAGACTCTGTTTGCCTTGATGGAAACTTGAGCTTCGATGTTCAGTCACGTAGTGACAGCACTGTCTTTCCTATAGACAATGTCCATTTCCAGCAGGCAGCACAGATCTCCAAAGCTCTGGTGGACGAGCAAGTGGACTTTGAGACGATGGTAAATATTGGCTCAGGGAAGTGGGAAGATTGGCAATGGTGTTGATTTAAAGAAGGTTTCAAATAGAAAAAAATGTGTATTATTATAAACAGTCTAAAATATACATTTTTCAAAATGTGCATGCGATACATATGCTTTACATGTGAATCTGAATTTTGCTCTATGCACCAATATGATTTTGTGTTTATTTCAGTGGTACACTGACAAGGATCATGGTCTCAGTGGATCAGCCCTGCGTCATACATACAACCACATGAGTCTCTTCCTGCAGAAATGCCTCCTTCATCCCAAATAGATGTGAAGAATGTAACAGCATTTATAGTGAAGATCATCACAGTGTTATTTTGTGTTCTAATTAGTGTATTTTTTTATGTTATTGATTTTCTGAACTGTCCAGTTGAACGTTTTGTGGACGTTTTAATGCGCAATGGATATTCGATTACTTGTACAAATGAGCGTTTGTATTTTTTGTGGAACTTTCGTCAGAATATGTGATGTTTAAAACATACTAAATCCATTGCATGCATTTATAGTCATTTTGTGAATATGATAACATACAATATCAAAATTGCACTGCACTGATTTGTTGTAGAATGCTGTCATTTATGTTGCAGTCGTGTTGTAATGAAGGTAAAATAAACATAATTTTGAAATATTCATTATTTACTATTTCATTATTTGATTATTTTAACATGAAAATTATGAAGAAAGAATATTAGATTAAAATATATATGTCTATAATATTTTCTTTAATAGAAAAAGAAATAACTAAAATGAACAACAGCTTTTGTTTTAATTTAAACACGTATAGATTCCAGTATTTATTTGTCAGAGTAGAGGTCATGTTTGATTATGACACCTGAAGTAGCAGCTTTCATCATTCAGATGTTGGAACTTGTGTGGAAATGTTTTTTTTTTTTTTCCAAGTCAAATACATTCAGTGGACTGAGACGGAAGCTGACTAATGGGTTGAGAGTAACAGAGGACATGCTGAGGTTTCTGTGACGGGGGAGTCACCTGGGAGAGTGCTGCTCAGCTCCACCATATAAGACGGAGCAGAGCAAGAGGGGACCATGAAACAGCTCCAGAAGCCGAGAGAGAAGAAGGGCACCAGTCAGCGCACTTTACAATCCCTCTCTCAGACGCTCGACAGGAAGGAGCACAGGTGAGGATTTTTTGTACCTTAGTTCTTTCTAAAAATCCAGAATATCTTGTCAATATAAACTTTATTATTCCATTATTCTAATGTGCTTTAGTGTAATTGTCTGTTTCTCTCTCTCTCTCTCTCCTTGCACATCTTTCAGAAGCTCAAACAATGAAAAGCGCCCACTCTTTAGCTGGACTCCTGCTTCTCATCATCATCCAAAGCAGCTGGCAGGTGCCAGACCAGGACACAGATCGAAACTCCATGTAAGATCTACTTTCAGCTTGATTTTGTTCTCACATGGATCATTGATGGCACCATCCTCAGCTGTGTTTTATCAAAGATTTAGATCTTTGGAAGCATCAACCAGATGTTAATATTGTTCATATGTCCCAGTGATTCAAAGCATGTTTCTGAGGGTTGCAGCATGGTGTAATAGCAATTCAGTAGAGCTAGCGTCTAAACTATTCAGGCGTGCTTGCAGACTACATTGCCTCTGACTCTTCCACATGTTGCATCAGTTAGGGAACGTTTTTTTTCAATATGGTTCTTTTTTGTTTTCAACAAATACGTTTGATGCATTTTAAAGACTTCTTTCTTTCACAAATTGTCATTTTAATATTTTAATGTTCCTAGTTATAATGTGGTTTCACCTGTTGCTTGTAAGTGTAGCACCTTCTGATGCATGACAAGCCTTTTCCAAAAGCATTGCTGATTGTTCACTGAATCTTTTGAAAATGCAATTTCACAAGCAAGGACCAGAGCATCAGTGAGATCCAAAGTTACAGTTGTGATGATTGATTAGTAGTGATTGGTGGATTAGAATGATGGAGCAGGATGAAGAGCCGTGACCGTACAAGAGAGAAAAGGGGGCAGGGAGGCTAGGTAGGGCATGAACACTGAGAACAAACAGGCAGGTATGCAGGGCAGGTAGGCAAACAGGAAGGGGGAGTGTTTGATGTGAGAGTGTGTCCCACTCGGATCATTCGTTTCTATTCCATGGCTTTCCTAGGTTACTTACTGAAAACTCCATGTTGACCGAACCCATTGAGCTCCCATACATGAAGAGACATTCAGAGGGAACATTTTCCAACGACTACAGTAAATACCTGGAGACAAGAAGAGCTCAAGACTTTGTCCAGTGGCTAAAGAACTCAAAAAGGAACGAGTGAGTGTCTCCTTTTCTTACTCAATCTCCTCAATTTGGTGTCATACTTTGAACTATTTCAAATATACAGTATTGGTTTTGCATCTGAACCACTGATGTGAATTTAAGTGAAACAATTTTAGTTACATATACCGTTATTGTGACTGCATCATCTATATGCATCTGTTTGTACAGGAGTCTATATAGACGCCATGCAGATGGCACCTACACCAGTGACGTGAGCTCCTACCTGCAGGACCAGGCAGCCAAGGAGTTTGTGTCCTGGCTGAAGACTGGCCGAGGCAGGAGAGAGTAGACTCGACCACAGAGCCCCACCAGCTCCCTGAATAATGCAACAGTTCCCACCGACTCTGTGCCGTTATATGTGTCACAATCTGTACTTGCCTTTTCCTTGGTCATGCTATTAAATTCAATAAGGAGCTCAGTCGGCCTTCAGTGGTTGAAGGTAATGTTGTCAAAATGCAAAAAGTTACTGTATGTTTTAAATGTGTCTCAATCATAAATGCTGTGTGATTTTTAATTTTTTGATCTAGCGTTCACATTATGATTGTTTCTCCTTTTTTTTGGCATTTTCATCTTTCTTCTCACCTAAACTTGGAATAATAAGATACAATAACATTATTGGTCTGAATTTCAAGTTTAATGATAATGTTTTAGGCACAGGATCCACCTGTTAATGTCCGTCAGTAATTGAATAAAAGTGTCATTTTAATCAATAGCAGTTTCAAAGAGAATATTTTTTTCACACACAGTTGGTTAATGAGAATATAAAAGCTGCTGAGCATCTTCATCAAATATTATTTTTGAATACCAATGTTAAAAAACAAGATTTGACAGTGTGCACCATTGGTTTGTCTTAATCCTCCTGTTTATGGGGGCAGAACAAAAATCAATAAACACGCTGCTCTCCAGGGAAAAATGTGCTCTGGGATTACTACCTGGTAACAAGATGATGTGTGTCACCTGTCAGCTGTTCACTGGAGAAGGATTTCCCAGCGATGCTCTGACAGCACGCCAAGGAGGGTTATGCTAAATGAAAGAAAAGGAAATTATGTCAATCAAGTCGGACTTAATGGGAACACTGACTGGGTCGATACTCTTGAGTTGCTCCTGGCACTGACACAAAACAATAATTCACGAGCCAGCAGTTTGACATGCTGAGGGATGTGCCACATCTCGAAACTGTCATCTGTGGCGCATCAAACCATCTGTTGATTACAAAAGCCCTGCCCACTCCTGTCTGGGCCAAATCTCTGAAGGTTAGAAATGGGCATTCCTGCTCAGCGGGTACTATGTCAATAATTACCACACTTGTGCACCCACTTAATCATTTGACAGCTGATCTGATGTGGTTTGAGCCTAAACAATATTGTTTAAGTAGCTAGGATACTGTAAAAGACTGTGTTTACTGATCAAGAATTGATAAACACCCATGACGCATCTTTGTTTGAATTTTTGTGCAATTTTTTTTTTTTTTTTTAATTTGCAATATTGGGCCTTATAAATAAATTTGACTTGACACAGTGTGAAAAAGGTGCATGAAGTGTTCCTCATTTTATTATTACTTCACACAAAATCACCATTACTCACCAGTTACCTGGTTGACTTCTGTCCCCTCAAGTCATAATACTAATTAACAAATTATTACTTGCAGATTCACTATAAGCATAGGTAGGATAACCAGTTGCAAGTAACAAGAAAGCATAAATTCATTACATATCCTGCATGAATTCACATATTAAATCATGAGCCATGCATTACATTTGTGTTTTGTACTAGTACTGTAAAATGTACCCATCTTTCCATTGTTGCAGTGCAAAGTTAGGATTGAATGTATGTGACAATAACAAGACAAACGAGTGCTCTTAGAAATTTATTAATACCACTGACAAAATATACATAATAAAATTGTGCTTGTTAAGTTTTTTCCAATATTACAACCTCACTGTAGTTCTCAGATTAGGATTTGAATGTTTTAGGCTTAAATTCCTTTGTCACAAAGCTTTTTAATTTATGACAACTTAACTTCATACCATCTTTGAAACACATTATGAGATTATTTAAATGTACATTTACAATATAAGCAATACACTGACACAAGGAAGCAAAATACTGTAAGTCTGTGTTAGGCTACGAGGTATTCTGTAGCAAACATGTTTATTTTATTCCACAAAATAAATATAGATAAATCATTTTCTCATACAAATATTTGAGTATATTCTAGCAAAAGAAAAGTGCTTCTGTATTTGGTTCTGAACAGATGTATATTGTCCTTTAGTAAATGTATTTTAAAGCATTTAGGCTTGCTAGTCACAATCATTAGGTGGGAATAAAATTGGTCCCATAAACACACATCAGAAATATGTGTTTTGCAGACTTTTGCATGTTATACAATTTTATACATTTACGTATGGCTTTTTAGAAAGTTTTTACATGGTTATTGTCAAGAATGACCTTAGACTTATAAAATATTTATTAGATCTTCATATTTAATTTCACATTATATTCAATGTCTAAAGAGAACTTGAAGATTAGAGAATTATAGGGATTCAGTATATAAATAGATAAAGAATTCAAGGATATATTAATATGATGGTATCTCAAAATACAAAGTATATACTAAAATAAATACAAACTTGAAAACAGACCAACCTTTTCCATTTTTGTAGTTTACATTGAGTGGAGCAATAAAGTATCTAGATTTAGAAAGTACAATTTGACCTTAACGACATGAGAAAATTATAAAGTAGGTTTCACTGGTTCATGAACAGGCAGAATAATAATTTGTGACACATCAGATAACACGGTTATTCACTTACACACATACATTTACAAAACTAAACTTGAAGGATTCATAAATTGCAGCACATGATGCAGATTTCTCTACAAACACACAGAAGGGACAGTGACAAAGACTCACAACACTGTCCTTCATCTTCTTCGTCTTACATTTCTCATCTTGCACTCTCATTTTGTGAGGAACTGTGACTGTTGTGGTATACTGTTAGCTTTAAGAAAGAAAAGATGAATGTACAATCGGGTGATATACAGTAGGCTATGTCAACACTGTGTCAATACACTGTGAGTAAAGATACTGTATTACAAGTAAAAGTTAAAAAATTTTAGCTGAGTAAAAGTATTATCATTCAAATGCACTTATAGTCACAAAAGTAAAATAACTCATTATACAGTACGGCCCCTTCCAGAGTGTCATCCTACTGTTTATATTGTATTGAATTATTAGATCATATTGTAAGTAACAACTCTAAATCTACAAAGTAACTAGTACAAAGACCAAAATGTAAAAATGATACTGCACCTGGCCAAGAAATAGTCCAGCACGTAACACAGCAGATCATTTTTACTCATGGTTTTTTGTAGGCAGATTCAGTTACCCTTGGACAGAGCCAGGCTAGCAGTTTCCCTGTGTTTCCGCTCTTTGTGCTAAGCTAAGCTAACTAGCTGCTGGCGACAGCGTCATATATCGTACATTCATGAGAGTGGTATTGACTGTCTCATTTTATTTTCGGCAAGAAAGCAAATAAGCATATTTTCAACACTTTGAACTATCCCTTTAAATTCCTTTTGATTCTAATTTCCAAAAACTTGCATCAATTAATGGTGAATGGGCTGTGTTCATATCAAGAGGGGTGGACTTAACCTAAAACAGCAGGTAACCGGCAGCACGTTGGGCCTCTTCACTTCACTGCATTAAACAGACATGGATGGAGAACATTTTTGAAACACGTACGTAGTGACTTTTTTTTCTTTTACTTTTATGGTTTTGAAAAAATATAGCTGGGCTTTTATTGGGACTCTCACACTGCTTCCTAGAAAGATTTCTGTAAATTAAAACAGTCACAGATAAACATGAAGCATATGCCACCAGGACAGGAAGCCAAAGATTTAATGAGCAAATGGCAGCCAACCTTGTGGATAAATACTAGCACTATTTCCTTATTGAAATGTTTAACTCAGCTTATTAGTGCCCACACATAGGTTTTTGGGATTCTTTTTTTTTTTTTTTTGGATGTTGCTTGAGTAGCCTAATTTGTAATAACCGACGAGGAGTTATAATGATTGAGTTTTCTGTATATTCAACAGTGCAAAATGTCTTACCATTATGTTCTGAAGACTTGATTCTTTCTCAAAAGTCTTAGCCGTTGGCATTCCAACTATTTCCAAAAGAACCCTTTGACATTTCATCTGTGATGTTAATAATGGGTATTCCTCTGTGAAAAGAGAAGCCAGGTAATAATTTACAGATTTAAAAAATGTGCTGTTCATAAATGGAATTTAGTGAAACCAGCTGACTGGTTTAAAACTTCACGTGTGTAATATAACTTACTTGTAGCCTTCTAATGGCACTTGCACTACTCCCTCATCTTCTGCCAGTATACTCTGCTCCTCCTCCTGAAGATTGAATGAAACACACTTTAAATGCATGTGAATATTAATAAAATGAAATTAACACTGGCAGGCATTTTGTGGTGAAAAAGTATATAGTTTATGATAGACAACAGCACCTCTTCAGCATCCTCAAGCTTCTTCTTCTTGCTCTCTGGCATGAGGTCATCCAGCCAGCTCAGCTCTCTCTTACTGAAGATACAGTCCATTAGCTTCCTGATAAACACCAGAGCTAACACCTGCAGGTCACACAGAATCAAAACAGCTGAGTGCGCAAAAATCACATGCGTTAATGAAGGAGCGTGCTACGCTGAAGACATAAGATGGAGTTAAATTTAGTTAAATGGGAAACAGGAAATGGTGGCAGCAGCAAATAGGTAATGCTGAAAAATGGGGTATATGCAGAAAGAGAAACAGCCAAATCAGTTTAAATTTTCTCAATTTGAGCTAGGTCATGGATGTGTATAGTTAGAAGGTGTAAGGTGTATGTGACTTTCAACAACTTCCACATGAACTGCAGCAAAGCTTCATATATTTTTTACCACACGAAACATTATATACAGTATATGGTGTTCTGTTTTTTGGGGAAAATATCTCTGACAACCTGCACATTTCAAAGCAACGTAAGACTAAGAGGCCAAATTATTTGTGGCAGGTGCAATGATTAACAAAAACCTGCAACGTTGTCTTTAAAATGTATCAAGGAGAAATGATCCCTACCAAAATTTTAAGTCATTTAATAATGTGTCTACAATTTAACTCCTACACTAGTGCTGAGCTGACCCCACTGACATACCTGTACTCACACACTGAGCCCTGTTAACACTAGTTAGGTGTGTAGTGAAAGTGTGCATATTGTGTGATGGGCCTGCAGATGGTATAATTGGAACAGTTTACACACCATCATAGGAAAGACAATGGCAGCCTTGGAGGTCTTGATGACCCAGAGCATAACCAAACAGGTGAGCTGGATGATGGTGAACAGGTGCACCTTCCTCAGGGGCACATGTCGTAAATAGATGAAGTCTGGCTGGTGCTTGGCCGGCATACCAAACAGTGTCAGGCGGTCAAAGAACTGGAGAGGACAAATGATTAACAATTCTTAAATGATCTTTCAACAATGTTTTGTATTTGGGTTACAACAACTTACGTGTGTAACTAACGTATATACATGTGATGTAAAAGTCTTAAGAGCAACAAACATCAGTTAAACACGGCTGAGTCTGCTATTATCAGCTGTTTTAAACAAAAAAGCTCTTGTAAACCTACAATACACTGCTTCCCCAACATGACACCAAACAGACAAAGTTATTGACTAGCTGGCGGAGAAAGTCCAACACCTAACACGCTAAAAGTAAAAGGTAAATGCTGTGTTTGCTTATAGTGTAACTACAATGGGCTGGATCCCCTGATAAGAATATTTTTGTCTTAATTTAAATATAATTTTCAAAACCAATAATAGAAAGTACTCCAAATTGAAGAAAAGAAGAAGTAGGCTAAACAGGGCAGGCAATTAAATCACAGTCAGGTGTTCTGTAAATGCTGGGAACACACTAGTGGCCAATTAACACTTTTTTCTAGGCAGCCAGACAATATGGAGGCGATCCCCTATTGTGGCTTGGGGAGAGTTAACAGCCTATACAGATTATCTGGTGAAAGGGTCTACAAATTAACAACACTGACCAGTTCTGTGTCTAATCTCAGTCACACAGATAAAAAACAACTCAAATTCAGTACAGGTGTTTCTTAATCACATTTATGGGAGCGCAGATCATTGTTTTCATGTCAATTGTGAGCAGAGAAACTAACAAAATTTACATGATAAAAAAATGTCTCCTTTAATTATCACTTAGTCAGATGTAGTATTAAAACCATTGAAAATTGCAAAGGCATTCATTTCAAACATCAAATGGTGCAAGTGGTACATCCTTCTGTTTCCTCATGTAGTGATACCATATAATGTGTCAAAAAAAAGCTGCATTAAATGCAATAAAGCTCAAATCATTTTACCTGAATGCCTCTGAGAGAAGACGCTCCCATGTAAAGGAATACTCCATATAACACAGGCATAGGAATGAACTGAAGAACAATAAAAGCATTATATTAGCCAAGAGATCATAATACCACAAGGAATATCAAAATGCCTTCAAGAAAAAGAACAGATAATACAGGGAGAATAACAACACACACATCGAAACAGACAAATAATAAAAAGAAAATGTGACTGACCTTCAGCACAGATGTCATGAAGACAGAACTGCCCATGAGGGTGAAGATCATGAGGCCAGTAAAGCGTTGCTCTCTGATGCCGAGGAACTTGGGCTGCTCACCAGGAGCTGAGCACTCTGACTCAAGCTTCAGGCTGTTGACGTGAGTGATGGAGAGGACGGTGGCTGCTACGAACCACGGCAACCCCATCAAAGAGCACACACCAAGCATCACCCCCACCATGAACAGATCCAGGTGGTACCCACAGCCTTTCTGAGGGGGAGAAAAGACCAGCGCATGAAGTTGAAAATGTGTAATTCTGATGTACTTTCGGCAAGACACTACACCAGCCATCTTACTAATGCAGTCTACTGCCAGAGTTCAAAGCTGGGACAGGAATGTACCTTGAGTTTGTGCTCCTTCCTGTTGATGATGACGGCTGTGATTTGCTGGTCCATGAAGATGAGGATGGTACAAAGCAGAGCTGGGAGCACCGTTATGACTGCCGTCCACCAGGGGTTGGGCCCCAGCGGGTTGATGTACCAACCTCGATCATCTCTGGTTGGCTTATAAAAAAATTATTTTAGTTGGTTTGACCTAAGTAGTAGATTGTTGAAAAATGATGATGTAACTTAGCAATTTGTAAAATCAAATCTGACAAACAATTTCTTACCTTAAACACACTGGGAACCTTTAGCTTTGGAGAGGGAATCCCTAAGGCGTAGTCGATTAAGACCATTGTAAGGATGGCGAAGAAAACAGCAAAGTCGCTGATGATGGACCTCACCTGATGAAAAATGATTCAAAATGCTCTTCATTAATACAGTTTCCTTTATTTTACCTAATGTAAACTCAAACAAAAAGGTTGCAGCAAACTGGACTCTTCATTGTCAATTTTCCTTCTATCACGCAGTACCCACATCACACCACTAGAGTGTACCACTGCACCATACTGCATGACCAAAGCCCTGTTTGGCAGAAAATGAAGCCTTGTCATCATGCTTGGAACATTTAAGCACAATAATGTGAAGATCATGAAGGATGCACCGTACCTTTGTGGGAAAGTAATTGCTGAACTTGAACTCCTTGAGGAAGGCGGACATGAAGACAGTAGAAAAAAAGAGAATGACACACCAGAAGAGGACATCAGGAACATAGGGTCCATCCGGGCCACAGGCGCTGCCCACAAACTCGCCTCGCTTTTCAATACAGTCCTGCAACAACAGGTAGAGGGCAGTTATTCAGGGTAATCATATGATTAGCAATACACCAGCTTCAGCAGATTCCAGGCTTCCACAAACAGGGGTTTATGAGCATCCATGGCCGCCAAAAAAAACAAACTTAACGAAGTACCAAAAAAATGTGCTTTTAGAGTGATTTGCAATGAGTAATCCAATATAATCCAGCCCACATGCCCTTAATCTCCTCTGTTGAGCTCTATCTGGGAGAGCATGCCACTTTAAGGTGGAAAAACCTAAATGTATTCTTTTCAGTCTGTCTTTGTGTAATTTAATCATCCCTGCTGTTGTGTGCATTTAAAACTCCATGGATGAATGACAGATTCCTATTGTCCTATTGTTTTTTTTTTGTTTGTTTGTCTGTTTGTTTCATTTTGTTTTTATACTGAAGGCGTGTCTAGTACCTTGACCTCCAGCGCTTCCCAGTAGATTTCTGAGGCAGTGACGTTGTTGATCTCCCAATACTTCAGGGTGCCATTGGTGGGGTCAGAAGGCTCAACGCATGAACATCTGTGGAAGCACATGAACATCTGGGTGACTAAATAATCCCTTATCTGTCAGGGATTTACTGTACCTCCAAGAAATGTACTCAGTAATCATTCTTTTTTCTTTCTTTTTTTTTTTACTATTTTAAAACAGTATAGCCCGTTTGAGAATAATTGTGCACATACGAGTACATGCTGAGTTTGTCCAGGTTGTTGTTCTTGTTAAAGGGATAGTGTTCGCCCAAGTGAATAAGTTTCTCCAAGGCTTCGTAAATAAAGATGATGCAGATGAGAGAGGCGAAGGCTTCCTCTGTAAACCGCGTGATGTAACAAACGAGGGAACTTGCATCTGTGGCCACCAGCACAATACAGAGGAAAGCTGTCCACAGACCAATACAGGCTCTCAGTGACAGATAGGATAAGCCATATTCCCTATGTGGAGATAAAAAGGGAAGCAATCATTGTGGAACATATCAAATCACATCATATATTGATTATTTAGTATTTGCAATGTGGCAGATTGAAGAAAGTCATTAACACAATGAAATGTGATGCAATAAATGATCTATAGAAGGCCAGATGTTTGGGAGATGGTACATTGATGTTCACAAAATTTATCCAGCAGCAATCTGATAAGCATCGGACATGTAATCACAAAATGATGCAATGATCCGAGTTCACTGGTCCTTTAGTGAATGATTTATATGTGCAGTCACATTAAATCGAAACGTACTTGCAGAATTTGAACAATATCTTTTCAAATACAAGCACTGGCCCTGTGCTGCCCAGGATGGTAAGGGGCTGCCCAGCAAATAGGGAATAGGCTATTCCAGTCAGCGAGGCTCCAAACAACGACTCAATTGCACTCTGGAAAATGGAAAGAGGACAGAAAGATTACCGAATGAAAGTTACCTTCAAAGGCTTTATCATACTGAACTGCAGCTGTTTCCTGGTTTATGATCTGAAGGGCTAGCACAGTGCACAGCAGTGTACAACTAGTCTTGGCAGAAAGCTGTGAACATTTAGAGGAAAGAGCAGGTGATTTACTATGCGTCCTTCTGTTGCCTCGCCCAGTAGTCCTCCAAAGGTGATGACAGGGGACATGCAGGCACAGTAGAGGAACAGGAAGGAGGCCACGCACTGCAAACTAAACGCATCAGTATAGTCGGACAGGTAGTGGGGTGCCTTTCGCTTGATGTCCAGAATGAGACCACCAAACCACCTGGGAATATAAAGAGAAATTTGCTACTTGTGTTGCTAATTGACTTGTGAAATTTTCATTTTCAAAGCATAAACGATTCTCTCCAGCAACAAAAGAAGTTAAGTTGTTCAGTATTCAGCGTTTTCTTTTAAAAGTGTGCAAGATTTTTTTTTCGGTTTCCTTAACTTCCCTTTCTTCTACCGCCCCCTTCCCAGTGTTCAACTGTGAGTATGGTTTAGTGTGATTTTCCCTGTACTACAGCAGGCTAGTTGCAAATAGAGAGCTCAAGGCAGGATGTTTCTATGGAAACCACTTTATGACTACAACTACAGACCATGTTTACCCAGAAATAGACGATGAGTATTACAGCATAGAGTCTGCAGAAAAGTGGTGTTTTTCAGTTTTATGGGCTTGATTTTTGTTTTTTGTTTTGTCCAATGCAGAAAACCTGCAGTAAGTAAAGAGTAGTGTCAAATAAACCTTGAAGCACATTAATTTACTTAAATTTTATCCACATTTCCAGGCAATATATAGAACCCAATGCCAAATGACTATATTTCATGTTGAACACCTAAGTAAAAGCTCTAAACACTCAAAAAAATGCCAATATTTTACAAAATAACTCAGTTGAAGGAGCAAACAAACAACAAAATCTCATATCCTATTTAGCAGCACTGCTTCTTCTTTATATATTACAAATCACAACAAAATAAATGTATTGCAGTGTGAAGCTCAGGAGGCTGAGTTGAGATGTAAATCAATTCTCTGCAGGAGAGTAGTGACTGTAGAGAGTAGGTTGCATGGTGTAGTACATCAGCACTGCATATTTGCAGTTTAGTATGAGGTTACTTAAAATAATATTTCTTTACTTCTGTTTATAGACTTTATGCTATTCTACTGATCAGATCAGAATTTCAACACAAATACTGCACATTGTCCTTCCCTTTGTGACTCCCCCACCTTCCAGTGCGTTCCAGTTCTGGACCACCATGGCCATCGTGCTCCTCTTCCTCCTCACCCTCTACTAATCCGTTAGGTAAAATGTTACTTTTCTTCCTCTTCTCCTGTTTCACAAAGTGCACAGCAAGTTAGTTCTTTTTTCAAGTACAGATTGTTAAAGTTGGCATGTTACAGAAATCTAAACCAGAAGAAAAGAAGGTAACCAGCTAACTGAAGTCCTACTAACCTGTGATGGTACATTCTTTGGTGGCTCTATCCGTATGGATGGGTCCCACTCGCCTGGGGGCAGGACTGTCACTTGATCGAGGAATTCATCGACCCCAGCGATCAGATCATTCCGGTCTTTAGCTTTATAGGCAACATCATGGAAAACCTGGAAACAGAAAGGTAGGTTGGGCTTTTGTATGTGCATGTGCATTGCACTGTATGCAAGCCTCACAAGTCCTATTACATTTGAAGCATATATACTTCGATGTTCGATGTCTGCCAACTTCAACCATGAATTCACAGTGTCTCTAGTCAACTTAAGTCCATATAAACATGTGTTGAACACACTATACAAACTCTGTACAGACATAAGCAAGGCTAGGACACTAAAACATGGGACTTACTCGCTGTGAGACAGTATTAATCACTTGCTTGCTGAAAAATTGTCAAATCTCATTCCTCAAATCTACTCATTCCAAAGAGTGTATAATAAAGCCCATCTTTTCCTCAGTGATGGATGGCAGCCTAAATCCCAGACAAAAAAGGAGGATATGATGACTGACTAATGGCCAAAAGCATGTCATAGAAGCGCTGAGCTGTGTTTCATGCTGAGAAATGTTCCATCACTTCAGTAATTTGTTGAGCTCTGCTGGACTGTGAATTTATGCAAAGTGCCTGCAGAAAATCTGAGTTCGACATCTGGTTGACATTGAAACCAATCCACCCTCCTTTTGAAAACATTTGTGTATAAAAAATAAAAAAAAATCCATAGGATGTTGATTGGAAATAAGGGGTTCGGTGAGGAATTTTTACCTCATCTGTCATAAGTGTTGCAATGGATCTTCCAATCTCATGATATTGAGGCGCTCTACCCGAGGGCCCCAAGAGAATAAACAGAAACCTAAAGGCAAAAAAAGATCTTTGAACTGTCCTATTTTTAAAAGCATTATCAAATCAAAATTGAATCTCAACCACCATAACAGCATATTTACTATAAAGGTCATAAATGGGTCAGCGGGGTTAATAAGAGATATTAGCAGAGGAGGTCGAGCGGGTGTTACACTATCAGCCTGTATTAACCTTGTGGCGATGGGGACTTCAGCCAGCCCGTTGAGCAGAACTGCTGGTGAAAGGCGGACAAACGCCACCACAGGCTTGTTCAGACATTCTAGCTCTCCCACTAACACATTACAGGCTTCAGCTCCCGCCGGGATCTTCTTCATGAAATGAAGGTCTATCTGAAAGAGGACACACAATACACTGATTAGAGTATCATATAAAAGTCCCCAACACCCTTTCCAGTTATCTTATGGTTTAAGCGGCTTTGACCGAGAGCATGCTTTGACAAGTAAAAACAAATCATTCACATTTGAAAGTGCAATCTATAAATATGCCATTATTTTTTACTGTTTATCCACACACTAAGCCATAAATGCAATGATTTCTCTGGATTGTCATCTAAATATAGTCCAGCTGTCCAGGCTTTATGTGTCATAGAACAATTCATATAAGTGTTACAATTAAATATTACAAAAGATTATTGAAATGTAGCTATTAGCTCAACCTATTGCATAATATTTGATTTGAAGATGAGGTATCTTTCATTTCCTATAAATATGATGCCTATAAGTGTGTAAAAGCTGACCCTGACTAAGACACTGATCCTCTTATAGTATATCTGCTTTTCACTCTTAAATGCAGCGGGACTGCACTGAACAGGAAATCTCTGTATATTGAACGTGTTGATTTTTTGAGATAATTATGTGGAGATAACAAGTGTTGACTGGAGTGTTGTTTGTTCATACAGCTCTGGGGGAACTAGATCTATACAAAATAATTGCTTTGATACTTTGATGGGTCATCACTTACATCAACTCTGGCATAGTGCTAATTTTGAAAGTTTCATAGTTAAAACTGATTATTTTCCCATGTGTGTCAATTAAAAAAATATCAGGAATGTACAGTATAAATTGTAAGAAAAATACTCCCTTCCATTGGGCATGTGGTGTCAGTGAACGGTTTGATGAGTATGAAAATTCACATGCAATCACATGCCATGGACTTCGTGTCACCAGATCTCAACCTGATTGAATGCCTGCGGGAGATTTTGGGACGACGTGTTAGACAGCGCTCCCCGCCACCATCATCAAAACACTAAATGAGGGTGGATCTTTTGGAAGAATGGAATGGTGTTTATCCCTCCAGAAGAGTCCCAGAGACTTGTAGACTCAATGCCAAGGTGCACTGACGCTGTTCTGGTGGCACGTAGTGGCCCAACACCTAACTAAGACTCTTTATTCGTTTTTTCCTTTAATTTGTCACCTGTCTGTATGTATACAAAAAACTACTATGGATTGACATTCATTTCAACTGTTAAAAAAATACATTCCTTATAGGCAGTGCACGTTTTATAACTGTTTCACTAAACAGGCTAAAGTACATGAAACAGTTCAAAATCTGACCCAGATAAAAGGTTAAACTCATATACATTATGCAAAAGGTTTCAACAAGGATTTTATCTTTGTCTTTGCTGTGTGTAGTTGTCATGTGGTTATCATCAGTACTGAATGACTTTTAGAATATTTAACATGGTTATAATCCTAATCCCTGACTAGATGACCTGTCCATTAAAAAAGACCAAGACCTGCTGTTCATTGTTTGAAACATACAAACAGGTGAAACACACAATTAAACAGGACAACAAGCTGTACAAGCTTTATACCATACCTTACTGAAGTCAACTGAACTGTTCTCTCTACTGTCTCCTTTGCCGTCCGCACCCGCTAACTGAGACTGTGAGGACGACATCTGACCTGGATGATCCAGATAAGAGAGTTATAACTCAACACTAAAAGTGTCCCGACAAAGCAGAAATGATTTCTGTAAATACCTCTAGAAAGGAAAACAACAGAGAGGATCACACACAGATCGTGGAGGCCAGGTTCTACCAGTGTTTCTCTGGATAAAAGATTTTCATCACAGCTGTTGTCTCAAAAAATCCAGGCTCATGGTAACATGATTACTGCCAAGCCGGCTGACAGGTCTGGCCTAATTTCTGTATTCATTAAACAAGCGGGGAAAAAAATTAACACTAATTATAGTGTTTAATTGGCTCACAAAGCATGAAGTGAAGTTTATCAGTTTGTCATTGATTTGAAATTAGCTTTAAAATGCCACACTAGGGAAATTATATTGCATAAAAGAAGGATTTAACAAACAGTTTGGTGTGCTCTGCACACCTAATTTTGTCATGTGGAATTCTGGCAGACCTGAAGCTTGTAAAATGGAGTTGGCAATGATATGGGCAAGAAATGCTTCCAATTATGAGTCAGTCCTGGTCTAAATTTATCCCAGAATGCAACCAAACAGCTCTTGTACTGTGAAGATCAATAACAAACAAATTTGTATATTTATAGAATGTACTTCTGAACATTGTTTTTTAATCAACCTTAATTCAACCTAACAAAAACAACCTATTTTGAATTGCCAAATATCAACACAAACCATGAGAATACTGCCCTCTAGAATATGTTTTTAAGTATGAGCTGGTGGGGGCAAGTGCAGGCTGTGTAAATCAGCACCTGTTGATTTCAGTGGGGCTGTGGCAGGTGGGTGGGCAGATGGTGGATGGAACATACGCAAGTTAAGCCCATATGCATATAAGACACATACACATATTGCACATTTATAAAGTATCCACACTTCAATACTACTGACCAGATTCAACACAAAATCCAATAAAGCAATGGGTACAAAATTTGGGACTTGCGACCCCTTAAAACAAAGTTATGTCTATATAGGATCCCTTCTCACAGTTTGCATATGGTACATCAACAGGTGGTGACCAGTTCAACTGATGACTGATTCCTCCATCTGAGAGTAATTTAATTAATTATTTAGAGACTTGAAAAAGTAAACTTGTTCAATAACATACAGGAAAAAAGTTTGATAAACATGTTTTTTTCTGCTTTCCTATCTCCTATCTCATGGCCCCTCAGATGTCTTGATGATCTTGCAACCCCTTTTTAGAGGTTCCAAGGCCCAAGGTTGAGGACTACTGCAACAGAGGACAGAATCTCAACTCTCTGGTTTTCTCACCATTCTTGTCCAGGTGGAGCTCCGACGTCCGACGACTAATGTCAGCAAAAGAGCGTACAATTGGTAGCCGGTTAGCAAGCTTCTTCTGGTTCTGGTGATGGTGCTGCTTCAACAGTGTTTCCCGCACTTTCTGTCTGAGCTCATCCCCCAGTGGTGAGTATAACTCCTGGTGGTCCAAGACCATGTCTAAGGGAAACACAGACAGGCTACTTGCATTCATGTGTCAGGGATCTAAGTGAGAAACTTCCGTGTTGCTGTAATTACCTGCAATCTCTTCAATGGTATTGGCTCTCATGTCAAGCAGCACAGTGCTGTTGATGATGCAGCTTCGCAGCTCAAACAGACTGTGTAGAGAAAGAGTGGCTACGTAGGGTTTACTCCATCGCTCTCCTCCATCTTCAACATCCTCTTCAAACTTCAGCCACCTGAAACAGCAGTGTGAGTTCCAGTAAGGAGAGACCAGCAGACGGCAAACTGGCCGTCAATCTGTTCTAGCTGTAACAACAACACGCATTCGTTCAGGGTCCCACTTTCCTTATTGCTTCTCATCAGGGTATCGCTGTAAATAAAATATGT
The DNA here is from genome assembly GCF_021018895.1 of Seriola aureovittata. Lineage (NCBI taxonomy): Eukaryota > Metazoa > Chordata > Actinopteri > Carangiformes > Carangidae > Seriola > Seriola aureovittata. The sequence continues at coordinate 14,956,660 of NC_079374.1, forward strand.
CTGATTTACCATTTCAACGGAAGACCATAATTCACATAATGAATATATTTTACAGCTTTATTAAAGCTGACAAGAATCAAAGAAAAAAAGAGTAACATGAAGTGAATTCCTCTATGCAACAGTGAAATGCAATTACTTAACGTAATGGAAACACAAACATGAGACACACAGCTACAGCTCTCATCAGTATAAGTGGGATCACCCACATGACAGGTCCATTCAATCACAGCTTTCATTAATGACATGTGGGTCATGATTGTGTGTAAATGCTATGTCAGTGACTTGACAGTCTAACAGTACCTGGCACTTTCCCTCCACTCAGAATCCTCTCCATCCCTCACACAGATCTCATCCATCTCTGTGAAGAGGTCATGAGGAATATGCTCCTCATCATCATCCTCAGTTCCCAGCAGGAACTGCACTCTCTGTGAGGGAGTGTCTGGGAACATAAGGAATTGCATGAGTGGTCAAAACTGAAATGATCATATCAAGTAGCTTAAGATCACATGAGGTAGAAAGAAATATGTTTCTATGCTATAATGCATACAAGTTCATGATTGTGGCCAATACCATAAACAGGAGACTCTCTACCCTCAACCAAGGTGAGGGCCCGGTCCCTGCTCTTCCTCCTGTGCTTGTTTCCATGGTGACGGTGCCTGCGATGGCTGCGGTGCCTGGTACTGCCCAAGGGGACATGGACCCCAATGTAGAGAGTCCTGTGGCCTGCATGGGGAAAAGTCCCACAACAGTTAAAGAAGGCAACTATCTTGAGGTGTGTGTGTGTGTGTGTGTGTGTGTGTGTGTGTGTGTGTGTGTGTGTGTGTGTGTGCGTGCGTGTGTGTGTCTGTGTGTGTGTGTGTGTGTGTGTGTGTGTGTGTGTGTGTGTGTGTGTGTGTGTGTCTGTGTGTGTGTGTGTGTGTGTGTGTTTGTGTGTGTGTGTGTTCTCAGAAGCTTTACAGATAATTATTAGGATTTCACTGATCATGGTTAAGCACTACGTCTTTGCATTACTCTATTAAGCTTTTTTATTATTCACCACGGGTTTCTGCTTCATCCTGTGTGGTTTTACTTTAATGAAGTGCATTGCTGAACAGATAATATGTGATAATGTGATGCTTACTGCTACTATATAATTTATCATACCACGCTGAGTGTCAGTTTATACACCACCTGTTATAGCTGTACAATGAAAACTTTGTCAGAATTACCTTGTTGACATGAAAATGAAGTAATTGAAGGGTTTTCTGCTAGTGATGTTTGGTTCTGTTTAATGACAAAGAACTTTTATTTTATTATAATTTTAAGGTTTTCAAAGAAGATTTGGGAAGATTCCGTAAGAAGACATTTAATATTGACTTCTTAACTAAAAAACAATGGAAACAGGAACAGGAACAAGCCATAATAATCCACATCTACATTGTAAATAAACCTGTCCCCAGTAAAAAGAAAAGGGCATTTCATGAACTCTACAGACAAAAGTATAGTATAGTAATAAGTAGTATTAGTATTCTTGGTCAGCAGAGGCATTTAAGATGACAGTATATAAACTATAGTAAAGGAACTACTGTATATACTGTATTTCCATGACAATGAAAGTGTGAATTTACAGATCAAATAAATGATGTGCAAAATGTTGCAATTATCTAGTCAGGGATTTGTGTTTGTGTCTTTGTTTGTAAATTATCTTGGTTATGTGCACAGCCTGCAGCTGTGTGAAATTGCGTTGCCTGGTTGCTAATTTGTGTATCCTTTGTTTTTACAATTTAAATGCCTTGCACAACTGTGTTTGTGTGTCGAAAGTTTGTGTTTGAGACTGTGTGAGCGAGATGGAGAGAAAAAGAAGCGAGAGTGTATCTTTTTCTGCAGTCATAAGTCAACCCACTCAGCTCACTCCAGTATGATACGAGGATTCAAACAACCACATAGAGTATATACAGTGCTCTCCAGTATGACTGCTACAGCTATAACAAAATATTAGACATAGGCATAAAACAAGTAATTAATTAAGGTATGGCTTTTTCTTTTTGAAGTTTAAAGCCAAAACACGTCACTACCAATGCACAGGACATAGGATGTTGTTTATTGTCAATAAAGAAAATCACTGTATTGGCTATTGAAACACATCAAACCTTTTCAATTTTTATTTTATTTTTGGTGCATTCAATTTGGGTTTAATATAGTTGCATTCTTTAAAGAAATGCCACACACAGTGTAATCCTTTTTACAAACGCTTACACGTCTAAAACAAATTCATCTCAGCATCTCAATAGCTGCGCATCACTATCTGTGTCTGCAGATTAGGGGTGTTGCAATATACCGCTATTGATGATAACGATTATATTTTTAAAAAATAAATAAAATGTTGATTATTGTGCTAATAATATCCAATAATACTGTGATGGCAGATGTTAGACTTTTTTGTTTATGAGTTCATACGGTTGCCAATATCACTATCCATTAAGTGTAACTGTTCTTTTTGTATGCTTTTGTACAGTTATGGTTATGGACTCTCTCGCCAACTCCCTACACTTGTATTTGAGTCCAATTCATTTGCCAAAAAAGAGACAAAACACTCAATAAACAAAGTTAAAGTCTTTTTTACTAATTTTCTATAGATGTTGCAATAATATTATTGTTATTGTGAATTCTTTTGGCCATGATAATCGTGTAGTGTAAATGTGATATCGTGACAGCCCCTCTGCAGATACAGATGGGAGCAGTTTACTCAAGTTACTCAGTGGTACTGTTTGTATCTTTGTTGTGATTATCCATGTTTTTCAGTGCTTATAAAATTACTGATGTGAATTCATCTCACCCACAGTTTCTGCCTCCCACTCTGCTCTTATCTTTTAACTATGAAAAAGCTGTCAAGAGGACTGCAGCAGTTGCGAGGACAGAGTGGGCGGACTCAGCTGCAGCAGCCTTTTAGTGCTTCAAGCTCTTTGTGTTCCTGACGCATTCAGTGTCAGTCAAGGTACCTTCAAGATCTTCCTGCTCAAAGTTGGTTCCCTGTTGGGACCGTGCTCCTCCTCTGTCCACCACAGCCTCATCGTCGTTCCTCTGTTGGACACATTGATAAACACACGATCACATATTCTATACAATGATATTATAAGCACTATTCAATACGGTTTCTGATCAAGCACACAGCTGGAACTGGATCATGATACAACATAACTTCCAGTATACTGATGTATTCTGAATATAACATGTGATAAAATGTTTGTTGACTTGGTGTTCCCTCACAGTTGGGGGCATTATGAACAAACACATTATCCCACAGAATAGCATGGTTTCCATGGAAACTAATTGCACAACTCATCTTGAAGAGTATCTTAGTCCAAACAAAAGCTTTTTATGATGGGAACAATAAATTACCCACCTACAATTAAAGTTTTGCTGCTGTTCAAGGTGCTCCCTTTGCAGTGACCTGTGCTTTGTTGTAAATGGAACCTCAGTTCAAAAGTTGAATCATCGCTTGACTTTATTTTGAAAAAGTTAGAAAAAGTAAGATAGTATTTTTCTAAAGTGGCTCTTTTCTTGTTACTTATTTTATATTGTTGCCAAAAAAAAAAAAATTTTTAAATTTTAAATCACTAGCAATCTTTCTTCTACCACCCCTACCACCACATTTGTTCTTAACTGGTGGAGAAATTTAATAACAACAATTCATTAAACTATTGTATATTCCAAAATAAATAGAATTGTTGATATGATGATGAATTTACTTTTTCACTGCAGCTGAAATTAAGAGAACAGCACTGGTCCATACAGACCTTCAAACGTGGAAATACCAGGGAGCAAAAAAAAAAGAAAAAAAAGGCATAATCCTCAGTGCAGAGCTTTTGTCAGATTACAGAAGAGAATACTGAATGACCCCTGCAAATGTCATAAAGCTGTTTGAGCATTTCCTATGAACCTTCCTGTACAACAGCATCACTAAGCTGCTCGTTCCACATGTGACAGCAGTTAATGAGCAGTTACCAAAACTAGCTACAATTTTTTGACTGCTCAACAAGAGAAATGCAGCATGACAGACTGAGAGACAAACATTGCCATATCAGGAGACGACTTAGACTCTCATTGTGTGGTGTGAATGTTGGCCTGCTTATGTAATCACAGAGAAAGAATATGAGGGGGAGGAGGGGGTACGAGAGAATTGGTAAAACCAGGAGAAATGTTTATTTGTCATTTACTGGTGCACATGCAAGGATAGAGTTTCAACACCTGCTTGTGCTTATTTTCTTAAAAAACAAAAAAACAAAAAAAAACAAATGTAGGTTAATCATGAAAGTTTTATAGTTTTTCAACATTCCTTTACAAATCTGAACATACTACCACAACTCACCATGAACATTCACAGCTAAATTGTACAGCCTTAAACTGTGAATGGCCACGCTGAAGAGAGCACCAGACAAAGGTGACATAACCACTCCAGAGGTACATGAAGAGGCTTATAATAGGCTAATCATAACAATAATAATGAATACAAAAACATTTAAATCTGGGTTACTACGATGCTATGAAAGTAATTTCTAAAAGCTTGAGAGGCTGAACTTTACAGTAGTAGTGGAGAAGTAAATGTCTAGAGCCATGCTAGTGGCTATAATTCATGACACTATAAAATATTAAAATTGTTTGGTGGATGAGAAAATAAGAGATAGGTGGTATTCTAATATCTTTTAAGTTGGTTCAATGGGGCTGCCAGGGGAAATGCCATGATATTCCTTCAAAAAGTAATTCAGCATTCTGGGAAATACGCTCATGCTCTGTCAAGGGGAACAAAATCCAGCCACTGATTAATATGTTATATCTTGTCTGTTTTATCAGTACACAAGCCGAATTGTTAAAGCAATCTGAAGTTTTACAAGGGGTTATCCATCATTTCTTCACAGGTTGCAGGGATTTCGTGGCTTACAACTTCACAATGACAAGAAAGACTCCGGCAAGTCAGTAGACCAATTGACTGCGTTCAACTTTTGCTTTTACCCTCATTTCACTAACCTTTGATTCTAGCATGCAAAATTTAGCAACATGTTAAGATGACAAGCTAACTGGACACGTGAAACTCAAGCGACAACTTCCGGGGCATCCGTAGGCTGAAAACAGAAGTTAGCACGGAAGTGCCAAAAACTGCAGTTACTCGATTGGCAACTTGAAGTTGGCTCCAAAAGCGAGTCAGTCTTTATAGGCTGCCTTATTAAAATGGCCAACTCAAAAGCAGCAATGTACAAGTTCACAGCCTGTCACAGAACGGTTTTGGTTTCTGTAGCTAATTTCCCACTTCATGACAACTGTACGAGGGGAGAATTTTTATATAACTCACCCATTTAAATGGTATTAACGCTTAAAGTTATGCATGGCCACTTTAAGTGACAGGTGGGAGCCTCACTGTTGGCTAGACGCTTGCTATCGACCCGGCGTCACCTTAGCTAACTCGAGGGCTAGTCAATGACCGCTCGGCCGTGTTTGTGATGTTTGGAAGATTTTTCATGGAAATATCGGACAAACACTGTGGTTTGACGAGCTTGAAGACAAACGTGAACATCTGCTCCTGCCTTTTGAGGTGAGTGAAACTGTAGTACATATATTTTATTTATGTCAACACTAGTGAGCAGATCTTGGTGTCTACACTCACCATACCTGGCTTGTTAGCTTAGCTTGTTTAATAGTTAATTAGCCAGCAAAGGCATTAGCCATGGTTTAGCTTTTGAGCAAGATGTCCAGACGCCCAGCTGTGCTAACGATGCTAACGGGAGTAAATGCTTGCGGCAGTTATTAAAACGTCATGCACCAAAGTCTCTGCTCCTCACACGGCCCACCCAGGTGGAGTCTAGCTCAACCAAGATGGCGACGGCGGTGCAGCTCATCCAAAACTGCTCTTAACAAACCAATAAGTAATCTCACGGAGGCTACGTTCATTTTTATACACGGTCTATGGGGAAACTGTGATCTGACTCAGGATCTCCAGAGTCTTTGGGATTGATCCTCTATGGACCATGAATGTCTTTACCACTTGTCATGAGAATCCAGTAGTTCTCTCTGGACTTAAGTGTTCCACTGACAGACTGAGCAGCTGCCACTGCAGACAACAGACTATAGCCTTTAGTTACATTGTATACTTTTACGTGTTTGATCTGAGAAGTCTTAAGAATGTGAACAATGAATAAATACATATAATAAGATCAAGAATATTGTAACGGACCGGGTGACATGTTAATGTAACTGTTCTGTTATAAGGTTACTGTGTTAAGGATGTTAAGTGCAGTTAAGGTAGAAATGGCTCATAATTGTATAATTTTACAGGTTGTCAGTGAATGTGTGTTATGCTTAGAGGGTGTGAAGCCTGTCAGTTATCTCAACAACCTATGACAGTGATTGATGTGAGACAACATACCTGTGATTGGCTGATAGTGTGGGGGACAGGTTGTTGTTGTGGCTGTTATCTGGGAAGCGAGAGCTAGTCTACGGCGGGAGTTGTTGAAGTTGTGAAAAGCGCTGAGATTACACGGTGAAAGCATTAAGGGTTTGTTGTTTTGGCGTTGGCTACGACCTACAGTAGCCTGTGTTAAGTGAACGAATAAAGTACTGCTGAAATAAGCTCAAGACCCGTAGCTTCATTATTTAGGGACGCTACAATATTACTATTACAAGCTTTCATCAAATAACTGCTGTGATGTGAACAGAACAATCTGTGAGATGTGTGATGAATAAACATTAATATGACATTAACACATGATTCCGTATTAGAGCTGGGCACTGTGCTGGTGTTGATTAGTGCGCCAGAAGTATGGACTTAAGTGCAAAACTCATTTGACACTGCCATTCACTGCAAATCCAACCAGCATCAGCTAGGATTCAGGAAGCAAAACAAACACATAACTGCCTTTACTAAGTGCTGAAGTGAGATGTGCTAAATTTTTAGGGTTGGCTGTTCCTCAATAGAGCCAAACAGATTTAGAGCACTTATTACAGTAGGTATTTTTATCCTGTCAAATGCTTGCTACCAGCTTTTCCCTGAGCCATCTTGACCACCAGATGACCATCAAAGCATTTTGATAGTGAAGGTCGCTGCTGGTCACATCTGCAGTGCCACATGGGCTGGCCAGGCCACTTGGCTGATGTTGATAATCTGTCTAAAAATACACAGGGCATGGATCAACATCCATGCTCAGATTAAACTGCCAGTATTTGTTACTAAAGCTCCAGCCACATTAGCCTATATTAATTGTGTTCTGTGCTGACACACAATAGTAACATTTTAAACATTGTATAATATCCAGCACCTTCAATATAAATTAAAATGCATCCTTTTGGGAAGAGCTTGTATATTGTACCCCTATATTTTTGAATAAGTGCACCATAATCAGTTAAGCCCTCTCAAAACAGATATCCACTTGAAGGGGCTGCCATGACTCGTACACTAAGCTGTTTTATGTTTTTGTGCTGTTTAAATGGGTCGACTGGACAAATGGATACAAGGATGTTAACACCTGTTGGAACATACCCATAGCAGATTGATACTATTGATTGATTGATTGATTGATACTATTTTCATACACCCGAGTGAAAAATGGTCTCTGATCTGAATTAGATCAGATCAATGAACTACATTGTCAAGATATATAAGAAAAATAGGAATCCAAAGAAAAGTGTTGTATATATAGACAGGTGACAAATCAAAGGAAAACCAACATAAAGTGTCTTAGCATGGTGTTGGGCCACCACATGCTGTCAATACAGCTTTAAAGCTCCTTGGCATTGATTCTACTTGTCTAAACTCTACTTGAGAGATGAACACTATTCTTTCAGGAAATATTTTTCATTGATGTTTTGATGGTGGTGGTAGAGAGCGCTAACATGTTGACCCAAAATCTCCCACAGGTGTTCAATTTGGTTGAGAACTGGTGACTGTGAAGGCCACAGCATCTGATTCACATCATACTCATCAAACCATTCACTGATCCCTCATTCCCTATGGTTGGGGGCACTGTCACCCTGTCTCCCCACTCATTTTTGAGGCTTTTCCTTTAATTTGTTTCCAGTGTAGTACAAGTATATAGGTCCACTCACAGCTCAGGCAAAACTAAAGCCCACTGCTGCTTTTTAGACTAATGATCAACTACTCACCATCAAAATCATGCTAAAGGACTGGCTAGCTGTGCAGCTGAAGTGATATCACAGGATGTGGGACATTCCTGGATCTGATCCCTACAGAGAGCTGTGTCAACTTTGGAGCCATCAGTTGCAGCAATGTCATGAACTGCACAGGCTTTCATGGGGCGCAGAATGCACTGTAATCCTTAAATATTTCTGCTATAAACTTCAACATCCTGTAAGAGGACACGTTAATCCTATTTTTTTCAGAGCTGCTATCTAAGGTGTTTTACAGCTTTGAAAACCTCATTTTGTCAAACTCAATATCTGCTTCCTTTAATTATCCTGCCTTCCTCCTTCTTAAGATACATCAATTGTGGTCAGCAGGAAAAAGGTCTTTTTTACTTTTGCACAGTTTTATCAGGCTTTACTCATTTTGGACAAGTAGAGAGAACGATATCTATAGAAACTGTCCTGGAATTCTGACCTGAGAAAGCATACACCTTCCCCTCTGTTAACCACAACAATTAGAATATTAACTCCATCGTGTCAGAACAGTGAAGATCCCTAGGGGTCAAGTCTTGTCCTACCTGATATTTGAAGAGCCAAGGAGCCTCTGAATTTTCAGGATGCATGAGCTTTCCCTCTGTGTCTTTTTCCATTATCAGTTTAGTCGGAGTGCAACGCAGTCTAAAAGCTGAGCTCTGCAGCGCAAATTCCTGCTGCCCTGGTTCATACCATGCCTGATAAATACTGATGCCCTTCTGGTGTGTCAAACAGCAGTAATTTGTGATTGAGCATCTATCAACAGAGCAACCAGACTCACGAGATTATAGCTATGACATCAGTGCTGCTGCCCAGCAGCATCTTATCAAAGACTAAGCCTGGTTCATACTGAGCCTTGTCTCTCTCCATACTGTAAAGATAAAGAAAAGCTTGTCATGTAGAATTGAATCAACTTGGTCACACCAAGGGAACTGTTTCTGCAGCTCCACCAGTGAGCCTGTCTTCTACTTGCCCTTGCCCTCTTGAGAATTTGATCAAAGAAAAATCAATTGCAATAACAAATGCACATTAGTTTTTAATTCTAACTTTGATCCTTGTGGTAACAGAAACCATAAAATCTAGGGAATGTAACTCACCAAACTTCTACGCCCAACTGATGAGACAAAGGAAGAATTCACCTGAAAGATTAAAAAAACATCACTTTAGTTCAACAGATAGAAGGTTCATGAATATTTAGCAGTTTTATTCAGTGTAATCTAGAAAGTTCCAAACTTTAGGAATCAACCGCCCAAAACATTTTCACATTTGAACATATTTTTCTCTACATCAGATAAAGATTAACACTGAAATGTTATTTTTAAATTCTTAAATGACTTTCGAGGTCACGTTGTGACCCAACATTTTGAAGCCAAAGCCACTAAAGTAGTACCAAAAGCCTGTGAGTCTAAAACCATCGGCTAAATGGAAAAATCTGTTTTGATGTAAACAGCAAATGGATAATGACAACAAATCTCCTCCAGAGTGATCAGCAAAGACCAATGGGAATGGGCCTATACTTCTCTTTGAGAACATCCCCTGAGAGACTTTATTTTCTTTTATCTGGATTGGATCTAAGAATTTCTCCAAAAGAAAATGTTAAAATAGCACTTGACTTTGTGAGGATATCTGTGTGTGAGCTGCCCCCGTTTGCATTTGGGCAGCTATGACAGAGCAGCATCCTCTCATGATACATTTACTGCATTTTACATGAACTTTAATCTAACCAAGTGTATTTACATGAGGAGATGACACAAGGTCACTTCTGTCTGAATTTACTATATTAACAGGACATCTGTCACAATAGCGATTTGTTTAAAATTATATAGCACAATATAATGGGACCTCACTCAATCACTGCTACAGCATAAATGTTCTACTGTTAAACTGCATCACATTGAAACCTCCTACCTCCTGGTAGTGAAAGTAACTTTCTCATCATGCCTCTAAAGATGAACTCACATTTTGGCTTCACTAAATGAATAAGATTTCAATCAATATTGCAGCACCAGCATGTTGAAAGCTGACACACTGTCATTGCTCTTGATTAAAAAGACAAAGTCATTTTCTGTTGAGTGAGTATCTAGAGCTATGCGGGTAAAAGCTCCACAGTGAGCAGCTGTATCATCACCTGTGGAAGGATACTGACTTTAACACTCTGCGTCTGCCTCCTGGAGCATCTTTTACATTTCTCCACCCCCCCACCCCTATATAGCACACTGATTAAGCTTGACATATTAATCTACATAAGTAAATATTTGTCCCAAGAGATCAGTGCTCTTTACCGATGGCAGCAGCGGCTCTATCTGAGCACCCTGGTCCGTGGTGTCCATGATCTTCTCTCTCAGCGCTTCACGGCAGCAGAGGGATGGAGCAGAGCTCTACGCTGTGTGTAAATCCCTGTCAGGTGCGGCAGTGACTGAGCGACCACACAGCCGCTCACATGTTTAAATCGGCGTCGCTCAGCAGCTCGGAGATGATTAACGCTTCTCAGACGCTGTCCCACTTCATAAAAAAAATAAATATATGCGCATAGCTGACGTGGACGCGTCACTCCTGAAATGTTCAGCCTTTGTTTCAGACAGAGGGGATGAAGACTGACATATGATGAAGGCAGAAAACATTAGGCTACTGAAGTCAGCAGAGACCGTGTTTCTCTCCAAACGATTTGATGTTACAGGTTATACAAATATTTCATATTGTGACTCAGTGGGGATAGACTTACTCATGAGGACTATTTTAGCAGAAAAAGCTGCAGCCCGACTCTCCTTTTCCACACAGTGTCTCACTCATAGTTCATAGAAATCGAACTCCAAAAAAAACAGGCACAGAAAACTATTAGATACTAATTTTAAAAAATTAAAATAAAAAAAAATCAACTGCAAATACTTTTTACAAATTCTCCGGGGATTTGTGTTAAAGGATAAAATTAATACTTGTATGACTCTGATACAGCTGCCTATCTGAGTCCTCTCAGGCATTTTCCTCCAACCTTAAAATGAACGAAGTATGGAAAGCAATAGATCTGTGTTGACGATGTATTACTGCTGTATTACTGCTAAATCAAAGCCGCATGTAGAATATCTCTGTGAATAAAAATAGTGAAACTCAGGGCAATGCACACAAAGGGATCAAGGCCAAATTCTTAGAGATGTGAAAGGATTTCATAATTTTAAGTCTGAGAGAGACATTTATTATTGTCTTAAATTGTCTTTAAATGATCACCTTTCACCCCCAGCGTCAAAGGCAGTGGTCGCTGTGTTGTTGGCACATTTCCACCTTTCCTCCTCTACCTCCCTCTGAGGACCAATAGCTATATTATTGTTGAAAGACAAATAAGTGCCCATGGATTGTATTGAAGTTACTGAACCTGAGGATGACCAGGCCTACACACATCTCATTTAGTCCAACTGAGTGCAGGTATTCCAGCCACCTATGCCAGCAGATGAAAAAAATGTTTTTGTTATTTTCACATTGGTGTTTGAACTGTGACTTGACTTGTGAGTTCTTATAGTTTTACTTTTTTTTTTTATTATTGTCAGAGAGTGTGTTTACAAGCCTGTTGGTGGTGTTCATTAGAGCTTGGGGATTGCTGTTGAAAACACATTTGGCACCGCAGTTCTGAGTCCTGTTAACAGCAGGGATCCCTTTAATAATAGTGAAGTGCCGCCATCTGGTGTAAATCACAATCCATGTGTGGTTGAATCCAGAGGAAAACCGCAGTTAGGCTCTATAATTGAGACATAAATAGAAGTTATTATTAATAAATGGTAATTTAAAAAAATCCGTGCGCTTCCTCATAGCTGCCCCTGGACTGTTCTGACCTCCCGAGATCCCCGAGCCACAAACTGAGGAGCTGCTCGATCACAGGACCTGCATTCATTTATCGCCATCTGCTGTTTATCCCTGGGAAGGCCCATCGCTGCCTGTCAGAGTGAGCGTGTGCACACACACACACACACACACGCATACACACACTCTTTGTGACAAGCTAAATAGCACAGCTCTTATCGACAGCTGTGAGCATCTCCTTCACACTGAAATTCCAATTAAGCGCACACTGACTTTATTATGCGTCAGCTTTAATTATATGTATTCTTAACTTCATTAATTTGGTATCAGTGTTCAATCATTTTTCAAATTACGCTATTAAAAAAGACAGAGCATAAACAGAGGTTTAATGATTCAATCGGCAATTAACCAATCAATGTGCAATCAATTATATTTGAAAAGATTTCGCACTTTCACCACATATTTTATAAAATCACGTGTTGTTGGTTCCCCCACCCCACCCCACCCCCCCGGCTGCTGCGGGTCTGTGCACATTTTCACACAATCGAGACTTTCGTTTCATGTGTCACTTCCTTTAGACGTTGGACAGAAAACTTGTCAACTTCACAGTTTTTCAGATATGACCACACACACACACACGCACACGCACACACACACAAAAGTTTTCACCCTCCTAAATTTCTTGGCAAACTATGGAAATGCCAAATTCATTCTAACCAGCTGCTGCAGCAAAATTATTGTTGAGTCAGTCTATAGGCAGATCCATTCAGTCAGGTAGGGACATCAGGGTTATCATTAATAATAATAAATACCACTTGAATCACTTTGAATTATGGAGGATATCATAGACATTGTACAGTCTCGCTCCGTACACAGTGTTTCCCATTATTAATCTCGCATTATTTTTTTTCCCTCTTTGATTGAACTTTTTTGCTGTGCGTTTGTGAAGTCCCTCATTATTGAATTTGAATTGTATTGAAACCACCGGTAGCCTGTTTTCTTCGCACGCTCTCCAATTTGAAGGAAAAGTCTCGCGGAGCCTCAGAGAGTTTGTGAGTGTGTGATTGGGATCATTAACTCGTTAATCACCCGTTTCACGGCCGCATAATTCAACCGCTTCGTATTTGTGGAAAAATGATGCGTTCATGAAAATTTGCCAAATATAAACTCTTTGCCTTTTTAAAGATAAATAACCAAATGTATGTCGGTTTTCATACTGAATAAAACATTTCTTACTTGTCCAGATGATAACATCGTTTATTATGTTTCAATCACGTTACAGCAGATACAGAGATTTTCACAACAGCAGAGCGTACAGGCTATGAAAAATAACCATCTGAAATGAATAAATAAATAAATAAGACCCTAAGTCTACATTAACCAACATTTATAACTTCTTTAACCACATGTATCATGAATGTAGCAGTGATCGTCATAAACTTTTGGTAGCCTACAGCTTTGATAAAGTACAAAATACATTGTTTTTTGTTTTTTTTTTCACTGACAGAGATTATTATGCCAGTATATGCTACACAAGAACATTTCATGTACAGATCCTCAATGTCTTTTTTTTTCTTTTTCTTTTTTTACTAACAGTTTAGGCTACTTAACAGAATTAATCAGATTTAATCTATTTTGTGTACATCCAATCACTATCACCAAATGTCCAGTAGTATGTACATTATTTTCATAATTACAGTGTTTGTATTTTTGATTTAACAGTGTGAATAGAAAGTGCCCAACCCATGATAGGGCTGAACAGTCAGTAGAGGAAGAATTTACACTTTGGCCATTAACTGAGGAGGTGGCAGTTCTTATTATCTTTTTCTTTTATTGTTGATGAACCGATAGATAGATAGATAGATAGATAGACAGATAGATAGATAGATAGATAGATAGATAGATAGATAGATAGATAGATAGAGTTTTTTCTTCGTTTTAACTGTGAGGATAGAAACTGTAATAACCAATGTCCTTTGTGCAGTTCTTTTCACACTCTCTCGGTGCCAGTAGCTCAGATTTTAACGGGGACACCGTTTCTGAAACCGGCGTGGCAGACGGTGAGATTCTTCTCCTTTTCGCCTGTTCAAAGATACCAGAATCACTCGAATCAATTGACTTAATGGAGGACGGCGTCTCTATCCAGCTTGACTCAGATGTCATGTCTTTGGGTTTGGCCTCCTCAGAGCTGCCGATCGGTGATCTCTCCGTCGGGATGGAGTCTCCCTCCTCGGCCAGGTAGTTGGTGCCCGCTCTGGCACCGATTGAGTTAGCGGGCCAGCAGGAAAAGACCGAGCTGGATTTGCTATTTACGCCACAGTACTGCGGCGGCGTGCGTCCTCCCCAGCCTGATGGGTCTGCGTAATAGCCAAGAGGCCGGTTGGAGCAGCCTGCAGTCGGCAGGGGAAGAGCCTTAACTCCGGCCGCTGCGTAGGACAGCAAGGTGGCCGCGTTACCGGCGAAATCAGCGGCGTCGTATGCCGAGGCAGCAAAGTCCAGTCGGTTGTTGGCAGGGGTGACAAACCATCGCTGCGGGGGGGTGGCAACAGTGGGCTCCTCGGTTTGCTGCGGGGATAGCAAGCTGTTGCCGAGTGGGACGCTGCGCTCCGTGCCAGGACCAGTCCCCACGCCAGGGTGAAAGCGAGATTTGGCATAAGTGCTGACAAATTGGTCCTGCAGGAAAGAGCTAGGCATGGCATATCTCGCACCCGGCACGATCTGTGAACGCGGAGAGTCACCCGGTGATGGAGTTAGGCGGTCAATGTCGCAGCCTGTGTAGACACTGAAAAGATGGAGAGAAAAACAGAGAAACAATTCAGCAACTACACTGTGCTCTATAGCTGGTCATCTAGAAATCAAAGATATGTAGGATCCATTTGACCAGTTCATTTATTTAGTGTGGAATATCACATCTAGTAAGAGAAGAAATCTCCCTTCTTTTAGAGAGGAGGTAAAAACATTTCAACTGCCTTACACAATGAAAAAAACATCAATATGTTAAATTATATTTTCCATCGCTTATCATTAAGATATCAATATAAATCTTCAACATGCAAACAAGTCGAAGTTACATGAATGAACAGATTATAACGGAACGTCTTTAAAGAATATTTGGTTAATAATGTTTTTTGTTTTTGTTGTTTTTTTCTCAAATATGTCCACAGTCATTCCTATCGGTTAAAATGAAAAATGAAAACTCCTTGTTTCATTTGCAATCAATACAAAATCGATTCATTTTCGAAATCATATGAGCCCCCTCTAATTTGAATAAGATTTTTTTTTATAAATCAGTAAATAGGATATTTACTGTAGAAGAATTATAGAAGTGCATTTAACCCTTTTAATGAGAAATAGTCTGATTGTAAAAAAGTTTTTAGAATGAAATCACAGCAACGTGAAACAATATTACAACTGAATTAAAAAAGAAAAAAAGAAAGAAAAAAAAAACTAAAGAGGAAAACAGGATTATCTTACGTGTCATAGTTGTCCCGAAATCCTTTAGCAAACGGGTTGTGGTCAATTTTTAGTTGCGTAATCTGTGGAAAGAGGATGGATTCATTAGAAAGACAAAGACTTGTGCATGGAGATTAGAGCACTGCAGAGTCAATCCCAAAATATTTTCTTTATTTAGAACTGTGTGTGTGTGCGCGCGTGTGTGTGTATGTGTGTGTGTGTGTGTGTGTATGTGTGTGTGTGTGTGTGTGTGTGTGTGGGATGAGGTCATTCACTATCAACCCCTTGTTAGAATGTGAGACTTTTTTTTCTCGATTTGTATTTAAATCCACTTTGTTATGTTTTGTTTTAAGATAAAAATAAAATGTAAAAATGCGATAGACTTGTCAGGGTGTGAATTTGCAGTGTGGTGTCGGATATCACGCGGTCGTACATCGGTGTTCTGGTAAGCTGTGACGGCGATGAATTGCGTTTCTGTGAAGGTGAAAGTCTGGACTCTTCCCGGTTGGCTCGTGTCCTCTGTCCCATCCTCGTTTACTTCCACCACATGGAGCCTGGGCTGGTACTTGTGAAGAGACTGGAGAACCACCATCTGGAGATCCGGTTAAAAGAAACTTACTTTCAAACTTTTGATTAACGATTAAAACATCATATTAAACAGATCTACCTTAGTTTTTTTTTTTTTTGTAAATCTTTATTATAATAAAACCGAAAGCATTGTTGCGCTGAAAATGATACAGTGAGTAATAGTAATAGTAAACGCCCTCAAAATGAAAAATAATCATCATTAGTCATTGCATATTTCCAACTGATATTACATTAATTGTGCAAAAAAATAATTGTTATTGAATCATTGGATATAATGTTGCATTACCTGCCCCGTGTTGTTGGAGGCACCTTTATTGTTTGTAAGCTTTAGCTTTCCAAATGATATTTCTTGACGCATCCAGTGCGCACCGGTGTTTGGTGAGTCCGGGTGCATGTAAACCCTATTTCCTATAAGAATATACAAAGAACAGAAAAATGAGACAATATATTTGATTGATTATTATTAAAGAATTAAGTTTTCCACCAAAATCTTAAATCTGAATTTCTAACCACTTGCTGTGGTTTAAACAAACGATTTTTTAATTTATTTGTGCAATGAATGTGCAATAAATGTAATAATTAAAAAAAAAAGTATGATACCTATTACATTTGTGTCTGCTTTCCCACATGGCACCCACTTCCCCCCTTGAAATCGCCAGTGATTTGGATCCGCAAGTATTACATCCACAAATATATTGTAGTGAGCAGTTGGATCAAGGCCAGAAATGTTGAAGCTTAAAAATGGGAACATTCGTCTGTGGAAAAATAAAGAAACAGATTTAGAAAACGCCTCCATAACTAAAAAAAGAAAGAAAGAAAAAATGCAGGAAAATCAGATTCGATTCCCCGTTTTCTTATCAGCTTGCATGGGTCACATGTCAGGTCCGATATCCTTTTTTTTTTTTTTTAGCTGGGGAGAATAGGGATTTGATTCTAAGAGAGATCCATTACAACTTTAAAAACAAAAGCTTCACAGTGGTGAAGCCAAAAATTGACTAATTCTGCAGGTGTATGATAGATCAGCCCGTGTGCGCGAACTTACCGTCCTTGCTTTGTGATGATCATTTCTGTTTGGTGTCTGTGAAACTTCAGCCACAGGGCCCTGTTGCACAAATACACCTGCGCTTTCCCCGGAACCAGTCCTGCTTGCGCCGAAGAGAACTGGTAAAAAGCTCCTCCTTGGTAAGTGTGTCCATACTGTTGCGCGTAAGGGTAGCCCGCTGTCGGGTAGCCTTGAGGAGAAGTGTTGGTCAGAAGGCTGTTGTAAGCTCCATTGGTTATGACCGGGTGATGGGCCATATATCGGCTGGGACTTCCAATAGAAAAAGCCGGGTGCGCTGGTCCATGCTGGCTCGGGTAAGGAAACATGGCACTGGGAGCTGCTGAGACTGGCTGCGGCTGGGTAGATGGAGAAAAGATGCACCTTTCTCCTGCAGATCCATCGAAATTATGACGGATGTCAGAGACTCCGTGAAGATCAGGAGAGAGTTTGCCCCTCTGGACGTCCCCTGATGCGTCCTTGGAGTCGGGAAAATTGTCTGCCTCTGACTGATTCGTCATCTCCCTAGAGTTTTTTTTCAGAGGTGAACTTCTCTCCAGGTTGTCACTCGCAGATATAATAGGATGGTCCTGTAACGAAAGCTCTGATCCATCGGAGCTCGAAAAGCCACTGCCCACATTCATAAATTTCTTGGAGAGATCACTCGCTGGCGAGATGCAATTCTCGACCTGCATAGCTCAATAGGAAGCCACTATTAGCTCAACCTATATCACAAGCGTTTGCGCACGCCTTTCCTAATCTAACACTATGAAAACGCCTTGCTATGACTTGAGGAACCAAAGGCAGCAAATTAGCCAATTGACACTATCGTGCAATCAGGAAGGATTTTCTTTCCATCACTCTCCCTGCTTTGCTAATGAAACAAGTACTGCCATTGGTTAACTCAAGGCTGTAATTTAATTAGACAGCTCTTAATTAGGACAATATGAGGAGCGCTGTGCGCAAAGTGATTTGTTTGTAAAGTGACATGGGCCTATATTTGATATGGACCCCGACTTTTCTTCTAACATATATATATAATATATATATATATATATATATATATATATATATATATATGGAAAAAAGTAACATAACATGATAAAATAAAAGTATATGGTTTTAAAGATTGTTTTCTACTGTCAGCTGCACGTTTGCTGCGTTATTTACCTATTTATCCGCGTTATTTACCTATTTATGTGCTATGAGTGCCAAAGTATGTCTGCCCAAGAAACCAAAATATATTATTAACACACCAAAAATGACAGTCCATGACAGGCAGTGCATCTGATGCCTTAAAATGTTTGTGATATAGCGTGAAATCATGGCGTCCCACTGAAGATGTGTTTATGAGTCCCAGTGCTGGTAAATATTTTATGCACTAAAGTTATGAACCAGTGCACTGATAACTGGGACTGCTGTGGCAAATACAGCTCACACAGAGTAAAGGAAAACCTTTGAAAAATATGTGTTTGGGACTGTTGGTTTTAAATTATTATTAAATACAATTTAGTTCAATTTCTTTCTTTTTTTTATTGTAAGACTAAACATCAAATGCCTATTGAAACCCATCAAGTCTGAGGTTGAGAAAAAACATCTTTCTGAAGAGGATATCCCACAAAATAGATCAAATGTGATGTCAGCAGGATGCAGATCCTTCACATAACTAACAGAACAAGGAGTATGTTTAGCGAGTTTGTTAGCAGCTAGAGTTAATGTAAAACCTCCGAACTTTCCATCATTGAATTACTTTTATAGACCACCTGAAGTCAAAACTGATGAAACTTCATCAGGATGTTAATGATTCAGAATTTGAAATAAAGTGTCTGTAAGTTCTTGTGCCTCCAATGCGGCGAGAGTGGCTGCAGTCAGTAGTCAGTATAAACACCTTCCAGCTTAACTTACTAACAAGGTTATTACCAAGTTAACACATAGGCCTACTGCTGTTCAGGGGGAGTGGTTTGATGTACAGTTGATTCTATGATTGTAAGGCCCTTTTAAACTCTGCTGAAGTTTCTGATACACCTGAACAACAATTTAATTCAATGCAACATTTATGAGGCTTATAGTGTCAGAAAGGTGTTGATTCAACACTGTAGTGTGTTTTTTTTTAAACTGTAGTTTGTAGATGTAGATATATTCAGTTGCATTATATTAAAACATGTTTATCTCTCCCCCTCAAGTATGTAAATGAGGGCAGGCAAAATATTAGAAACACCTTTTTCATATAAAGCTGTATTGTACAACATACAATTCTAAAAATAGATCATTTCCAGTCCACTGAATAAGTTTTGGTTTAGTTCTACTGCAGTGTGATTAACCAGCAAGTGTGCGTAGAACAATCTCTACCAGACAAGGTTAAGACAAAACCGATCAAGGCCTGATTCACTGTTGGGTACATCCACGAGTCTGTATCTCTAATGAACAGCCATGAATCTCTGCAGCTAACAAGAGGGGTCATTACAGTAGGGCTATAGGGTCCAGCAATCTATTCCTGTGAAATATACAAGCACAGGCTTGTCTGTGCCCAAGCAAAAGAGGTCACTCTCTGCTCTCCTCATTACAGGATTATGGTTCACTTCCAACACTGATCTTTAATAAGCAAAACGAGCTTGTTTCCACCCCCCACCCCCACCCCCACCCCCTGAATAAACCAATTGTTGAATCACCCATGCAGCAACTCGGTGTGTTTCCCCAGGTGCTCTGGTGCCTGTTTATCAGAATCCTCTCTTTTTTTTTTTTATTGGCTCAGTCAGCTAGTGGACATAACCAAAGAGGAGGGGGTTGATTTGTTATGCCCATGGCCAACCTTGTCCCTTGGGGAGATTGTATTGTGCAGGTTAGGATCTCTGCCCCCTGCCTTGCGCAGACTCTCCGTTGACCAGCTGAGCTTAATGCACAGGCTCTCTGTGCTATTTCTGCTCCAAAAGAAATAGACTTTTTCATTTAAATTGTAAAAAGTGCATGTATATGTCTACAATTTGTCAGTGCAGGTATATTATTCATTTCAATGACAACAAACCTCTTTGAAAGAAACATCCTACAATAATCTGAAAAAAATACAACAATAGACTGTATAATTATGAAAAAAAATATATATATGTTCTTCTTAACAATGTTCAGTTAAGCATAAAACAGTGTCCTTTTTTCAAGTGCGTTGTATCACCATTTTTTATTGTTGTGCCAAAGGAATCTGCTTGCCACCTGGGTCTAATCTAATCAATGTGAATGACAAGGAGAGAAAAAGCCTGAAAGTGAGCACCAGCTTAGGGACTTTACCTAATGCCCAGTACTGTCACTTCAATGATATGATCACAGCACACAAAATGACAACAAAATTATAGCCAGCAAGGATATGGGGACATAGTGTGCTGCTCCAGTCAGGTGAAATTGCTTTTTCCGACTATGAAATGGCTTGTCTCTTGTCGGATGGGTAAACATTTCCTTGTCAGGCCAGTAATAAGGAATGAGGCACAGTGGGCTGAACTAAGAGGATAGAGCCAAGGTTATTTGGGATTCA
Source organism: Seriola aureovittata (assembly GCF_021018895.1). NCBI lineage: Eukaryota > Metazoa > Chordata > Actinopteri > Carangiformes > Carangidae > Seriola > Seriola aureovittata. The sequence continues at coordinate 14,977,191 of NC_079374.1, forward strand.
TGACAGGTAGTGGCTTATATTACAGCGGCACTAAAAATTTCATGGGAATGCATTTAAGATGGCCTTTAAGTTATTTATATGTTGTTTGCCAGACGTCACATTGCAATTTCCATCAATAAATCAAAGTGAAGTATTTCGTCCCTTCTTCCTGCAGGTCTTTGATTTTTTTTAAAACACACAAAAAAAACAAAAAAACAAAAACAGAAAAAGAAACCGGTATTTACCTTAAGTCTTTAATTGCCTAGCACAACTAATCTGACCAAGTGTGGTGGTGCTTTGTGCTATGCTAACATAACTATCGCCCCCTGTGGTTTCCTGCCAGCAGTGATCTGCTCTGTCAGAGGGAATCAGGGTGCTCTTTGACAGAAAAGACAGCTGGAGGCCTGCAAAGGGGCGGAGTGGACAGTTGTGGCTTTTAAACCCTTATTAGCCGTCCTCCCTGGACACACCAAGACACGCGTCCTCGCAGAAGTGCACTCCTACACCTGCTCATTATTGATGGCCTTTAAGGGTCGCCCAGCCATACCAGACCCAGCCGTGATTCTTCACCACAAAGCTCACTGCAAATTAACCTCAAGACAGGTGATTATGATGTTCAGGGAAAATACAGGTGACATGGCACCCTGTGCTTATACCATACCTGAGCCTGCACTGAAGGGGCCGTTCACCCAAAACAAATATCTATACATGTGTTTCTTTATCTGGAGCAGAGTAAAATAAAAGCATGATTCTAGCTCATTAACAGTCACCAATCCAAGACACGTTGTAGCCCCTGGTTCATTTTATCCCTTTATTCTTACAGTATTCCCACCCATTTAAATACATTACTCCAATTACTTTCATAGTAAGTGAACACATTTACACTGTTTTCCCATGCAATGTAAAGCATAAACTAAGATTTTTGTTAACCACATAATTTAGATTTATTTTCTTTTGATACTATTTGTCTGACTGTGCATTTATTCAGTGACTGTTTTGTCATCTCATACACGCTTTTTTTTTATTATTCAATATACAGTTTGTTGCATGGTCATAACCACAGTCCTGCGCGACACATCATTAATATGCCATTTCCTATTCAATACAATTATTTAACACATGTCTTAAATTAGGCAGCGCATATGTTGTAAGATATTTTTAACTATAGTCTTTCTGTTGCTGCCAGTTGTTTCTACATCACAGGACAATGACAGCACGATAATTAACACACTCCTATGGAAATGATAGTATAAGTCTATGGGAGAATGAGCCATGAGCTATCCACGCTGCTCAGCTGAGCTCTCCCCTTTATGAAAACTAAATAACGTGAATACAGATGGTGGAATGTAAATTCATGCATAATTATAGATGTGTGAATTTTGTCTCATACCAATTCTGCAGCAAAGTTAACACCTGCAAAATGTAATAATCCTTCGGGTACTACTATCCCTGAGAGTAATGTTGTGTATTATTTGTCTTAACAAATGGTGAGAATATAATGTCAGGAATCACAAAGTTAGTGGAGAGGCTAATGTCCCAACGAAAACTTCTTTTATCACCTGCTTCTGAACTGTTATCAACTGTTTGGTTTGTTGCTAGTCTCTTTAAATTTTAAAGAGCCTGTGTGACCCAGCGAGTGCAGTTGGGGTTTGTGACCATTTTGTTATTTCTGCTGCCATGCACTGTCAGATGTCTGCAAGTGAAGAACATGGCCACTGTCCCCAGTATGCCCAAGGCATAAAAAATTCAGAATAACTCTACTTTTTAAGCCATTTCTGATGAAAAGCACACAGAAATGAAACTGACTTATGCCAAATGAATATCATTGGATTGCCGTGATTGTGAGGCTGATGTTTGTAACTTTGAAATTATTTATAAAACATCAGTTCCATTTTAAGAGTAGCCATGCCATGAAGTGTGCACTTACTCCTCTGAGAATCCTCTGAGATTTCCCGAGCACTATCAGCCTAAACCTGAACAATAGAAAACAGAAGGCTCCAGTCCAGTAACTTAAGCTTTGCCTATTTGATGTGAGCCTACGCTGCTTAGACAGGATGAAAATAAGTACTAATTACCCAGTCACAGCTGTGTCTCTATTGTTTAATCAATAACTAGGTTGACATGATGATGAATATTTAATCCAAAAACAACAACTCACTGTTACCTGATTAATCAGCGTCCAGGATTTGCTAACTAAATATCCTGAATTATAACCACGAGAAAAACTGGTGATTCACCTGCAAAAGGAATACTTATAAAATTAAACATATATGCTGCAGAGATCCTTTGAAAGAAAACAAAATTCTTTGTTTGAAGAGAAAATATTTTGGGGAGAATAGGAGCAAACAGGCGACTGTCGTGTTACAAGAATAATCTTCATTAAAATCACAGGCAACAACACCAGGCCAACACACAGCTCATTGGGAATGCAGTGTGAAAAGAGAGGCCCACAGATTATCACTCTACGTAACTCATGTTTAATTTATCCAGGAGCAATATTGTCAAGAGCCCTACCATTCCAAAGACCTAGACGCTGATAAAAGCTGGAATAAGACTCAGGGAAACCCAAAAATAACACAGGCTTCAAGTAAAATGTCGCAAAATGGAGAGAGCACACTTGAGAGCGAAAGCATTAGAGACATCTACCGATATGTTTAGCACAACTTCACAGTAGTGTAATATAACTGCTTTAGGATTGTTAATATTTCAAAAGATGACTTCTAAATGGATTTGACAATAAAATGTGCACACAACAACCAGACATGATACACAGCACTTAACCTTTGCTCTGACTTGGAACTATTCTACAAAAACCTGCACCTCCGCAGCTACTGTATAGTCTTTAAATCTGAGCGATACAAGTAGAAAAACAAAATAGTCTTACATTCGACTGTAAGAAGTAACCCTAAACCAATTTCTGTGTGCTCTATGGTGTGTTTTTTCTCCTACTCCTCCTCCTCCTCCCCATGGCTGAGTGAAATGGAATTGCCTCTCACATTCAAAGACAGCTCTAGGAAGGTGATAATAGAGCTACTCCCTGCTGTCTGCAGGCAGGAAATAGGAAAGTGGCATATGGGGCCAGGAACCAAATAGAGAGGAAATGTGACCAGGCAAGGGAAGGAACTAAAGGAAAGGTTAATGATCAGCTCTGAATTCTACAGGGAAGAGAACCATGTTCCAAGTTGAGAGGAAAAATAAATGTGACATGATTTATGTCTCCACCACTCACATCTAGGCTGTCACAAACAAACACATGGAAATCAGTTTATTTTCTTGAAAAACTTTGCCAATGGTAAGGCTGAAAAAGAAATAAATGTAGAGATGGGGATTTTTTTTTTTTTTTTGTAATATTTCATCCATACAGCTGCACAAGTGAGGAAGAAGATGCTGTATGTTTTTTAGAAATGGCATAGAGAAAAGAAAATATTGCACAGTGTCATAATTTCACACTGGTTAGAAAGATGAGAAAGACAGACAGTACCGTATAATCAAGAAAGAATCCATCTTCACAGCCTCACCAGTATGCTCCAACAAGTGTGAACTACTGCCTGGTGTCCTACTGTTGCCTTTACAGCAGCTCCCCGGCCTGCAGCCATCTCCTTTAGGAACTGATCCACTCTTTAAATGACCAGGAAACTAAGCCGCTACACTGGGACTAAATTAAACATTGGACACCGTACACTGATTCGAGTATGAGAAAAGAAAGGGAGGGTGGGAAGGAAAAGATAAATCATAGAACAACTAAAAACGTTTGCAGTGAATGTGAGTGAAAACATGAAAATTAGTGCTGTGAGTGCAATGCTGTGGGTGTGTTATCATTAAGGGCGATGTAGGCTACATTAGCAGGGAGTGAATTTGCTTTCAAATTTTCACCCTGTTACCACACCTTGGTTGAAAGAGTTTGTGACCTTTCACCACGAGACTGGATTCTCACCCTTTAACTATCAGTTACATCTGCTGTAAAGAAGGAATCAATTTTGAAGCAATTTGCACTTGGTTTGTGCTGCCACTGAGCGTCTGATAACATTCATTGTAAGTTGTCTTTTTAATTATCTGAGGAAGTGGTTGACACCAAGGCAGGAATAAGATGAAAAGTGACTGGAACTGTGGACTTAAAGGATCAACTGTCATACATAGTGAAGAATTAAGCAGTATTTTACAAATACATAGGGGCCCAGACGCACAATCACATCTAACATGTAAAATTAAGAGTTATATATTATCATCAGATATCAGCAGATTAGACGTAAATCTTGACATACTGCACACAAAACTCCATCTAAACACTGGATTAAAATATCTTGCTGGGAGACATTGTTGTAGCAACAGCTGGACATTAGAGACAAAGCAACATCACGCAGGCCAGCTTTTCCCAGATCTGACAGCTAGATCATTTGAAGCTGACAAGATAACACTTAAATGCAAAGGTGACATGACAGTGTCTTCAGAGCCAGATGGATCAATACTCAGCTTGGCTCGTCAGGATATGAGCAGTGGTTCTGCAGCCATGTTTTTTTTTTTTGTTTTTTTTTTACACTGCCGTTTTGAAAATAGGCTATCACTGTCTCGCACAATGTCTGGTACGTTATCAATGAGCAGATTTCCTTTCTTATGTTGCAACTGAAATATTGATTCACTGAATTTAACAAAACAGCCCAGGATTCCAGAGGAGACCTAGAACCTTTTACCTATTTTAAAATATTTTGCATAGTCTTCATAGCACTATAATGAATCTTTTCAAAGCTCTTGAAACCCCCCGCCAGGTGTCATGAGAGTAGCAACTGGAAAGGCCACAAAACATGGAAATGTCGAGGTGACTAAAAAGCTCCATGCAAGGAGGTTTGATCAAATTCCAAACCAACTGGTGGCCATAATTATGAGACTAAAATGATCAATGATCCGTCAACTCAAAGTCGCAGTCAAAAGGTGCTCGAAGAAGCCCACTTTTCCAAAACGTCCCCCAGTGAGACAGCCAAGAAGTCCCGTAGATCAGTCAGAAAAACTCGGCAAGTTGCCTTGGTGACCATCCAGGCTGCACCGACTGGCACCATCTCTATTTTTTCCCCCCCTTTTTCTCCCATCTACATCTATACACTTAAATAAAAAATCAAATCTATCTTTCAAATATTCAACAGTCCCCTTTCCCTGGGAGAGGTAAAGGAGCATTGTTGAATAATGCAACCGGACAGGGATCTCCCAGAGATGGTCTCTACAGGCATCACTGAGTAGGTCTGATCCCACTTGAGTAGCATCTATCATAGTGACATCATCATTCACACAAGGAGATATGATAAGACAGTAGTACACTACTCTACTACTTGAGCCAACTCTAAAGCAGGCAGTGGTGTTACTCATTTAAACCAATCTACTGGCCATCTGTTGATGCTAAAATCATGGTCTGACTGCCATTTCTAAATCAAACACCATCAGTGTGCCTTTATTGCTTTCTGTTGAACGAGAACATGTTTTTGATAGAAAAAAAAAAAGATTGGTGGCTTGCGAGACACTCGCATATTCTCTTTTACCTTGTGTGATTCTGGTGGGTGTGTAAATGTAAAAACCACAGGGACAAGCAGCTAAGGAAGAAGAAAACAACATCTACATGCAGCAGCAGCAGCAGGTCTCTACCCTGCAGATTAGGGCATTGGGAGCACTTTGCAGGTTGTTGTCACAGGTATGACGAGGGAGAATCGCGCTTACTATCCCCAGGTTACACGAGGTGTGAACAAAATGTGCAGCCAATTTGTTTTATGCTGAATTAGAAGAGAAAAAAACATAACAGGAATATGTTTTGGTTTATCTATAGCTGTCTCCCATTTGATTTGAGTTGCCTGTTTACTATGTGTAATTCAGGTTTTTTTTTTTTTTTTGTTGTTTTTTTCAGTAGCTTGGAGGTACATCTGAATACGTATGTTCTGGTTCAAATGGTTATTTTAATCGGACTGCGAATGACATCAAATCAACAACTAAACACCAGACACAGCATCAGAAAGAAACCCATCCAATCCAACAAGCTCAATCAAACCACAAGGACAAAGAGAGAGTGTGAGCATTGGCACAGGAATTACTGATCTTGGGGGAATTGGCAAGACCAACGGCAAGCAAGTGTATTACATATGGCGTGCCATTTTCACAGCTTCCACAAAGAGAACACAAAAAGTGTTATATCTCACTATCTAAGACTAATAAACAACAACCCAGATATGCTGAATCTGTTTAATACTGCAACAAAGACTTGAGGTAAATGGAGCTTGTGGAGGACTGTGCAGTTGATATCTGAGCTCTGAGTACAGCGGGATGATAAGCAGTGTAGTCTGAGCTAAGCAAATACAGTAAATGAAGCCGTCCTCCCACTAATTCTATGAGGTGTCAGTCAGGAAACTGGCCCGCCAGGATGACTTTCAGCTCTAATCAAGCCAGATGGTTTCTTAACACTGAATAAATGAATTGATTTGAATGTAGCGTCTCTAAAAAGGTTCTTCTGCACATGACACAGAGGTGGTCAGCATGAGAACAAGAGAGCCACGGTCTGCTAACCTCGAGGAGGTATATTTTGAATCCCTTCAGTCCTGCTAACATGAATATGACTTAACATCTTTGCGGTGTTTGTATCTGTTATGTTGACAAAGTGTTAAGAGAAGGCTTTTGTCGTCACAATTGTACACAGCTCACGCCTCAAGTGTTATCCTCTGTGTCCTAACCCACTACACTTTATTACTATCATTAGATGGATCACTGCACTTTCCCTGTGGTGTGAACTGCTATCAATTATGCAGTCATCTTTCAATTATTATATATTGTTTAAGTACCTGCTAATGAATTGTGAAACTGCTGTGTTATGGTGTGATTGTACCGGGCAATAACCAGCTACTGTACTCTTAAGCACATATTTCAATTAGATCTTGGTGGCGATTTTTCAGTCATTAAGCACATTTGGTGTAAGAATGTCCACCTTACACTTAGCCAAAGGTGTTTCTGCAGTTGTTGTTAGCCAGCAGCCCCAATGCAAAACCACTGCTGTATGTAAGAGGACTCCAAAGACGACACAAGAGTACCCACTGTGATTTTCACTTGGGATTTTGATATTCACACCTGTACTAGGTGTTGTTTGGGAGTCTGATAAGCATGTGTGAAACCAGAGGGGCGACAAGAATGGGGGCCTTATTTGAAGGGACAGATCTTTTCAGATATCTATCAAGGACAGCACTGTTGTTTTGTATTTTCTTGTATAACAATAAGAAGGAACAAAGCTAATCAAGCACAGTGTATCTTAGATACCAGCCATGTGTCTAATTGAAGCTGCACATGGCCATATGGCCGTGTGCAAAAAATAGAAGGTCCAATAACTACATAAGGATTCAAGCTGCACGTGGAAGAATAAAATATTTCCAACATCATTGCCAGTGTGATAGTCAGTCACTACACTGCCTATGAACTGAGGATTTATCTCAAAGCTATTGCAACAATTCATACAAAATTCTACTATGAAAGAAAATGTACCAAACTGTGTATAAGGCAAAATAATTTTCAGCGTATGAAGAAATCACAGACCTTATCATTACAGGATCAGAGGCTTAAAAACAAAGTGCATGAGAGTTGCTCCTCCTCCCTCTACATTGGTGATGTTCAGAGGCAGCCTGTTATTGGAGGTGTTAATTGGCAAATTCAGTACAAGTCAAGAGTATGTTCCCTGTCGTCCTCGCCCAGCGAGGCTAGGTCATTAAACCGAGAATGGATTCTTTCATGCTGCCTTAACCCTTGAATTGCAAGTTACCCTTCCACAAACATCCCCATGCTCAATCCCACCCCCATGTGTCAAGAAGAAAAGCAACTTACACTAATTTAACAGTGACAATAAAATAACAGGAGGATGACATCTTGAGAGCCAGACTTTCAGTCGTACAGTTATTTCGAATTGGCAGCCAAATGTCTTCAAAAAGTTCAGAAGTTTACAAATGTCCAACACTCCAACCCTCCCCTGATAATCATAAACACGTCGCCTTTGCTATAGTGGCTGAACAATGTGAATTTTAGAACAATGGCATCAGCAAACTCCACTGATCAGTGCTTTTGTGTTCTGTGTATTGAACAAGGCTCGCATCCGCCTGAAACGTGAGCCTCCTTTGGGGTTCTGGGTGCGATCTCACCACTGCCTCTGTCATCACTTGCTGTGACTGCCAAATCTCTGCTCCAGAAATCAGGGCTCTCAGACCAGCACTGAAACAAACACAATGGAGAGGGGCTGTTCTGAGACTTTGCACAGGCAGCGATGGCTTCAACACATTTAATCGAACACAAAGTCAGCTCCGCCACTTCTGTACAGAGAGCACGAGGAGCCCAACGCATGGCAAGACAACTGTGAGGTGATACTCTCAGCTCGCGACGCCATGAGAGTTGGCAGTCTCTCATGCCAACGGTGACCAGTGCACACACAGTTGAATATGCTTCTCTCCTAAGTTGTTAATTATCTAAATGACATTGATGTGAAGAGGGCATTCTAGCCAGGTGACCTTCATCCACTTGCTATCTCTCTGTTTTGTTTCAGTTTGATTAAACCCTTTAGCATTTCTTTTTTTTCCCCACTTGTGTTATATCTTCTTGGCAGTGGCATGATCTGATAAACATTGTTAGATATTTAGAAATATAATATTTAGAAGAGTAATTGTTGAAAATAACTACTTAGTGGAATGGTGCCTCTTCTGTCTATTGGCTACTGCAATTATAATCCAATTACTGGCCAAAAAAAAGAAAAGTGTCTGTTTCATGGAGTTGAGATATTTTAAATATTATTATATCGCAATAAGAAATTGTTTGATATCAATCAACATCAGAAACTAAACTTACCCAGATGTGATGCCAATAGGAATTCATTCATTCAAAAACATTTAAAGGACAAATATGTAATTTTTGACTACATTAAATTCAAGTGGAGTTACTATTGATATCAGAATTGAAAATAAGTATTTTTCCCTGTTTTGCAAACCTCTAAATACTTCAGCATTTACAGATGTGTTTACAAAAATTATAAACAAATCCTCATCAAATGCATCAAGCAAATAGTAGTTGTCCATTATAAGTCCTTGTATTAAAAGTCAAGCAGTTTGGTTCTGACAATAGCTTTCAGTTGTAGTAAGAGTTTTGGTTTCAGGGGCTACACTTTTACACACAATTGAATTATTGATTGTACATTAATGTAATAATGCTTTTTGTTAATCAAGGCTTTACCATTAGACAAAACTACTGTTTTAAAATTGAAATGGCCTTGCTCAAAAACATAAATACACAGCTGCGTTCTAAATCTTCAGGGACTATTGTTGTGTAGCATTCCTGCTTGTATAATTCACCAATAATGCTCAATCCGATTTGTATTGTTTTCAGTGTGCTCTGCAAAACTTATTCAAAACGTGACAATACAGCATCTAGTAAAAACAAACAAACTTAGTCTCATTTTTTAAATTACTATTATTATTATTATTATTATTATTTTACATAACATATCTCTGCTACCTTTATTATGTTAATACAGCTTAGTTATTCTAACTTTAACATGCATTTGTAGACAGCAAGTGCAACATTTATAAGTGTCGTGAACATTTTTTGGTATATGCAGTAGTACGTATTTGCAGTACCTTCTGAAGGCTTAAAACTTATTCTTTATTTCTGTTTAGAATTCAAACTTTTCATGTGATTACCACATGTATATTCTGCATTACACCATAGAGTGACCTATTGTTCCACCAGTCTACTTAAAAACACTCCAGCACAATCAGCTCATCTTACAAGTACAAGCTGATAGCGCAGGCCACAGAGATCGGTCTGTGCATAGGATAACCTACAAGCTAAAATAAGCAGTGGTAGCATGCCAACAGCTATACCGTGCATCACTTCCCTCTCTCTCTCTCTCTCTCTCTTTCGCTCTCTCTCTTCTCTACTTGGAAATGACTGTGGTCCCCTGAAGCCAGTGACTCTCCGTCTCCCCGAACTCTCTGCAGCACGGACTGGTGGTGCAGAAGCACTGCTGATTAGCATGCAGTAATGATGGTGAGCTGGGCTCCATTGTTCTAACACCTCCCCTCTCCTCCGCACCAATCTGTCACCATTCAGTGGGCTAGAGCTGCCTCAAATGCTTCTCTCCACAAATGAGATGGATAATTAGTTGCCCCTCACGAATGCTGCACTCTTCTCACCCCTGATTGCTTTCACCTTCTTGCTCCTGGCAATTTTGACACCTTGTAATCAGCCTTCTACTTCTCCGTCTCAATCCATATCCCTCTTCTTTTTTGTCCTCTTTCATTTTTTTTTTATAGCTCTTAAATCTATTTCAAATTATCTATTTCTTCTGCCTCTGGTAGCAAATGTCCCAAGCAAAAAGATAGCACATATATCTGATATTTTACTGGAAATGATTGCAATAACAATGCCTCAGAGCTAAAGTTGAGTCTCAAACAGTTCACATTACTGTACACGCAAGTGAGTAAATACACACTGTACGGAAATACACACGCACACAAAAAAAAATCCTAGCTGTCAGTACGAGTTTCCTCTTCCAAATAACAATGAATGACAACATAATTATGAGCAAGCAGCTGTTCATGATCCCAGAGAGAAAAGCTCGCAGGCTGCACAATGTTCAACTCTTCGCAGATTAACCAGAGAGCATCATTAGGGATATGTATTTGCCAAAAAATCTGAAAAAATTCTCCCCTCTGTGTCCATGATGTGATGTGAAATGTTAAATTATGAGGTTTACATCACTCTAAAATAAACATGCATTATGTGTGGCATGCTGCATTAAATAAATATGTAATATTCAGCTTCTATTTCAGTTTAATGACTCATTAGTTGGGAATAGTTAATATCATTATAACATACCATTTTTTACGCACTTCGGATCTATTTATGAAACAGTGAAATGCCGTGCGCCAAAAATATCAGTTAAGGTTGAAATAAGAAAATAAATCAGTCTTTAATGCACTATTTGATTATTGGAAGTGAGTTATAATGCCTAACACTTGTACAGAAAAAAAAAGGTTGTTTACAGACTTCACACCAGCTCATCTACCCAGCACAAGTGTTACCAGTCCATAGCTGAAGGGCTGCAAGGTCCTCTCTGCACAACTAAGTGTTCCAACACTCGCGTCTCCCGTTCCTTTAAACATCATCACATTGCTTGGTGAAAATCACTGCAATTGTTTGCTAAGGTGTGAATAAATACTGCAGAAATCACAAGCCGATGCTGCTGTTTAGAAAGACTCAGGTTTAGTCAAATGATAGGTGTGCATACTGTAAAAGATGCACTTTCACACAGTGATCAGACGGTGACTGACACATCATCTGCTCTGTTCTATTTCCAAATTATGATTACCTGTATTTCACCGTTCAGCACTTTACTCTAACATTTTGTGAAACTGTCAGATATTTTTAGAATTATTAAAATGTACTCTATTATGTAATTTAAAACTGGCATACCTAGAATGTATTATTTTATAATCATGTATAGCATAATTTAAGTAAACTCTTCATATCATGTTCCTTTAACCATTAAAATAAAATTTCTTACATTAATACATTATAATATTGCATATGGTAAAATCATTACTATATAAATGGAAAGGTAATTGGGCAACTAATTAAACAATAAGCTTGGGCCTGATGTTGTGCGTTACCATCTGTGTAGGCAATTTTAACGAACACATGGCAAACTAACTTTTAAACTTATTTCAATGTTATAAATATTGTCAGATCTGCACCAATAATGACATACAGCTGCTTCAAATTATCCTGGCGTACAACTTAGAAGAACGATGGGGGTTTATGTGAAAATAGTGTTAATCAACATGTCCTCCATTCTATAAAAGCTTGATTGGTTTATGTTTGAGTGATTTGATGCATATTGTTGGCATTCTTAATACACAGCATATGGTTGTTCTATGAGATATAAAATCCTGGCGCCAACATAATAAGGGGGCAGAGCTGTCATATTTCAGCAGATTATCGAAAATTTCAATGTACAAAGAGAAGAATTAATGTCTCTCTAAAGGGATTTTTTATTTTATTTATTTTTTTACAAATTATACTTTGAAATGAAAATGTATATAAATCTGTTCAAGAAATAATGGTAATATATACACATGATGTCTTCATGTATGGATGTGGACTACCCCACTGTGTCTTCTGTTTGCATGTTGAAAACCATTCAAATGATAAAATTGTTGCATGAGTAAATGTCGGCTTTATTTGCTCATATATACCATATTATGCATAATCGTCACTTACTATAGTAAAATCTCAGCACGATATTAGAAAAATATAATGGGAGGAGAAGTGTACCATTCAATTCTTCAATATTAAATAAATGGATTCAAGTCTTATTGCAGTGTCATTTCAAATCCAGTACAGCGCATGTACTTCATGGCATGCAGGACCATGGCAGACCATGAATACAGTAAAGTCTTGGGAGTAGTTAAGGCCTTAGCCCGTCAGTCTCTGCTTCCACTGTCAATTGTCGGCTTCATTCGTATGAGAGAAATGCGAGTAGAGGTGGCTGCTCATTCGCTCCTGAGGAACCACAGCGTTGCAGAAAGCACATTTATCAGGACTGCTGCTCTGAGGCGTCGCCAGCTCTGTCCCCACGTCAACTGCATCACACAGCTCAGGGCTCCAGAGAGGCTGCAGAGCAGGATGAACCACAAAAAACAATATATTATTCATGCTCTAAACAATCCTTACACTCACTTTATTAAAGCATGCTGGGCCACTTGGTCTTCACGTTGAAGTATCTGTTGAACAGGTCCTCTGTCAACCCAACATCCTGTACAAATACTCAGCAGCACTAAAGGCAAAAGGTTTATTCTCAAGTGTTTAATTATCTTACTATTTATGTGTTCATCCTGGCTATTAAAACAGTCTATTATAAATGCCGATGTTGATTTAATCCAGGGGAAGAATCATATTATGAAAAACTGGACCAACTTTTTTGCAGATCTTGCTGCATGCCATTCACAATTTTTTATTAGGCATTTATACACATCAGCAAATAAAATCCCACTTAACCATCATACTTGCTTCATCAGATTCAGACAGTGTAATGTGCTTCCATCTGGCTCACACTTTCCAGCAAAGATGCCAAATATAACCAGAGCATCCATGCTTAAGTAAAAAAAGAATCAGCACACATTACACAGTAATACATTTCAAGTTAAGCCAAAGGGATTTTTTTGGACTTCACACTGTTTCACTCCTCCATTAGCGAAGACCAATCATAAACTGATAATTTGCTACTAGTTTTCTCAGACCTTCTCCTGTGATTCTCACCTGCTGGGGTCCCCGCACATTCTCCTGGGAGAGCGAAGATGATGTTGAGTGGGAGGGGGATGTAGGGTAGACAAAAGGCATGGGCAGGTCCACGGGCTCCTCCTCTGTCATTGCGGACGGGACACTACTGAGAGGTGGCTTCATGGACATAGTGAGACCAATGTGTCTCTCTGGAGCACTGTTCAGGAAGTCATATTCACTGTCCGCAGAGGGCGGGAATTTGACACTGAGTTTGGCGAGAGAGTCTACTAAGTCCCTGTCCTCGGGGCTGGCGCCACGGGACGCCAAAGACGTGGGCGGGAGTGGGATATCCACTGCTGACCTTAGCACTGAGGAAAAGGGTCTCTCTGCCTCTGCTGTACGGTCTGTGCACTGGATGGGCATGGAGAACCGCTGATCTGTCAGATGGCAGAAAAACATGAGATTTTACACAGTTTTTCTGTCTCAGTCAACATGTTGACGTATTTCAGTGCTGGCTTTAAGGACATTTGAGCTTGGCAAGGATTTGAGAAGTTGCAGAGACATTAAATATATTTCAAGAGTATTCTCACATTGGTCCTTTCAATATGTATATAACAAAAAATATTTTCTAATCATACTTTACATTATTATATGAATAATTATATTATATTATTGATTATACATCCCGTCTCCAGAGCCAGCTTTGTACATTTGTCAGTGAAATTATTAAATGTGTTTATCCATGCAATTTTCACAGAGGTGGCCAGCCATGGTTCGAAAGGACAATGAGGCATTCGTGTACAGTCCTAGTTAAGGTGTTGCTATCTAATTATCTTAAGGAACAAAGCAAAAGCTAATAAACACATAAGTTGTTATGACATATACAAACCTATTTAAATTCAACACAATTTATTTTAAGTAACTGAATTAATAAAAATCTGGAGTTAGATTCAGGCCTTTAAAAAACAGCAGATAATATCAGATAAATGTTAACATTACCATTTGATGTATCACTTCCTCCATGGAATCTTTTTAGGTGATCTTTTTGTCTTTGGGTTAGAGACCGAATCTGCCGGAATTTCCCTTGAATTGCTTCAAATACATCCAGCATGTCCTGGCTGACAAACAAATGAATTAAGAATGAGAAAAAAATCCAATCTTTAGCAGTAAAAAAAAAAAAAAGAAGTCTGTGCAAAGAAAGACACATACTAGTCAACGCTGCTGCTGACTGGCAAATTAGGAGCAACAGCAACAGTGCCTGTATTCTCCTGAAAAAAAGACACATTACATTTATAGCGTTCATTAACACCTATTATCCAAGGGCATATTGTTAATACATTTGCAGTTTTATTAATACATCACAACTTTATTTTTACTAGTGAAAAATGTAAAATAATGAACAGTAAAGCTCAGACTGCTCCAGTGTGCACTGATATTATCCTCTAGCACCATCTGGTGAAGTAAAAGTGGACACACTTTGTGTGCAGTAAAACAGAGGGTGGATACTATTTACAGCAGCAATGCAATCGGAGGTCTCCTCAGTCGTTTGAATAATTGGAAAAAAATTAATGGAAGCATGGAAACGCTATAAAAAAAACATCTGTGCCTTCTCATCAGGGCAAACGCCTGAACAAGAACAGAATTTCTTAGATTTAACTATCATGAAATGATCTGCAAACTGCTTTAGAGCAGTGTAGACAAGGGTTAGCAACACTGGAAAAAATGTTATATTTGTGTTGTGCAGCCACAGGTACTGAGATAAACAAAAAAGTTACTTAAAAGATGATGCTTACACCTTAAAATCACAAAGATAGTGCTCACAATTTGTCTGTCACTACGAATCACATATGAAAAAACATATTCTAAGCCTCATAGTTAACAAACATAAAATGTGCCTTTAACATCCTTGTTGTGCAGCAACATCAAGCAGAAGTACTATCAATGTGTGCTTGTGTGTGAGAGGAAGCTGTATATATGCTCGTATATTATTTCACGTGGGAGAATGAAGTAAAACCTGTATGGGAGCCAACATATAGGAGTTTTCAAACAGAGTAGACAGAGCATGAGCACAGTGTAGTGCAGTCAACATACCGGGTACTGTTTTATCCTATAAGCACTGGCCCCATCAAGGACATGGTTGCAAGGCTCACATGTCATCTCTCCTTAGAATCCAAAACAGTGAGAATTAACAGTTTGTACAGGAGGAATTGCTAGATAAAACAGATTCGGTATTATTCATGACAATCCATTACAATTTGTTCAATGCCCAGAATGCAATGCAACGCAAGAATAAATTATCTTGTTGGAATATAAGCAGAGAGATCATCTGGCATGTCTCACTAACCTGATGGTTGCCGTGTTGCTGACAACTTAGCTTGAAGTTTTGAAATCAACAGCTGCTGGTCCTCTATCTGCTTTTGAAGTGATTGAGTGTATCCCTCATAATATTTAGTCTGTGAAAATGAAGTTATTTTTTTTAAGCACCAATATCTGGAATCTGGCCCATATACGTCCGATTGTCCCATTTCATTTTCATATAAGTAATAATCAAAACAAGACTTCTTGCTATTTGACAGTGCAGAAACATAAATATAGTAAACACACTTTGAGTAAGTGAGTTACAAAACCTTTTTTGAGAAACTGGCAATGCATTCTGCTCTGTGGTGTACTATCTGTGCTATATTGGTAATGTTTGGCTCAATTCACACAAAGCTTGAAAAAGCATTACCATTTCTTGCAGCTCCTTTTTAGCATTGTCCTTTTCAATGGAGACCTGGCGATAAGCTTCAAAAGCTTTGTTGAGCTGGTCTCCAATGTTCCTTTCCATGCCGTGTGCTCCACAATCATCACTGACACAGCAGACATGAGCCCTATGAGTGAAGGTAAAAAAGGTACTCACTTTTAAAGAGAGCACTTTTTTGACTAGTTAAAAAAAACATGGAGATGCTGAGTGAATCTTTTTTGCTTGTTTTATAATGTCTCTGAACACAACTGTCAACTTGTCTTCACATGCTGTTAAAATAAATAAAAGTCAATGAACTGGTGCCAAATGATTTGCTTGATTTATGTAAGCTACTGATGCAATAACAAAACTGTGCCAAAACTGAGTAAATACACTTCCTAATCTTTGCTTATTACCAAAAAATATTGGCAGCACCAGTTGAATATCAACTAATGTGCAACAGCAGAATTTTAGTATTCACATTTCAACAACTGATACCTTGTTCTAGCTCTACATGAAATTATGTGCTGAAGATGTTGATGAACAACTGAGCCACTGAGAAGACAAATAAATGAAGTTACTCAATGCATTTGCAATATCTTGCACAACAAATATGAGACTACTGACCTGGACGGTTCTTACATTTTTGTCATTTCATGTCCAGTGTCTGGACTGATATTCAGACAACTTTTTGAGCAATTTTGTTGCAGTTGCAGCATCCTATTTACAGTTGTAACAGTTAACATGGACGTATTGGAGTGGTGCAGAATAAGAAAGAAGCTGATGCCACTCTCACCCTGAGCTGCTCATCAATTATTGCTGGATCTTCACAATAAATGTCATAGCAACACACTAACTGTCAGTGGTACTACACAGCAACGGCTCCCGGATGAAGCCAAAATAAAAGCCCACGGGCTGAGTTGTAAAATGACATTAACACTAACGCTGGAGCCTACCGGGACACAGCAGTGGAGCACTTTAAGAGTCCTTCAAAACCTAATCCACACAGTTCCGTATTCTTTACGCTGTTAGTGACTGGTTAGCCATAGCTCATTCAACCGGTGGTGGATACAGCGACCGAGCAACAACTCCACAGATCAGTTTACCTCGCTGCCAG
The DNA here is from genome assembly GCF_021018895.1 of Seriola aureovittata. Lineage (NCBI taxonomy): Eukaryota > Metazoa > Chordata > Actinopteri > Carangiformes > Carangidae > Seriola > Seriola aureovittata. The sequence continues at coordinate 14,994,284 of NC_079374.1, forward strand.
TGAGTGTGTCCGCTTACCTTCATTCGAGTAACAGCTAAAGTCGAATTTGTTGTTTTGACACCACCGCAGCGTCGTCGCCTAATCTTCAAATGCGAAGCTACGAAGCGCTGGAGAGGATATTGCAATGTATGTTTTACATAGCCTAGTTGAGTTGGGAACTTCCCTCGGGGAATCCCCGTCTGTAGACTTCCGCCTTTACTCGACCCCGGCCAATCAGCGCGGAGCTCGGAGAGGAGAGCTGGGTGGTTAGCTGGTTGAGGGTTCTTCCAGCCTACGCGTCTGCAAACCGACCGCTGTGCATGTTTAAACTGTCTCCAAACCAGAGGTGTACTGTGCTCATTTTACTCACCAACATTTGTTTTGTTGTCTAACTAACCTTTCTGCATTCTGTCGAAAAAACTGAGCTTTGCTTCATTGTAAATAAAGCTACAACAAGCATGGTTGCATAAACGAGTTGGGGGCCCAAAGGCAAAAAAAAAAAAATGCTGTTGGGCCCCTGTTGTGGTATAGAGCTCCTCTACATGACAAGGCAACACAATAAGCAAATACTGCAGGATCTGCTTTAGTTAACATTATACCACTGGTTCAAATTCCTTAACAAATATGCAATTAATTAAATTACCCAAAAAACAGCATCAGTTGCATCCTGCATTATTACATGAGCTCTACCCTTATACAAGATTTAGAAATTGTAGCAAACTAAATATGTATTAATGATTAATAAATGGTTTAGTAATGTGTTCTACATCAGTTATAATCCGTTTCAAGTATATCCTGCATGACTGTGTCTATATGACAACGTAAATAAATAACTTATATTCTATATTTTTCATATTGTCAACAACTTGCATGAAAAAAACTGAACACTGCGTTGATCCTACAAACAAGTATTTCCTGTGTACATATACAGTAGATTATTCCTCTGAAACATAGACTGCACAACATTGAGCATTGTAGTTTATTTTGACTTGGGCCCAACATACATGTCCCACTGCCATTAATTAACCACCACATCGGTACATCAAACCCACCACTGAAAATAGTCACTATTTAATCCTGTTTGAGTAAGTGCTAAAAACTGCACTGCCCAGCTGTTTCAGGAAATTATTTAGACTTTTTCAAAAATCAAAGTATACAGTCATGATCCTTTTTTTAAAAATATTTAGTTCTAAGAGCCACAGACAGAAATTTTGCAAAGTATTGCGAGGCGGACTAATGCATTGTTTTTGGTTTTATTCTTTTTGTGGAGATTGTTGACAGTAAGAAACATATTTAATACCAAAGGCCTTACTTGGTATCCAGGTAGGCTAAGCAGTGATAGATGCTCCCAGAGTTTTTCTTAAAATGAAAGGAGACTGAGCATTTACTGTCCTTGCTCATAAACAGTGAAATAGTTCAACTCTCACTTTTACATCATCCAGCTGAACAACCTGAAAAAGTGAGTCACACATATTTACTCACTTTTATTGTTCAGTGTTTTGCTTTTTTGTTTGTTATTTCTGTTTTGGAAATATCTAGGTAGGGAAATATCTCTATAACTCTTTTGTTGTATTTTGCCCTCATATTGCATAGTTTATACCTAAAAATATATCCTTCACAAAACAACTCCCATCTAACATCCAGTGACCTTAACCTGACAGTTCATCAGCAAACAGTTAATCGAGGGGTGTGCTTTGCTAAGTTTTAGTGCCCCCTGGTGAGTTCAAATTTAAAAAAAGTAGCATGTGGCCACAACTTATACCACATGGGATCAAGTTCTTATGTTGTTGCAAAGACTCAGTAAGGTAGGCTATGATGTTAAGGCCTCCATATGCATGTCTGAAAGCCTGATCAGTGCCAGACTTATGAAATACCTAATCAAGAAGAAATGTTGAATGATAATGATAGAATATTAAGTTATGAGGAAAAACTGGGCCACATCACATGTTTGTGCTTCTTTTTCCAGTTTATTTTAATTGGCAATGATATGCTGCTAACCTTGGGTTTAATTGGGCAAATTAGAGAGAAAGATTTCTTAAAAATCAACATCCCTAAAATAAAGATGAGTATGTATCTGCTACCCTAATTAAATATGCAACTTGTTTTTCTTAATGCCTTGGACATGTTAGTAATTTCCCCACGTGTATCCTTTTAATTCTTCTTCTTCTTCTGTCTGTCTTCTTTTTTTTCTTCTTTTGCAGTGTGAACATGTGGGTCGTGAGCAGTGATGCAATACCCTGCCCTGGTAACTTCATGGTAAATGCCCCTTCTGTTTCTATACACTGGTGCGTTTACATTTCTCCAAAGCTCCCATTGTTTCATGTAGAGGTACGACCGCACATGATTTAGGTTATGCCATCTGACCATGAATAAATGCATCCATTCTCACTGTGGCACACAGTGCACCTCCCTACAAATGTTGTAGCGGCACAAAAATAACAACCACTAGATGGCAGCTAAGAGTGAGATGAAGTACCTTCTTGACTTCAATGCAGAGACCTTAACCATTAAGTAATTGAAGATTCACAGAGTTTAGAGGCAGAGTATGATGTGCCACCTACTGAAGTGATATAACCAAGTGAAACAAGACATTTCTATTGTCAATCTTATTTAATGATTACTTGATCAAAATTGCCGGTTGAATTCCATTTTATTATGATATTATTGTGCACATAGACCCATCCCCATAACTGTCCTTAATGACAAGCAACTTTAAGATGTTTTACTATCCTGCTGATATTGCTCTAATTTCTCACTCGCTGTTTCAAATGAAAGTGGTTGATATATTAATGTGGATCTGACATGATTTAAGGCCCCTTTAATATCAGTGGACATGGAAACACTTCTACAAACACGTTTACATTAACAACAACAAAATCAAATCAAATGAAAATATGTATTTGTCCAGATTAAAGTCATATCTTCATATACAGTTTACTAAACTTAGCAACAGCTTATAAGTGATGTCTTTTGATATTACTGGTCTCCAAACAACTCCGCTTTCTTCTGTTGCATTTGAAATCATCTTGAGTATCTGATAATTGAGCATTGCTTGAGTCCTTTCAGTGATCACACAATCATTTACCTCAAGTACCATTTTCTCTTTCTGTTCAGTCCTCAATCCTCCTTCTGTCCATCTTTTCCTGAGGGGGAAATTCAGTTACCCAGCCGGCTGCTCAGGATATCTGTGTTCCAAAATAACTTCAGAAAATCAGATTGATGTACTCTTCGTCAACTTTACCTGCCATGGCTGAGTTAGAGTGAACCGCACTAAAATATGAGAAAAGTGCAAACATGATGAGACAGATTTATGAATACTCCTGCTCCCTTTCATGTGGCGATCTTCTCTGTTTGATCTCTCTCCCTTTTCTCTCTCTCTCTCTCTCTCTCTCTCCTTCTCTTTCTCTCTCTTCCGCTCTCTTCCAAAATAAGTACTGAATGTACTTACTTAACTCTCCCTTGTGTGACTCATAAATCATAATTGCCTCCACAAAGCTCCACCATGCATTACTATTAGCTCTGACACTCACATAGCCTGAAAGGTAAAGAGTGCCATCATTTCTCTCACATCTCACACTGAAGCATATCCGTCAACAAAATGTGCATTTCCTGCATCGTGAGACCACAATATATAAACCCTTCAATAACCCGCATAGAGGAAGTTGAAGAGTTGAAGAGAAGTAAACCAGGTGCTGTGCGTTCATTATTAACCAATGTTACCATACCATAATCAATCTTTGTTTAATGCAGCCACTTAAAACATATATATATATATATATATGCTCAATGTACACCAGAGAGAGCAGTGAGATGCTTTTCTGCTGATAAAATTTGTCTCCCAAAGCAATTTTTATCCAATACTCTGATCTCACCACTTACAAAGGGACATCAGTGGTGCAGAGGCCTCATAAATTTCAACAGAAATGATCTCTGGGGAGATGTGGTGTCCTTTTCCAGTATTACCCTGGAGAAGACATCTGAAAGGGTCAGGTGTGGCTTTTTTGCCCTTTGTCCATTATCGGACACTGGTGTGTGTGATTGATTGAGTGATCTATGCCCTCAATCTCCACAATTAGCAGGATGAGTAGAGTATTTGTATGCACAATACCATGGTGTATCAACTGATGTGATCATCTAATGGTGTATTCCCCAGGACACTAAGCTTGCTGTTATAGGGGGGGGCCCTGTTCTTGATACACATCACACTGGAGCCTGGCTGGGGCGCAGCAGTAAATCTTGAGTCAATGAAGGGTCCAACAATGTTTCCTCCATGTCTAGCAAAATAAACAATCTGCTGTAGGTCTGCAGAAACAGGAGATCAGACAGAGGGCAGAGCTGAGGACTCAGGCATGCCGGGGGAGGAGGAATGCAGGGGGAAACACACTGATCAGATTTCAGGAACCTAGAGAGAGGTCGAACAGAATGAAAAGAAACCTGGGTGTCTAGAGACCCACAAACTATAAATGAAAGTAGTAATGAAAGATTTTTCTTTGTTCTTTTAAACTTATTGCATAAACATAGTTGCATCAAGTAGTTCAGCCCTACTTATTTATTTATAGTGTCAAAACTATTAATCTCATTATGAAAAGGTGCAGTTTGTTAATTTGCCAGAAATATATGAAAACAGGACATGTACAATGCATGCATTCGTAACATTAGAGCAGACCGACGAGCCTCCTCGGTTTCCATCAGAAGCTAAAGCTGCACACAATACTGTTTTGGTTCAGGCTTTGGCCTCAGGGGCTTCCTGCTATTTGAGGAGGATGGGGTGGGGATGAGTATGATAAAAAAAAAAACTGTGAGATCTGAGATCTGCAGTTCTGAGAAGGTTACACAATTAATCTTTATATTTTAAATCTTTATGTGAAATCAGTTGTACTGTACTCTGATGTATTTTTTATATGCCAAATTACAGGGAGGGTCAAAAACATGTAGATACAGGTCTATAGATAAATATACTTTATATATACATATATATATATACAGTATATATGTATACATGAAACATGTTATTTATTTGTACCACAACAGTTACTTGAATAAGATCTTCTGCAGAGATACTGCAAGAAGACTTTCCTGCATGCTTATAGAATTTCCTGATTGATAGCGAAAGGAAGTTCTCTCCCTGTTCCTGTTACATAAGAGCGAAACCACAAACCTCTCATTTAACAAAATGTAGCTTGCATTTGCAAGGTAATGAGCATCAACCAAACAAATTCTATTATCCCTGAATCTCTCTTTAACTTTCTTTTAAAGGGTTGATGAACAATGTATCCTGATTCAACATGAATGCAAAAAAAAAAAAAAATCATTTTTTGTCACCTCTGTCAACACATTTTTAAAGTCTTATTATAAAAACAAAACCTTCACTTTTGATCAAATGTAATATTATTTTATCTTATTTAACTTAATGCAAATCCTCAGATATCACCTGTCCAATACCCCCAAAGTGAGCCAACAATAAATTACTGGTTGTCCTCAAACATGTGCATTGATTTCTAATTTGTCAGTATAAGATAAGGTATGTTCGGACATCCACAGAAAGTCAATAGTCTTGCGGAAAGGGAGGGTCACAGCAGTGTGTGTTTCCCACACAGGGTGACATTCAACAGATATGAATGTGGTGGGAATATCTGAAAAGCAAACCCACCGGCTGCTTTTATTTATGTCTTCGTGGGAAAAGTTGGGAGTCAACCCATATTCCCTCAATATTCCTGTTTCCAATACTCGCAAACCAACATACAGTGTGAGTGTTTTTAAGAGATTGGGTGGACTTGATGAGGAATGTGGGATGTTCACAATAGATCTCACCACTATAAGCTGAACAAACACAGGATGCAAAAGCTATATTCTTGTTGTTGCAGTTGGGATACTCAATAGATAGTGTATTTGGTCTCCAGAACATGACCATTTTGAGTAATGTTTTAGAACTGAGAATATCAAAGCAACCAGCTATAAGGTAACACTCCTGTAGGGCAGAGCACAGGTTGGATATTTGGCTTTGTAGTGTAAAATAGCACAAAAGGCTTGTGTAGATTGAACAAAAGTGAAAGGGTACATGAGGCTAAAAGGAAAGTCCCTAGCTAACCTCTCATAAAGAGCCCTCTAGCGCTCTCCATTACTCGAGCTCATGAAAATTTTATCAGCAGGAGACTCAAGGCTGGAGATTGACTATTTCTACCAGCAGCAAGAAACACAGAACATGAATTTACGCAATCAGTTAACATGTGATAGTGGAAATCATATTTATTGGTGTATTAGTGCATCCTCAAACACACTTCCTGAATGGTTATCAGTGAATGGACTTTTTAGAATGGGGCCATTCATTCACAGCAGCTCTTACTATTAGAAGGGGTGTTGGGATTTATCTCAGATTATTCAACTGTTTACCTAATGACCAAACAAGGTATTATTGTATAAAAAGTGACGATGCTGGCTATAAAATTGGTTTGTTTTTTGGTGGGATTTCTGGTTTTGTAGTGGCTTCAAAGACACTGTGTCCAATTCTCCTACTGTGATCCCATAGATGTTATTCCATAGATGTTATTCCACAGTGGGCTTTCTTGGTTTGACTCATCAAAAATAAACACGTATTTGTCTTAGTAATTAATTTGACTACACAATTTTAGGCCTAACAATTGTAAATGATGCTTCTGGAGGATCAGCTGATTTTATTCTGTTCTCTGTAAAAAAAAATATATATATATTTTGAAGTCAAGCATGCTATTAATATAGGCTGTTCAGAGGTAACAGCCTTAAATGTAGTAGTGATCATTTGGTAACATTTTGGTGATAGTCGGTAGCAGGCTGCTTCCACCAAAGTAAGTTTTATATGAGTATCAAGGCAAAAGCATTTAATGCTGTGGTGAGGATGCGGACAATGGCATTATGCTGAGGCTCAACAGCACCATACAATGTTTACAATAAAGTTTGGAGAGTTGCCCGGCAGCAGAATGTACACAATGAAACAGCTCAGTGGCGCTGCTCTTTATGTCCGTGTTCAGGCCTGAAAGAACTGCCTTTGTACACATATGACTCTCATTCTCATTCATTTGACATGAGCAAAACGAGGGGCAAGCGCCACAATAAAACCTTTCCTGCTGCTGTCAAGTATTTCCTCTAATACATCAGAAAGTACTCAAAGACGCTTTGAATGTGTGTAAAAATGTCAGAGAGAAATGTGAATAAAAGTCACCTTATCACACAAACCACTGTATGTGAGGACAATTTTAAAAAAGAAAATGTGTGATATTAACTAGGCCCATGTTGTGTCAAAAACATTTCTATTTGCAACCCTGTTGTTTTAATGTTTTTATGTCGTTTCATAAAGTGGCTGTAAGAAAAGGTGATGTTGGGGATCAATGAAAGAATTTTGATTTAATAACAAAGCTTTATCATGTATTGATGAGATGTAAAAATTAGTATTTCATATCAGATGGTTGGAGGATTTTCAATTTGCTGCTTCTGGATTCATAAACTGCCTTGCCACTTGTTTTGTACATTAAGATGATGAAAGTTGCTTCAAAATATACAAGTATGTCCAATGTTATGTTACAGCTACTACAAATGATGCATAATAGTGTGCTTAAGCTGTCTTTTTTATATATAAATAGATAGGTTCTAAGTCTAATGCTGTATAATCCTTTTTAACTGTAAGGATCACTCGCCTAAACAAAATGATAAATACAGCCATAGAGTTCTCTGTCAAGGTAAAATAAAACAGATTATGTACCTATGAAAGCCCATGAGTCATTTCAAACACCTATCCATAATGCATAATATGTTTCTTGGGCGTTCAAAAAGATTCATTCTAAATTGTTGATCATCACATAGAAGAAGTAAAGTGACTCATTCATTTTTGGATAAGTGAGCTGGGCTGTCATGAACACCACTCCCACACCAGCACCTCAATTAAAGACCAGAGTTGTGAATGTGGCCTTTTTTTTCTGTGTGACACACACACATAGGCATTCACAACTCTCTTTTGTGGCTAATTTACAGTCAAGAGTCAGGCGAAATGAATCTGCTGCTGCCAAAGAAGGGTTACACATGCCCCAACCCTTCCATCCAGGCAGGAAGGCAATGGGCTGTTAGTAAAAAGCTTCCTGGGGCTGCTAAAACTCTCTGCAACACTGATTGTGGCAGTGCCACTTCTCAGGAATCTAACACAGGGAGGAAGTGAGGAGAAGAATTCCTCTCTCTGCCTTTCACAGATTGAGCTGTGAGACTGTAATTGCTGTTATAATCTGTGAAGACCAAACAGAGAGCAACACTTTCCTCATATACCTCAGAATTATTTGGTGTTTTCATTGGTTCAGGGAAGAGTGAGAACAAGTAGCACAATGTCCTAAAGTAACCCCGCTCCCTTATTTCCCTTGGAAATACCCAGTGTGTGCGTGAGTTTGAGCCTGTGTATCTGTGTGTCTTGTAATCTTTGCATCTGCATGTATGTGCCTGTTTGAGTGATTACGCATGCGCAATCTAAACCTGTGTCTGTATAATGAAAGGAGATCTTCAGGAACAGCATGTTTTCTGGATAAACATTTGTTCCTGTATTAGCAAAGGCTGCCCTTTCATGGCAAAGCAACCTGCCTGAAGTGATTTAATGGTATATTGTATACACTGTAGGCTTAACAATTATGAGTAATTTGTTCCAGAGCTGGTTTGTGTAATGGAAAGCAGCGGAAACTCTCTAATTACAGTGTGGATAAAAACTAAAAATGATTCTACCTGTGATAATAACAGTCATTTATAATATATACATGTTTAGGTTTATTTAGGTGTTATTATAGTGCTACACAAACACAGGGACGAGAGATAACCTTTCCTTTCACTGTTTCATAAAAGGTGGTGGTTCTGCCCCCCCCCCCCTTTGGTACCCTGAGCAGAGTGCTGAATCAGACCTCTCTTCCTTTCCTCTAATGCCGACCCATTGACTCCTGTTGGCCTGGTGAACTTCTCTACATGCTCTCCTGGTGACCTTTGGTTTCATTTAGGTTGATATATCACATATCACACCAATATATACACGCTGTCCCGACGGCCTCAGTAAAAGGGCACTGATGTCATAGTGGGCTCACAGGGATGTTTTCACAGATTACTGAGGTTTAGAGACCTTCTTTTTTAATTACACAGCGAAAGCAGAGTATCTCTCAGCTGTATTCTCTCTAGTTGTTGTACATGTGCAGTTTGATGCATTAGAGAAAATAAAACCATGGAGAAAAAAATTTAATTTAGATCATTTCTATCTGAGTTGTTCAGATGTGACACAAAACAGCTGCTGCCCAAACCAAACTCAGAAGGTTCAACTGTTTAGGCAGACCATAAAGGCAGAACAAGACAGTGGTTACAGCCTGGCATGGCGCTTGTACCTTGCTGAAGGTCACCATTAATTCACATTTTCTGCCCCCACTGTTGCTTTTCCAATCAGCAGGTGACAGTGGTGGGTAGATTACCTTTGATTTATAGCTCAGCCTGTCCCTCTCACCTGCTCTAATAAAGACCCCACACACAAACAAACACAAACTCCACCACATCAAGCACCCATCACTCACAGTAAGAGGTTCCTTCTCACAATCCATAATAGAAGCCACCTTTCTCAACAAAATTGCACTCCACTGTGAAACCCAATCCTTCTTCTAGCCTCACAGAAAGCTTTTTATAATTTTGATTTCTTTTTATTTTGGAGGTATAGGTTTTGCAGGTGTAGGTTTTTTTTTATCTGGGGGGAAGTAGGTTATTGTAGTTTTTGTAATGTCTTTTTTTCAGTGCGCCACTAGTGAAATCAGCTTTATCCCCATTGAATTAGGGTGTTGGCAGAATTTACAGAGCGTGTAGCTACATATTAGGAAAATGTGTTGTTTTATAATTTGGATGGACTGATCCTTTACTCTAATTGCGAACCAAACATTTGTCCCATTTCACCAATTCTTGATATAATGTAACAATTATATGAAACAGTTTGTATCAAGAATGGGACTATTATCACGGTGTTTTATGGCTGTGTTGTGTGACCTAAGCCGTAGTCTGTAGTCATTTTTACAAAGTTGATGCAAATACGCTGGTATGTGGGTGTGTCTGGTTAAGTAGGCAAACTGTTCATTTTATTACAAATCTCATTCAAAACCAGTGGGAAATGGATGCGTTTACACTACAGCATGTCTTAAAATGTGTTAACACTGAGCTATCATCTTTTTTATTCAGGCGTCTTTGACACCACACCATTTATCACGACCATCTGCATTGTAAATAATATTGATCATCAGTAGATTGCTGCCTCCATACTAAATGGAATCCTTCACCACCATTAATAATTACTAATACTCTGAAACACAGACGTTCGTGTTACTTGCCCTTCATTTGATTATATTCTCAGTACACTGTGGCAGTTACACGCAAAAATAAACTTGTCAGAATATATCACAACCAGGACCAGCAGCCGCACGGTGGAATGTTTGGTATGCATCCTTTAATACATAAACAACAACAGAGGTGAAAACGGTATCTTAAATATTGTGTCTTCATATAACAAGAGCAATGTAGATACTCGCAAATACCAGGGAATGTTTTCAGTTATTATGAATATCTTCTTTTAAATGTCCACTCAGCCATAGATAAACGAACTGTTATGTATTTTTGGGAACGTTGTTAAAAGGCTCCCCCACTCCAAAAGACCAAATGGTTTCTCCCACCGTAGCAGCGTCTGTCCTGCGCAGCGCCGACTGCAAATCAATGAAGCCAGTCAAGGCAACGGGGCTGGGCAGTCGAAGTTGGGACAATTTACGGAGGTTTCTGTTGCTGGATACTCGACGACAATAAGGATATGTATACAGCTAATATGTACAGAAACCTATTTTTGTGTCCTTAAGCGGAGTAAGGAGGCTATATATGTCAACTAATTTTTCTACTTATTTCGCTAGAAATTTGTAGCTTAACTAAAAAAAAAATACCCTCCCTTTTCGAACTGAGGATGATTTTTGCTAATACTGGAAACCCACTAAGGACTCCGTATCGCAAACAGGTAAACACGCTAATATTTACCAAAGACCAGCCTTAAGACATAATGTCGACAAAACTGACTCTATTGAAGTCGCAAAATAGGTGTGTTTGACAGCGGCTCACTGCCTATAAAAAACTTAATGCACAACCGACGCTCTAACAGAAAGAAAACTTACTTTGTGTTACTTGTGTCATTTGAGATGGCAGTGTTGTGTTCCTGTGTCTGATGTAAGATCCAGATAGGCCATTATTCATAATGAGAATACCTGCTGCTCGGCTATGGTCCAGGTCTGATAGTGCTGGAGAGATACAGGCCGATGTCTTGAGTTGATGCTTTGCTAATGTTATGTCTGTACAGTAAAACAATGGGCTAACCCGTTTGAAAAACAATCCTAATTTAATATTAAGGATTTTGAAAGGTATAAAGCACAAATGAGGTGGCCCTTAACACCACTTCACAGAAACTCAACCAAACAGACGCAATTCCATTAGAATACTGTATATTCTTGCTTAGTTTGAACCAAAGAACATTTTTGTTGGCTTCTATTTTATGAAACTCATCTTAAGTCTAATGGACAATAGGTTACCTTAAATATTTGAAGTATACATTACACAAAATGTTATTTATACACCATATTTGCCTGCAGTGGAAGGTTTCTCTTTATTGTACAGAATTATACAATATGGGTGACTAATCGCCCACTGATGCATTAACTTTGTCCCAGTTACATATGGATTTTTTAAACTCCCTTTAGCCAAAAGATTTGAATAAGCATATTTACTCTGTCGTGCCCATGCTGTTATCCTGTGGCTAGAGCTCCATGGGCGAGGCCTGTTACTGGAAGCCCTGTGTATTTCCAGCTCGGATATGACAGGCTCTGCTGGTCTGGAAGTGACTGATAAGATGCCGTCCTCTCCCCATCACAGTCAGTCACAGTCCTGCATCTAAGTAGTCGGGCAGATGAATGAAAACAAAATTTACTTTCAGTCCCACAGAAAGCAGAAGTTGCAGTTACCTGAATCCCAGACAATGAAAATAGAGCTCTGGTCCCTCTTGCAGGCATTTTCTTTAGAGACTGGCTTGTCTTGTATGTTGGTACATGTATTATTAACTATGACTGGAATGTACATAATGTATGTTTGACTTTTTTGGGTTTTTTTTGTAAGATTTTGCATGTTATTTAATGTATTTACAGCCCACAAATACATTTAAGACTATGATGACAACGGGTTTAACGTTAAATACAATTGAAACCTAGAGCTTTTTAATATTTTAAAGCATTTATTTTCATCCCCATTGATTTTCCAGGTTTGATTTGTGTTTGTTTCTCTCAACACTACACCCTACAGTTCAACTTAATACTGTTATTGTTGTAGTCACAAACATAAAGAAAGTAGCATCTACCTGAAATTAATGTCTGAAACTCAAACACCCAAGATAACTCCAATAAGCATTGCTCTTTTGAGATGCTGAGAAATAAGACTTGTGTTATTTCTTGTGATTGGATGAAAATTAAAGATTAAGAGACACAGTTTCCATGTTAAAGAAGGTGCAGCACCTCTGAACTAGAACCATGACTGCTACCATTACCCAGGCACACCATAGAGATCATGTTGAAATAAGAATGTTTCACATTTGGTGCAAACGTGAATTTTTTTTTATCATAAAGAGCATTAAATGATGTTCGGTAAGTTTTTGGCCTGACTGCAGTCAAACCTGGGATCGATGTTCCTCTTAATAACTTCAAAAAATCAAGAAAAGTAAGCCACGCTTGTTTGTAAATGAGTGTTAATCATGAGAGCAACTGTAACGTATTTGAAATGTATTCTGTCTGTTGATGATGGTTTCCCAGAATAGAAAATGATTTTACTTTTAGTACTCTTCTATCACCTTTTCAAGTAGCAACAGTAGTAACATTGTCGCTGTTGTTTTTGGTTGTTGCTAAAGAGCGGGACCGTATACTTCAATTTTATGAGATCTCTCCAGGGAATAATTTTAACTTTGAGACCAGTTCATGCTATTGAGTGCAATTAACTGGCGGTTAGGCTGGGGGAATTAAGGACTTTTGCCAACAAATACAGCTCTCTGATTGCTATATGCTATGTGTTTTTGTCTTCCATTTTCTAATTTCCTTCATATCCTTGCAAAGAGAGCTATTACCAGTTACATTGGCACTAACAAACACATCTATAGTAGAACTGCAGAAAGAAACTATAGTTTTCTTTCAGGACACACGAAAGTTTCAGAGCCCTGTCACAGATGTAGCTCCTAGCCTAGCTTAGTCTAGCATACAAAGCTTCTCAGTCTTGCAAAAGACAACGTAAAACCTATGTCTCCAAACCCAGTAAAATTCATAAACTGCACAAAATTTTAGCAACTGACTGAGAGGATAACACAGCTTCAAAAGAAGATTGAAACACTAATTTGCAAAAGAGAGCAATTCAACGACTCTGTTAGCAGCTACTGCACAAGGTGCTGAGCCACCAAATGCTAACAGACAGACACTGATTTTTATACCTGGGATTACATCAAATGTAGAGCATCCTGTCACGGAATTGGCTGACACGTTCCTCTGGATGTGTCTTAACGCCACAAAATTAGCTGCTGAGGCTCCCAGACCAGCCTTCCCTAATGATGCGTCTTACTGGCACAGCACCAGCAGCAGACTGAAAGCATCAGCTCAAGCCAGGACTTGGTTTGATGTTGTGTGCTCCAGAGGTGACTGACTTTGAAAGAAATGAGTTATACTACTAAGTTGTACTCAGGGAAGGAAATCACTCCACTTGCATCAAGGCTAACCAAAACCTATGAATTAGCCTCAAAACCACTTCTAGGCTAAGGGCCAGAAGAAACATTGCTAACTCTAATAAATCAGACACTTCTGATGTACTACCAAGCATGCAAGAATGGCAAAGATTGAAAATTTGACTATGGCACACACATCTGCCAGGGAGCTGTCAGTTATTCTCTTAACACATACAAGTAATGTGAGGATTATTATCCACATTGTGTCTTTCGACAATCTGCAAAGAAAAATTAGCTCTGAGATCCTGAAAAAAGAAGCTCCTAGAAAAACTCAGTGACTGTCAATGGCAGCATGTATTCACTTCAGGCCCGATTCCAACTTTGGGGAAAGGAATCAAATATTTTAGCTGATTCTTTGGTCTGAATACATAGCTGACATTTATTGACAATTTCAATATCTTTTGGAACTATAAAGACCGCTTTAAACCTGATGGGTTTCATGGAAACATAAGTGAATCCAGACTACCAACCTACGTCATGCTCTAGGCATGCCATACCTGAACAAGAATGTGTGGTTAAGGTTCCACATCAGAGGATGTCTCTGTCCCAATCAGGAACCCAGCAGCCCTCCTACCCCCTCCACCACACTCACCAATCAAGGAGCTGGTTAAAGCTGCCATGCTGACGCTCAAGTCAAATTGATGAGCTATTAAAAAGTAATAACCACAGACATAATCACTCAGGTGTCTACCAGAGATGAGACAGACCCCATGCTGCTTCCTTAAATATACTGGTGATTTCAAACAGCCGGTGGCATGGTCAAACACATCGTAGCAATCACAGACCATCTGGTTGCTGTCTTAGTACTCTGAAATTTGTCAATGTTCACTAGTTTCCTTTCCTGTCACAGAATCCCTACAGCTGAAATGAGCTCTTTTTAATGTGAGATCATTGACTAACAAATCCTTTTTGGTTAAAGATCTGATAATTGCTCTGGGTTTCTGCCCCTTAAAAGGATTTTTCTTTGCCACTGTCGCCAAGTGATTGCTCATGGTGGGAAATTTTTGGTCTCTGTAATCAGTATCATACAAGTACGAGTAAGAGTAGGTCTAACCCTGCTCTATTTGAAAAGTGGCTGTTGTGATTTGGCGCTATATATAAAAAAAGGGACTTGACATGAAAGGAATTTACATTGTATGTTTTTAGTTGGCAAAACAACACTACTGGTGAAGCCACTGTGATACAGCCTTGTCCTGCAAACTATAATTTTTATCAGTCAGATGACACAGGAAAAACCGAACTCATCTCTTACTCATACAGTACACCGTTTGTATGTAATGACATTGACCCAGGTGAATTTACATAATTTGATTATCTTACTCTTTTGCTCAAAATAGCATTACCAGTGCTCATATTACATTATTACGATTCATCTATTTCTTCAGGAATTCTCAGAGCTGATCTTACTTGGTATCACTAGATATGATAGATTACATTTTTTGAATGGAATATTCGTATTAATAAAAGGAATGACTCCAAAGCCAAGGTGCTTGTGAATTCACTGACAGCTTGGAACTCACCCAACATGTAAATGAAGCCACTCATCAGCATGGTGACAATCTAGACTCAGGAATGACCACAGGGTAAAATATTGATAATGTTTGGTTGTTCGAATTACCTATTTATGACCATCTCTGTGTGTTTTTTGATGCCAACCTTAACAAATACTAGAAGAGAGGTCAAAAGTGATTCCTAGATGCCGAGGCTGAAACAAGGTTTTCTATACATCAATTGAGCCATACAGCTGTAACTGCTCTTAAAATGACATGGGTTTAAAATTTCAGCAATACATCATCATCTGCTTTAAATACTGCTGCTCCACTAAAGGTTAAAGCAAGGTTGACTGACAGAATCTCCCCACGGTTAAACAGGCAGCTGAAAGAAAATGGAGGAAAACTCACAGTCCACTGTAATATATACAAAGAAGCTGTAACTACCTGTAAAAAAGGAATACATGGACTGAGATACATTGCTAACTCCTTTGTAAACTATTTTCCTTCAAGAACACAATAGCAGCAATCATCTATTGTTGGTTTATTTGAGGTTCCCAACAGCAGCCAAAACAAAAACAGGGATGCAACCTTTGTTAATTATGCCCCAAAGTTGAAGGCTGTAGAACACATTACATATACTGTAGATATCAGGGAAGCATGAACAGCTCACCAAACATTAAAAAAAAAAAAAAAAAAAAAAAAGAAGCTAAAATCTCCTCACTTTAGCCTTTAACTAGCTATTACTTTCCTGATACAGGCCTGGAATTCTGTTTCACACTTTCTTCAGTCAGTCAAACAGCCAGTAACAAGAGAGGATCCTATAGGCAAAAGTCTAGACTTGGGTTGGTCAATCCTGTCACCGCTTCATGCTTGGCATTCCATCATCTTCCTCCCAGCTTGTGAGTCCTCAGAGAAAGAAAGGGGGTGGGGGGGTCAGTGTCATATAGTAGAGAAGACAAATTCCTTTGCCATTTGCTGCTATTATGAGCAATACTTAGAAAATGAACCAAAACTGAATAGTATATGAAAATTACAGTTCTAGTTATTTGACTGTTTTATAATCTCATGAAAAATGGTCATTTCTTAACCGTTGTTTTTTTCTCAGCTAATAGGGGAAAGATACAATCATACTTGAAATACTTTTCAAACCATTCAAAGCTATTCATTAAAAGGAGCGTTAAGGTTAAGAAGTCTGGACCTACACCAGAGTTGATTGTTTATGTTGGCCTGCAAATAGCTTATTCGACACCCACAGCAGTGTGACATCAGTGTGACACTGATGTCAGCACTACAAGCCCCTGTGGACCCCTAATTGTGCTGACTGTGAAGGTGTGTTGGAGATTGCCCTACAGATATGGATCACTGCTCTGTAAAACAGCAGTCCTTACACTGGACAGAAACCCGCAATGATGGAAGCACCATCATTATTGATAGTAATGATGGAGGGTCCAGGGAGTTTAATCTTTTTTTCCCCTTATATGTGACTGAGCTCTTTGCAACTTGGTTTTGAAAGGTGCTATATAAATAAAGTTTATTTTATTATTATTATTAATATTATTATTATTATTATTATTATTATTATATATGAGTGACTTGGAGAGGGCACCCAGTGGGCCTTTCTTGGACTAAACTTTCATGCAGAGATGTCATGCAGAAAGGAGTGCATCATATTTTGATACAGTTCACTTAAATATTAATAAGAATAATAATTTGTCAGCTAATCAAAACAATACTGAATCCACACCATACATATATGGATGTGAAATCCGTATTGTGGAAAAAGTCATTCTCTCACTCACCGAACAGCAGATGGACAGAGTTAGTTGCTAGCTGGTGAATATAGCGGATTATTTTGCAGCTCCGTGTCTGCTGCATGTGTAAATGTGCAACTTTTAACTGACAGCTTTGCCATATCAATTTTCTAAGGACATAAGATGTCAATATTGTGTTTACATCTTGTTTCTGCTGGCCACAAAAACACTTATTGCAGGTTTAAAAATCCCTGAAAATCTTGTTTCTGGTGACATCCAGAGGTTTAACTTGCTGCAGTGATGCAGTGATATATAAGTGTACTCCTGTACACTGTGACATCAGAAACATATCTGACCACACCCATCAATGATGTCGGGTGTGGTCAAAGGTGAAACAAACTTGAAACAGTAGTGTTTCATTCTCTGGTGTTAAGTTTTTCTTAATGTTTTGAGAATTAAAGTTAAACTCATGTTCATTTTGTGGAATTAAATCTTATGTAATATTAAAAAAAAAATGTTCTGAAGTTTTTGAGCACATTCATTTAGATTGGGGAACTTGAGCCATGTTGATATCTTGCTATAGCACTTGCTATATATTTGGCACAAAATGATTGTATGGAAGGATTTTAAACAATATTATTTAATCATAAACCAGCCTGAACTTGAATTCAACCTAGTTTTTCTCTGTCTCTCTGCCTATTCCAGCCACCTGTTGCCCCATCATCACACCCCATGGCTCCACCCAGCCCGAGCACCAACAGCAGCACCAACAACAGCAGCAGCAGTAGCACTGCAGGCTGGGACCAGCTCAGCAAAACAAACCTCTATATCCGAGGCCTGTCCCCTTCAACCACAGACCATGACCTGGTCAAGCTCTGTCAGCCGTGAGTATCGCACTTCCTCTCATCATTATCTGGTATTGATCGGCCATTGATTTTTTGGCCTACTTAGTTTCAGAGTCTAGTTTTAAATTGCAGTGGCAGTCACTTATTGATTTACATTTGGTAAAATACAAATAAGGTGTGAAAAGATAAAAGGTAAGATGTAATGCCATTTTACTAGTTCAATTACATGTTTATTAAAGATCAGAAAATTTATCAGGTGTTGTCTTTGTTGTAATTTATAGTTAAAGTACATTTTCTTCCTTTCTAATAATCTGACTGAATAATAAATTGAGCCCTATCAGTTGGTTTAAACATATTCCAAGAAAGAATTTAAAGATTTAATCATTTTTATAACGAATAGAGTTGTTTATATTTTAGATGATAAGAAATGAAACAGTATTGCCGGCTTCATTTGGATATGATATGAAAAATGATCTTAAAGACCACACAAGGACAGAGTGTAGATGATGTGCTACTTGACAGCATGTGGGGCACAGCAGCAGAGATTTCATATATCATGTGTGTGGATAAAGGGGAGATACTGTCAGCAGCAGGCTTGTCCATGGCTCTCTTTGTGCGCTGAATGCTTTATAATTGCCAAGCACAGAGACCACCCTGGTGGACTTTTATTTTCTGAGGCCCCATCTTCACAATGTAATACTGACTGAGAAGACAAAACTTTGAATGTTCTATTTTATCACTTCTTATGTAAATCTGTGGGCAAACAGGACTTTCTTTTTTCTTGGGCATTCAAACTGTCACAGGCGCATTAGTAACTATGTGTACATGTACAAGTAAATGTGCAACATTTTAATGGAACTGTAAGAGTGAGCGTGCTGTAGCCACACATGATTTGAGATTAAAGTTCAGATGGAGGAAAGGTCACAGGTTTGTGCTCTTTCACTCAGTTTAGCATTTAATCCCATGCTGAAATATCCTCCTGGTTGACTGCAGGGTGGTTTATATCACTGTCAGGGTAGATTATATAAGTAATTTTTAACATGATATGTATAGACAGAATGTCTCTCTGCATTGTTGTGAACTGAAACTTCAAGATCCAGGGGTCAACAGGCACTTACAGCACACACATAGGTTGATTTGAAACTAAATAATTATATAACCAAGAAATAATTTGTTTATGAAGAACTTTGCACCCAACCAAAAGCCAACCAGTTGCGCGGGTTAACAATATTGTGGGTGACTTTGATTTTTGGAGTTGTCATATTGGGGTTGGGAAAATCTGAGTGAGTGAAGTGGTGTAGAAAGGAATCAGCTCTGGATGAACAGCAGGAAAGGACGCCAGGTGTTGTGGAATGGCATCAGATTTGTGAACTGTTCTAGATTTGTGTGTTGAGAGACTGAGCCAGTGATTACTGCTAATTTTGTTCTGTCTTTCTAGTTGACTCAAATGGTTTTGTGTAGGACCTTGTATTGCATTAGTTTAATGGTTAAAAGTCATTGATTCTTTTCTAGACCTCTGCTAGTTTCACTGATTATTTTAATTAACTGTCCATATACTTATGGCCTGGACTGTAAAAGAAAATAAAAAGTTATTTTTTATAAAACAACCATTTTTAAATTGGCAGTGGAATGCAAAATTAAAGAAGTAAAATATGCTACATGTGAAAAGAAAAGAGAGAGAGAGAGAGCAGTTGGGGTTTTTACCCATTCACATCGATTCTGTACAGATACAGTTCCTGCATCAAAGCTTCTTGTACGAAAAGACTGTGTAGTAACATGGTATTTTCAGATGTTATCATTAGTACTTTCCTGTGGTCTGTGTGCATATCAATACTGCTCTGTTGAAACTATGGAAATGGCGTGTGCCAGACCACACAATCCTTTGCACACACGTACAGGTATCTGTAGTGTTGTATACAGTGAAAACCTAAATATGTAATGGAAATCATATGTCAGAACTTGAAATAATGTGATTCTTAATATAAAAAGATAGGAGAGTGATAATCCCAACTGCCCAGAGGCCTTAACAAGATGGTACCGAAGTGACCTGTCTTCTCCCAAGGGAGACTTTGGTGACTCTGTATAAAGTTTGATACAGTGGTTTAGTTTGGCTATAAAAAGGGACTGTTTAGCTTAGCACTCACATGGTGGGGATTTTCAGCACCACATGGAAACCACTTCCTGTTTCTCATGTTTTTACGGTGATGTCATAGATTGTTGCTCAACCCTCCCTCTCTGTGTGTTTTATAACTGGCTCTGTCTGGTATATAATCCTGCTAACAATGTCTCGCCTTTCTGCTCCTCCCATAGGTATGGCAAAATTGTGTCAACAAAGGCAATCCTGGACAAGACTACAAACAAATGTAAAGGTGTGTGACTTTTATTCTTTCCAGCAGCACCCTCTATTCTTTCTTTTATAATTAAGTATGAATAAGGAAATCTTATGAACTGCCCAGCTGGATATTCAACACCTTGCTGTGAGAGAGAATATCACTAGACCCCAATGTGTGAATTCTGCCTAAACCTCAAGTCATTTAACAGCTATGGAGTTGTCTCAGACGATCTGCTCACGTCAGGAAACAAGACAGCCAGGCTGCTTAAAGCTGCCTCCCAGCTCATGTTATTTTAAGCCTCAGCCCTTGTCTGTTGGTGTGTCACTGCTGTGGGTGGTTCTTCCGAAGAAGACCGACTCCTCCTCCTTCTACTGAATGACAGTGCTGGTTTTTTTCCAGTTTCTAATAGACTGCCCACCTGGCTAAAGAGAGACTTACTGATTCTCTCCAGTGCTGATGGGATTAAGAGAATGCTTTGTCACTCTCCTCTGGATTATACAGATGCCAGTTAATCGAAGGCTTTCTGTGAAATGGGACACCGTTAAATACCTTGTAAGGCTCTGACTGAATTTTAAATAGAACCCAGAGATGGCTTTGACAATCGCCTTTTGTGACCTTAAGTCTCACGCAATTCTTTATTCAACTAATAATCGACTGTTTTTTTCTAATTTCACACTTTATCATGATCCTTTTGCCACTAAGAGAAGCATTCATATTAAACTTTTAGTTCCAGTGTGACCCATTTCTCAGCTGAAAGAGCCCTGACATACAGTATTCACTATAATTTAGCTTGAATAGGTTAAATATTGCAGGTGTGGTACAGGCCAGAGACTGTAGTTTCACCCTGTTTGGACCTCCCTGGACAAAGAGCTGACCTGAGCCATGAATGTCACACTGGTATCTGCATCCTCAGCACTTTTCTACCTGTACTTACACACACACACACACACACACACACACACACACACACACACACACACACAAGCATACATACATACAAATTAGATAGACCTACATAATGCAAAAAGTATATAAAGTACATACTTCCTGTACAGTAACACAATATATGTATAGCTTCATTATAGTAGCACATTATATGCACAAATGAACACAGAGACCATCACCATCCATGACAGAGAGGCATTGGTTAGCCCACACAACACAGTGGCTCTGCCATTATCTGTACCAGCCATAGAGTAATGCTCTAAATGTGCTGCTTGTCTCCTCAGGATATGGCTTTGTGGACTTTGACAGCCCTGCTGCAGCTCAGAAAGCTGTCGCTGCCCTGAAGACTACTGGTGTCCAAGCTCAGATGGCAAAGGTGAGGATTCATTACAGTCTAATCCCGATATCACATCCATACCAGTCACCCATTAACACTGTTTCTCCTCCATCTGGTTGGTCAGCCGGTTTAAACCTAATCCTTGTGGTATTACATAGCAGGACTGGAATCCATGACTGCTAGGTGAATGCTCCCCAACACTTGGTCTGTAGACCGCTCGGTGACTCTGGGATCACTGACTTGAATTGTGAAGGAAGCCAGTGCTGAAAACAGTGTGTATTTGTGCGTGTGTGTTTATGGAACTCAGCACCAGATTTCCTAAGGCACGCTTGTACATTTTCAGGAGAAACTGTGACACATGTGAACCAGGTTGTTGCAGTTTGCAAACAAAGTATCAGTTTGCATGTGAATAGTGTGAGTGCCTGCATGTGAGGCTCTGTCCTTTCTGCACACACATTTAACCAAGGACTGCACAAATAATAGGTAGAGAGAGATGTTAATACAGGCTGAGTACGGTCATGGAAATTGCAATAATTATTAATGAACACAATATCATATAATCGTGGAACAGCAACCAAACAACAGTAGATGGACTGCTGTGGTTTGTGTTCATTAGACTTGAATTTGAACTTTGGTGACACATTACTGTATCAACACCATTTGAGATTAGAGTTCAAATGAAGGGAAAAGGTCATAAGTTCATGTTCTTTCACCCAGTTTAGCATTTAGTGTAATCCCTGGCTAAAATATCCTCTTGGTTGTCTGCAGGATACATCAAGGCTTATATTACTGTCATTGTAGATTATATAGGTGATTTTTAACAAGAATGCCTCTCCACATTATTGAATACATAAACTTCACAATAGAAACTACTGTACAAATAGAAAACTCCATCTAGGGATCAGCAGGCACTTACAGCATAGATAGATAGATAGATAGATAGATAGATAGATAGATAGATAGATAGATAGATAGATAGATAGATAGATAGATAGATAGATAGATAGATAGATAGATAGATAGATAGATAGCTAGATAGATAGATAAGGGTGGTTTGAAATTAAAATAATTATATTACTTTATGAACAATTTTGCAGGCAAACAGTACCCAGCCAGTTGTCTGGTGGATTCCAGATGTGGCTCTTTTAATGTCTGATACAGTGGTTTTGAAAAAAGGGACTGTTTAGCTTACCACTCACACAGTGGGGACTTTCAGCCCCACATGAAAACCACTTCCTGTTTCTCATATTTTTATAGTGATGTCATTTATCGTTGCTCAACCCTTTGTTTTTTTACTGTGGTGAGACATTGCTATTTCAACACCATTTCCACCTGCCACCTCTTCCACGCTGAGGTGCCAGTGCTCTGTCTCTTCCTTATTTGTTTTATTCTCTCATTTTATTCTTTTTCATTTGCAATAAAGTCCATAGTATAGTTAATGCAGGGTTAATATAACACACATACTGTATGTGTTGCACCAAATCTGGCCCTTAAAGTTAAAATGAATTTGATAATATGCTGATGTGTTCATACATGGCCGAGAGATCCCACATGGGCTGACAGAAAGGATTCAGATGTGAAGGTGCCAATAGTCAGACTATAGCATGTAGAGATCAGTGTTGCTTGATAATGTGTGAATGTGTCTCTACAGTCTGTGCAGCAACTGAGACTAATAGCTCAGCACTCTAATACATACGTCTAGCATCTCCTGCTGAAAGATACTTAAACCTCTCAAAAATTAATGTTCAACAAATGAGGCTTCATGCTGCAAATATGTTTGAAACATTGGAGAACATTTCAGGAAATACAGATAAACACATCCCTCTTTGTCACTGAAGAAGTTGGAGCTTTAGTACATTGGCAAATTAATTGTGCCCAGTGTTGTGTGGACAGAGTCATTCAAGGTTTCAACACACTACACATACAGTTTTTTTTTTGTTCTCAATACAATATAGCAGATTATCAGATGAGGGGCTTTAAAGTAAGGTCATTTTACTTTTGACATTATACTTGTCTCTGACATCAAAAAAGGAAGTAAATAATTGTGTGTTGTTATGGTAACAGGGACCACTCGGGGAAAATTAGTTCCCATACAGCACTGAGCAAGAACCCTTAGCCTCATTTCCCTGTCTGGGGATCTGTGGAGCTTCTTGACATGCCTCTGTGCACCCATTTTACTTTTTTTAATTAAAAGAGAGCAGCTTTGAGGGGCATGCCTAAGTTTAATCTTTGTATTGTGGAAGGTAAATGCCATTATAAAGTGTGAGCCTTTCACTCCAGCTTTATTCACACTCTTGCAGAAGCTTGTTTGGGCTTAATGGACTCTCTGACAAAGGTTCCCTTTCCTGTTTTTTCATCTGCTCAGGCATCCTTCAACAGACTTTCTCTCATTATTATTTCAAAGGCAGGTGGTGGGAAGGGGCCAGATAAGAGTTTCCCTTCTTTTTACTTTATATTATTTTATCTTTCTCTCTATACATATAAGGGATTAACCCCACATTCGTATATAAAGTTTTTCGTTAAGGCTAAGTTAATATAGGCTTTAAGATGGTTTTATCAGGTTGTGTTAATTTAATTTGTAGAGTAACAGCATTGTTTTAGATTGTTTGTTGTGACTGGAAAGTAGCAGTTTAATCCCTAGATCAGCAGTATAAACTGGGTAGGGTATGTGAAAGAGCAGCACGTGCCCGTTCTTCATTCCCACCGCCTTAGTGCCCTTGAGGAAGACACTTAATGTCCCTACTTCTCCAGCGGAGCGGCCCTCAGTGGACAACAGATACGACTGAGGCTGTACTGGGCATCTGCCAAGTGTGAATGTGGAGCAGTGTGCCCTGAAGAGAACAGTATTTATGCTCTTTGCAGTAAATCAAATTAATTTTACATCATTTCATACTCCCTGTCTCTGTAGCAAGAGAAAGAGTAATACCCCTTCATCAACGGTATCTCTCTTCGTCAGCTTTTCATCCACAAGCATGTGTCACTTACAGTTTGTGACATTTGATGCAAAAAAGATGCCTTATCTCACTTCTTTCTTTCTTTCAGAATTCTCTCAAGTAATGGTACAGTCAGTCTTACAACAGAAGAGCTGATATGGTTAAATTTGCTACATCAATAAAAAACGTGGTCATTCGTACCTTACCCTCAACCCTATTTTTCTAGAATTGTAACTATGTGAAATTAAAGACTAGGTCAAAATTAATCTTGCATAAAGTGATGATGGGTGAGGATGGCAACAGAAAAGAAATCAGCTTCCTGTTATTAACAATTTATCAGTTGCCTCACTGGGGGGGTCATTTAGGTTTATCCTAGCAGGATAAATGCTCCGCTCTGCCACCAAACAGCTAAAAGCTAAAGAAAAAAAAAAGAAAGAAGGGAAGCAGCCTTCTCTGCTTTTGGACAAAATTTGTGCATGTGTACAAGCATACACGTGTGTATACCCCCATGTGTGAAAAGCAGGTAGGAGCATTACTGGTCTCCTGCTCCCCTTTGAGTTTATTAGAGCTGTGCAAAGCTGAAGTGCTGAAACACATCCCTGCACCCCTCATTCTCATCCTCATCCTCTCATCTCTCCTTCCATCTCTTTTCAGGACCACTTTGTCTGCCTGAAAAACCTGAAAAACATTACTTGGGTTTTGTTGCATTGCAGACTATAGCCCACTTGTTGTCCTCTAATTGTGAAATGTTTATTTTTCTGTCAGTGTATTACTTTTAGTAAGTCAGTCTGGCCCTATAGCTGATTCTGAATGCAACACACCGTTGATGAATTGTAATGGTGAGAGGCTGCTCCCCAGAGACTTGTAGCCATGTCTTTTGTTTCTGCTGATGCTATTAAAATACAGCAAGAAATCAGCTGATGTGAGCCTTAAGCCAACGTGGGCTGCATGCAGATAGTGACCCTTTATTACCTATAACCCCCAACAGAGACAAACAGGAAGAAGCAGAGACATGATAGCCACATTACTGAGGTCTGTATTAAAAGTCTATTGAATGTTTATGTATTTCAAGGGATAAATTATATGGAATTGCAAGGAAACTTCTACTTCCCTCCTCTTTTCCTCCTTCTTTACATAGCTACATTATTGAGGCCATTTTGAATGTGATGCAATTAGAAATGTGTGTTAACCAGTGTGTTTCAAGCATTACCAGTAGTGTAATTACATTACCTCTGGCTTCTTCCTCTCTCTCTCTCTCTCTCTCTTTCTCTCTCTCTCTCTCTCTGTGACCATATAGCAACAAGAACAAGACCCTACAAACTTGTATATCTCCAACTTGCCTTTGTCTATGGATGAGCAGGAGCTAGAGAATATGTTAAAGCACTACGGCCAGGTCATATCCACACGCATCCTGAGAGACTCCAGTGGAACCAGCAGAGGAGTGGGCTTTGCCAGGTCAGTTACGTGTGTAATTTATTGTCAGGGACTCATGCAACTGAAACAACATTAAGAAGTTTTTACTGGTGCTACATATACTGTAGCATTTTAAAATCAATAAATGTAAACTATGTCAAATATGACACATTGTTATGACCAAACTAAATCCATGGTTTCCAACTGAGATGACTGACATCCTCTTCTGGCCTCTACCTAACGTTTCTTTTTTGACATCAGATCAGGTATGGCAGGAAATTCGTGTGATGGCTTCATGGCTAAAATAGATCCCTTCACAGCAGTAAACAGGAAGAGACCAGTATTCGGATGGAATATTATGCCAGAGACAGGGGAAATGAGACAAGTGGCAAAATTCCTAACAATGCCAGAGGATTGAGATCAAGGCTACTATTCTAAACCAATTACTAAAGATAAAGTGACATTTAATAATGTTACATATAACAGCTTTCAAATTGTTCCAAAAGATTAAAAATACACAGAGCTTTCTCCTCATCCATTAAATGCAGAATGTGTTTCATTTCTAAAATTAATAAGTAAAAAAAAAACATTGCTTTGTTGTTGATAGCACGGCGGAAAGAACAGTTCATGTATGGACAAATGGAAACTCCTTTAAAAAATACTTTCACAATGACTGGTTGATTTAATTATAGTGGTAATACTGGCTTCTGCCAGTCATGCTTGCATAACCAGAAGTTTGATAGAAACACCTGACAGGCAAGGTCGTGGTCATGACAGACGACACAAAAACATCAAAATACATCATAGGAATGTTTGTTTGTGTAGACATGCACTAATGAGTCTGTGTAGTAAAATGGTGAAAATATAGTTGTACACTTGGAGATAAAAATCTTTTATTTTGAGCCACCTTTTCTACTGAACCAGAAAGGAAGCCGATCTTGGAAAGCACCTGCTCACACCCTCAGTTATTGCTGATGTTATGGAAATGTTATGTTACGTTCTGTTTGTCTTTTATAACTTTAGAATGGAGTCAACTGAAAAATGTGATGCTGTCATTTCTCACTTCAATGGCAAGTTTATCAAGACACCTGCAGGTGTTCCAGGTAAGAAATACTATATAATTATCTTGTATTTGCAGACATACACTGGGGAAATTTAATGTAAAATGATCTAGCCATGCCATGAAAATAATATGTAAAAGAAAATAATAGGATTTGTCCCTAATGTGCACAGTCTTCATAGGTTAATAGGTTAGGGTAATAGTTGTACAGACAGAATGAAGTGATCGGCCAACTGATTCATGCTTCCAACAGGAGTCAGTGAGTCTGCTGGTAAAGAGCTCATATACACTCAGCCTTAAGAGGCAGAGCACAGACAAAGAAAACAAGAGAGAGAGAGCTGCTCTGTGTGGCCTCCACTACCTCGCTAAGTTTTTTAATTGGATTATTAGACTGAAATAGTCTCTGCTGGCCTTTCCTCCTTTAGGAAGGGGAGGGGATTACAGCTCCACAGCTGCCAAATTAGATGTCTGTGTTCTCAGACTGCCTAGTAAATGTGCATTCCCAGGCTTTAGGGACTAAAGTAAGCAATGACAGATAGCAATTGTCTTTGTGATAGTCTCTATTTAAGACACACTTTTATTTTGTTCTCTCACCATTTCTCGTTTTTTAGTACCCCCCGAACCCTTGCTGTGCAAGTTTGCTGATGGAGGCCAAAAAAAGAGACAAAGTCAGAATAAATTTGCCCAGAATGGTCGGGGTTGGGCAAGGGACGGTGATTCGAGACTGGTAAGTGGCGTCAAGGATGGACTGAGTGGCTGATGGGAATCACTCCATGAACATATGGAAATAATAAAGGATAAACTTCAGGTGTTAAATAATAAACAGCAGAGAATATGACAACCAATAAAGAAGCACTTTTGAGCGACTGTTGCTAAAGATTCATCTAAAGGAATAAATTACATGTACAGTATAACATTTGTCACTCTGAAGTGCTTTTGATTTTTATTGAGTTGCAATTCTGGTCATACTCTCTGCTGTTTATTGTAAAGTCTTGTGTAGTCAAGAGCGCCCTCTTTCAGTTTTGAGTGTAATAGTTACACTGTAGACTGTAGTACAATGCTATTGTGTTTGAGTTGCGTGCATCGGCCAGACCTGTGCTGTCCTTTTCCCGCAGGCTGGAATGACACTCACATATGACCCCAGTGCAGCTGCTATGCAGAATGGGTGAGCTACAACAACATATTAGATTACACTGTCGTGACCGATATATGTGTGCCTAATTTACTTTGTTGTTTTAATGAAATACACTTCATTATGTGTCCACAGATTTTTCCCACCAGCATACAGTATTTCAAACAGGATGATTGCTCAAACGTCCATGTCTCCTTACATGTCTCCAGTTTCTACATACCAGGTTTGAATGCTTCTCTTCAGTGGTGTATATGTAGCTCTGATAAAAAGCAATGCTTGCAATAGTTTAAAAAAACATTTTATTCAGCAGTTTTACACGCAGTAACTCAGCATTTATTATATTTATTTATTCATTTATTTATAAATGTGTCATCCCAATTCAGAGACATGTCCTTTGGGGTTTTGGACATGTAGGTTAAATGTAACAAAGGGCGTTGGGGCCCTTCATGCCTGATGCTGTGCCAATCACAGTAGCATGTGATCTCTGGAAATAGCAGCTCTTCAGTGCCTGTGTGTTTACAGAGTGTTTTTGTGTGATGTTCCAGGTGCAGAACCCATCCTGGGTGCCTCATCAACAGTACATCATGCAGCACCCAGTAAGAGCAAAAACTCTTCACCTTCTCATCATCACTGTCTTCATCACAATTCTCTCTCCCTTTTCTCTTTTCTCTATTTCATAAAAACATTTCTCTGTGTGGTTGTTACAGAATTGAAACATTTTTCTGTAAACAACCAGACACAATATGGAAGAGTAGTAGTCACACATAAGGTGACACTGATCCTTGAGGATTTACTGTGCTAAAGTGTTTGTATATGGATATAAAATTGACTGCTTTAGAGACACTATATAAAGATGTTTATTTGATGATACATGCAGAATATTTTATAACAGATGGGTTTGAATTGAGAGAGAAGAGTCCTTTCTTGCTTTGAAAATTAGCCAAACGTAGACAAGAAAACACTGTTAGATGCATCAAGCTGGCCAAGGTGCTTATAGACACCTTGTTCAACTTGTGACGACTCACCTTATGCTGTGGGCAGGCGATAAGAAGTCTTGAGATTATTCAGTTTCGTTTTCTCATCTGGCATACAGTAACCTTTAATCGCTCAGATTTTTGAAAAGTATTTCAGTTTTACAAAAAGATACTCCACCAGCTGCAAACATTCCTCTCTCACCCGCATTCACTTCTCTTCCAGGGAACAGTGATATCGCCCTCTATGGACCCATCTTTGTCACTGCAGCCTACTTCTATGATGGCCCCCCTTTCACAGCAGATGAGTCACCTCTCTCTGGGCAGTGCAGGAACGGTGAGACAATTCTACATGGAATCAGAAATGATTTCACACATTATACTTATTTGAGAGTAAGGTGATTAAATGTGCGTCATTAAACTGTAAAACATATACATTATGAATATGATCTCAATGTGTTTATCTCTCCTTTCGTCATTGTGCAGTTTATGGCCGCCAACACAGCTATGCAAGGAGCATATATCCCACAGTATGCACACATGCAGACAACTACTGTTCCTGTGGAGGTATGTTTTAACATCAGTGCTGCCCTCTGTGTATAAAACATTATCTTCATTTAAAACAGCAGCTAGTTGTAAGCAAAATGGCAGTGGCAAAGAATTATCTCACTCTCTCTTCCAGGAAAATGGTGCACACTCACAAGTGGACTCATCCAGAAATCATTCCCCATATCCATACCAACAAACCAAGTAGTGCTGAGGTAACACTTGTACAACAGCTAAAACAATCATGTCTACAAACGCAATGGACGCTAAGGATCTTTTCACTGTTTTGCACAGGTTCTGCAAATGTTTAAGTGAGACTATTTTTGGTATCATTTCAGAGAGAATACCTGAGTTCATCAAATGATTCAAATTATATTAAAAAAAAAAAAAAAAGTTTTGAAAAAGTTTTATTTTCATACTAGAACGTTTATTTTTTACCAAGGATTGCTGCAGGATACAAGAAAGAATCATGTGACTAGTTGTTTCAAGTGCATGATAGTCAATATGTCTTTTGTTAATATTTCCAGATTTTTTTTTTCTTGAAGATTTTTTTTCAGCCAGACATTTCTAAAATAATGTTTTTGTGCTTGCTGTGTGAGTGTTGCGATGGTGAAGTATTAATTGTTGTTTTCTTGTAAAGTGATTTCTCCTAGTACTTTAGATTGATCTTGCTGTCTGATTAAGATTATTTGCCTTAATAGTTGTGATACAATAGTTGTACAGACCACAGCAGAGTGGCAATAAGCAAAAGCTAATTCCTTTGAAATCAGCCACATAAGACTTTTAAAAACAAAAAAAATAAAACCTGTGTTTTTGCTTTTTCCCTCCCAGAACTGCTAGAAAAGTGGATGTAATTTTAGAGAAAAATGTTTTGAATGAAATGACTCCACATCTGATGATTTTATTGGATGTAATATTTATTTAGTGAGAAGGCCCTACATGTTTCTGGATGTTGGAATGATGAAAGATCACCTTTTGAATCTTGCCTTTTTGAATACTTGGTATTGTAGAGTAGCTGAAATTGATCTTTGTGGGGTGGGGGATGAGATGGGACTAATGTATTTTGTTTGTTGGTTGTGCTTTCGTCTTTTTGGGTGATGTTAATTGTTATTTTGATGGATGTCTTTTTCACTTTTATTTGAAAACCTAACAGGAAAACATGGACTCATGATTGTGCAAAAAACTCATCAAAGCCTTGTAATAGAACTTAGAGTTACAGAGTTAGGGGGTAAAATGAGATGAATATGTGTATTTAATTGCACCTCACTCTTTGACAGGAAACAAACAACCTTGGCACTTTCAATCGTAGTTTACTCCACCAAAGATCGTGAGCTAGTACACGGAGGAAATAGCATCATTTGTCTCTTTAACTGCAAATAAGATTGCAGTTTGGACAGTGTGCCTTTTTTGTACATTTACATTCAGTTTTCATAGGTATTAGTACAGTGCAGACACACACACAAGCATGAAGGAAGGCCTGGATCCAACAAGTGCCACAGATGAATTTCATACTTACAGAAAATGCAACATTATAGTAAAAATTAAGTTTAAAATAAAATAATTGAAACAATGAAAGGACAGTGCTATAATAGCAGTCTGGTATGGCATAGCACTCAAAAAAATAAGTCTGATTTTTTTTTTTTTTTTTTGATCACAGTAGATTAAAGCAGGCTTTTTGATTAAGGTGTCCTCTAATAAGCCTGTGATTCGACCTGATGGTCAGTCTGACCAATTATCTACCTCAGAGTTTTCTTTCTCCTCTGTATTAGGTCGGGTTAGCAGGTCCAGCCCGCCCTTCCAGACCAAATGCCACGCTCAGGAGCTGGCCACATACAGCTGTTTCCTTTCAGGTTGTTTTGAATACTTTTTGATTTTCTCATCAGACCTATTTTTTTATGATGTATTATTGTAATCATTGGGAGGGGGCAGCACGTTTCTACTCATGTGTATGCATTCAGTTTTTATAGTTTCGAAAAAGCTGCTGCTTTTATGACAATAGATTCCAGAGGCGGATCTAAGATCTTTAAGACCAACAATAACAATGAAGCTTCGTGGTGTTTACTGGATCTCTGCTCCTTTAAACAAGCATGTTTGTTGCTTTGTCTTGGGTCTAGACAAACTCGCAGCAGCATTTCCTCTGTAGTTAACTAGGATGTGCAACAAATGTAGGGCCGCTATACTTGAGATTTCTGTGTAATGCCTGAGACTGAGAAGTAATACTGTCTTGTGAGGTTTATGCTGCTAATGGTGTCTGAACCAAGTGCCATAGTATCTGGATCAAGAGTTGCAGAGGTGCATCAAAGCAAATTGCTCATATAGGTCACCATCATGTTGAACAGTCACTAAGTTATATGAAAAAGTTCTAATTTATGAAAATTTTTGTACAGACAGCTTAAGGAAAGAAAGAGATTTTCATAGTGCTAGATGAAAGTTTATTGTTTTTTTTTTTTTTTTACTTGTGCTACAAATGCCAGTGGTAACTTGTATGTACAGTTTAAGAAACCTTCCTCTGTATTTTTGTTTTGTAGTGTTTGTTAAAGCCAAAGACTTCTGCTTTTTTTTAGTAGCTTGTTGCCTAAGGTTTATTCTGTTCATTTCTTTGACATTTTTTGAATAAAAAAATTAAAAATGTTCACCTTTTATTCTGCTGTAAGTCTAGTGTTTATTTACAAGAGCTGCTGTTCTTTATGGTGAACCCTGAGTAAACCGGTTCCTGTTTTAATTGAGTATAGCCATTTGGCAACCTTGCATTGTCTAATGATGAAATTATGTAAACATCTTTTGTATAGCTTGCCAGTAAATTGTTTTTAAATAGTTGAACAATAAATTTTAATATGTCTGTTATGGGAGCTTGGCTGCAGCTTCAGAGGGCTGAAATCCAAACACTGCCTCGCACTTTGTCTCTCACTTTCAGTTTATGTTTAATAAAGAATCTGGCTTTATCAGAAATTTGGAAAATATTTATGCATTCATGAATTACCTGGTTTCAGACAGCTTGAAAATAACGTTTTGCTCAATTTATGAAGATTGTCAAACACAGAAATATATGCCATAAGAAAATAGGTGATTTATTTTGATATAGATGTAGATCTTTGTCATTGCAAGAAGTCCACTCATTGAATTAATGAGAGACTGAGACTTGCAGCTGCCTAGAAACATTTCACCATGGAGTGAATAACTGATGGTGCTTTCTTCTAAAATGTGTCTCTTTAGTGTACATCACAAAAGAATCAAAGATTACACCAAGCCTACCCCATCTTTAATAACTATCAGACAGTTTAAGTCCTCTACAATTTAGCAAATACATTAATGTCATCACTCATAATAATATCTGCACTTAAGATCAGCCTTGTCTCAGTGTTCATAAAGGAAATGTTTTCCTCCATTGCATTCCTCCGAATAGGATGTTATAATTGTACTGTAGCTCTGTTGAGATGGACGACCAGTATTTACTTTGCTGTACTTTCAACCCAAAAGGGTGAGGACCTGGTAAGGACTATATAAACACTGTCACATGGTATTGTTGATAACATGCATGGCCTGGACAGGGTGAGTTATGAGTATCAGGAGGTATGGCATAGGGTGGGTGGATGGGGGCGTCTGTGAGCAGGCCTTGCCATGGCAGATGGGTCCCCACGGTATCCTGCAGGGTGTTGTGCCACCCTACGGGAAGCCACCAGCTCCAGACGAGGAGCAAAATTCACACTCCAGCTGTCTGTGTTTGTGCCACCTGCGCCTACAAGCGATGGAGTTGAAACCCCCTCTTCCACCTGACCAACAACCATTCTGCCCCTTGGGCTTGCTGTCCCCCCCCCCTCACCTGCTCAGGTAGGAAGCATCCTCCACCCATATTATTTTTAATATCTGCAGTTTAGGAAGAGGGAAGTGCTTCATCGTGTAAACTGATGTAATAAAAGTAATTATAAACCATACTGATTGTGATTATTCAGGCAGGACTTATTATAACACTAGATATGTTAATAATGACAGAGTAGATACAGGGGTCTGGACACAACAACACAACATAATGCAATCAACTGCAACAACAAATACAAATAGACTGCTAATATATATATATATATATATGTGTGTGTGTGTGTGTGTGTGTGTGTGTGTGTGCACGCGTGCAATAATAATAATGCATACTGCAATAAGCAATTACTTTCATTATGTCACATTAATAAATGTAAACATTATAAGCAAGAGCTTAAGAGATGTTATGGATTTAATGTATTTTTTTTAATTAAAGTAATAACATTGCTTATATAGAAAACATAATAAATGCAAAACGCTCGTGTATATGGCTGTAAAAACTTTCAGTTCACTGGGTGATTGAACTGAATATATTTAAAATGAATTTAAAACATTTAAATGTCTGTCTTTACCATGTAAATACAGCAAATTAAGAGCCTTGTACATGTCACAACGATGGGTAGGCTATGACATGGACATGTCCAAATAAGGGTGGAAGGTAGTGTGTAGTGAGAAATATTGGCTCACAGAGATCACCTGTGAGTTTGTTAGAGTTAGTGTCCATTCTGAGCTGAACAATGCAAATCCAGAGACCTCATCCAGTCTGACGAACATTGCGCGTACAGCGCCCTCTAGAGGCTCCTGTGTGTAAATTCTGCCAAGTCTGATACAGTAGGACTGCAGTTTGTGTTAGACTACTTTCCATATTAACACAACGGCTTAATTACAGTGGAAGCTTCTCCATACTGCTGCGTAAATTTTATTACGTAATAAAAACCTTGTGTTTTTATAATTAATGCGAGAGTCCAAGCATCAACAAGCAACAACATCAACTTGTTATAAACCAGTGTAGATGAAATCGGAGTGGTCAGTTCACACTGTCGCGTAGTGAAGCGTGTGGGCCTTGTGTGTTTGTGAGCCGCTGTGCTGTGTGGGTGGGATCTCGCTCACTTTGCTGCTGGCACTGGAGTGGAGCAACAGTCAGAAAAGTAGTTTGGTGCTTCAGGACTTTGTTTAGTCGTCGCTGTCATGGAGTCAACGAAGAAAAGTCACCATTTTGGATCACTGTTAAGCTGCGTCTTCGTTTTGTGTGTTCAGCTGAAGTTAGGCTTGACAGGAGGTAGGAGTTTAAAACGGAGTCTTCGCTTCAAACTAAATAAACGTGCTATGTTTCGCTATGGTTGTACACTGCCGTTGACTGTAGTGTTGTGTAGGCCTGTTTTAAAGCCAGGGCCCTATCTAAACTCTTGACGCTCACATTTGTTTAGTGCAGGGTTTCACTCGATAAGCCATGTCCGTAGAGTTTCAACACACGTACTCATGTTAGTTTATCAGTTACCAAAGTAGCCTGAACCTGAATGTCGACACTTTTGCATATGGCAACATAACTCTTCATACACTGTGAACGGAACTAAGTTGCAAGTTGTGTGCTTGTCTTATACCGTGAAACTTTTACAAAATTAAAAAATCCGTGTTTTCCCTTCTGTAATCATGGCTAATTTACAATTATATTTACTACACAGATCAGATTTTTTTGGGAGAAGCAGTGTCTGGCAGTAATGTCGCTTAAAGTGGTACTACAATATTAAGAGTATTAACTATAAAGTTTCTAACCACCTATACTGGCAGCACGTGTCACCTGTAAGAAATCTGACAGATGTGTGAGTTGTTAAAGCAACTTGAGACACACAGCACACCTCCAAAAATCATCTGACCCCAAATAACCGGTGTAGTAGTTGAAACATTGCTAAGAGGAACAGTGTCCACCACAGCCATACTGTATCAGTAAAGAGGAACAACAGTCACAAGACAAATCAAAACTTGTACAGTGTATCGAATGAAGTTATCTGACCTACAGCCAAACATTATGTAAAGCTGTTGCAGCATCTTAAAATGGTGATTTAGCTAAAAAGGTCAGATGCCAAATCATGTTTTGTTCCGTGACTCCTCAGATTGCCCTGCAGATGGACGCACCTGGGTTCCTTTTCAAGACAGATGTTACCACTTTGTCCATGGACAAGAAGACAAAATCAAAAGCTATACTTTTGACAGAGCAAAAACCCTCTGCCAAGGCTTTGGTACATCAGACATTTTATTTTAATTGTATACATTTTGGTATCGATTTTGCATCAGAGGCAAAATGACAAATGTGCTGTTTTGCCAAAATCTGTGTGTCTGTGTTGTCATGCTGTACATTGCTATGCTTTTTTTTTTCAGAGCTTTTGACCATACAGAGCGCAGAGGAGAACAACTTTGTCCTTAAATATAGCCCAGAGGTGTGGAAAGACAACATCAATGTGTGGCTGGGAATGTATTATGACACAAACAGTAAGTTCCATGTGACCAGAGGACTGAGAAAATGAGCTGGCTAACTTCCATGAGATAAAATCTGATTCTCAATTATAATCAAAAACGGAAAAACTTACTTATCAACTTCATTTCAATTGTTTGGAGGCAGCTAGGTGGAAAACTGACAGATGTTTAAGGTTAACTAACTAATCTACATGTTTCTGAACAATTTCAGGACCTCTGAAAAAGTTAAGCCTGTGGGTTGGTTAATTGACCTTGCAAACAGTAGACTCAAGTTAAGAATTTTATCTCAGATTTTTTCAATTTTTTTCTCTGTCTGTGTCTCGGTTACTGCTCTATCTACCTATAAGACATTCACACTTAAAGAGTGTGAAGTGCTGTCTGTCAGTTTGTCCCCTATTTTCTGCTAGTGCCAGCTACTTTTGAAAGCACGGATCACAACACTGATTTATCCTGCTCTTAAAATCCTGGCACTGCCTCAGGAAATCCTGTATTTATTTTTTTTAAGCAGTCATGGGAGGCACAGAGGAGGACACTAAACCAAAACACATTGAACATTTCAATTAGTGTAAATCCTGAGTAGGAAAAATATGCATGTAAACTTCATTCAACCATATTTGTGATGTAGCGCAGTTCGGTCCAGCTTGTGTGAATGCTGGAGGGATGCTGTATTTTACATGGCTGACATTAACTGGGATGGTGGTTGGTATTCTTGCTGCCCATCGTGCTGGAGTAGTGATTGGCGTGTCTTGACAGGTGAAGACATGAAGTGGTTTGGCGACGACCCTGTGAGATTCACTAACTGGGAGGACAGCTCATCTCCATCAGACCTCGTGCCCATGGACACATGTGCGGCTCTGCACAGCAACACAGGAAAGTGGGAAAATGTCAGCTGTCTGGATGAAGTGGAGAACGGAGTGATCTGTGAGACAGCTCAGAGTAAGATTTAAGTTTTTTTTGTTTGTTTTAAGTCTCTTACACTTGTTGATTTATTTGCTGCATTTGATTAAAATGACAGATTTGTGAGTATGTAGCATGATTTGAGTCAACGTGACCTTAGATAATAAGGTTGGGATTGTTTTCCACTTGCCTCACAATGTGTTTTTTTTTTCCTTCAGAGGCAGAGGAAGCCAAGCAGAGTAAGTTCACCTTTGAGCTTTTTTCTTTTTGTTTCTTTACGTATTCCTCTGGGATTTCGCGTTGATAGCCGTGACCTTCCTTGCATTGTAACTTGTCCTCCTCAGGACCGAGTGCACTGCTGTCCGCCCTGGTCATTCTCAGCGTGGTGGCTATCATGGGAATCTCAGCGGTAATTTGGTTCCTGCACCAGAAGCACAATATTGGCTCCACTATCGTCACAGCGTTTGAGTACCACCCTCCGTTCCGAGTGCTGGACACGGACCAGTCCTGTCTGGTGGAGGCTGAGGAGACCGACAGCGTGCCGTAGGAGAAACCTGCTCTCTCTCACACAGTAGGAAGCAATAGGCCCTTATCACTGGGTGGGTGTTCATGCAAAGAGAAGTCCACTGTTTCACACATTTACAGAAGCAGTTCTTGGGTTTAACACACATCAATCTCATGACTCAGAATAATGTAGTATGATTGTGGGAAAACTGACTATACTTATTCTGATACTAACCTCTTCACTGTGGCTCATAATTGTCTCTACTTCTGTTCTGTTTTCTGCACTAACAAAGACTCACTCGAATCGTCTGTAAATTTCTCAGATGGGTGCATTTTCATCAACATGTATAGCCTGGTGTACATATCACCTGGCACTGGATATAATGTCAGGTTATTATCAGGCATTACAGATGGCCTGGATAACTTTTGGGATCATTGTTTTTTTCTTTCAAGAAAGGATCATACCACAAGAGAAACGGATTAATGTAAGATCCAAGTGTTCAGACTTTTTGTGAGGTAATAGAAATTTTTGTATTAACATAAAATTTGGAGATTTACAATAAAATTGTAAAAATCAACGCAGCAAATGCTGAGATATCCTGGATGAAACCTCAGAAATGCTGCACTCTACTGTACATTCTCACTAATGCAACGAAGTGCATGTTTTTGTTCGACCCTCCCTGCCTTGGAAAGGTTTATAACCCAGGCTCTGTGTTATAAATTTGTCGTCTTCAAGCCCAAACTGAGATAATCCTGATGACATCATCATTGTTATTTTTCTCAGATGTCGTACAGCCTCCTCCAGAGCAAGGTATAATACAACCACTTCCAAAGGCTGAGTAGTCCTCCTCATGATGAGTCAACTGTAAAATTGTCGGAGTGTCCCTTCATGTAGTATTTATAGAAACAGGAATTCTCAATCACAAGCTATCAGGGGCACATGTAAATAGCTTCATCCGAATGAGAGCCCAGCGAAAGTATGAGCAATTGTCTGGTCGCTGCATGTATGTAAATGTAGCCAATGAGGTGGAGTTCCACAGTCCATAAAGCAGGGTTTTTTTCCCGGTATCCTATTGTAATGGAAAACCATCCTAAATGAATACTGCCACAGAGACGTCCTGACCAATTTCCCTGCATTTTGTCAAGTGGACTTTGTGGGATGAATGCTTTTTACCAGTTTTCTTTTCTTTTTTTTTTCTTTTTTTTTTTGGTAAAAAGCATTCTGCCTGTTCTCTAACAAAAATCTAACTAGTAAATATGAAATCGTAATTTCAGAATATTTTCTATTTGTCCACAGTTCATGGGTCATTTTTGTATTGTTTAAGTGGTGAAAAAATATTACAGTATGTTTGCTTGTTTGTTTGTTTTGCTGCCCTATGAAATCCAGTCTTGGCATTATCATTGCTTCGTTTTTAAGAGAGTGGTCATGATTTTGTTGTTGGAACTAATTAACATTAAAGACAATCAAGAGTTTGTGTATGGTGTGTATGGTATATTGCAGAATAATGGCAAACACACCTCTTATTACTGTTCTTTATTTTCAACAGCATGAATGCTTTTGTGCAATATCTGACATTAATTTGGCAGAATCTGAGCCCTTGTGTGTTTTAATAAAGTGTGTTTGACTGTAACAATGCCTTGCTTTTGCTTTTATTTAATTGATCTGAGTCAGAAAGTTCTATTAAGCAGTAACTAAGTATATCTTGTAGTATGCAGCCAGTAATGTGTCACCTTTCAGCCTTGGGTTGTCCAGCAGTGTCACAAATCTGCAAGTTGAGAAAAAGGGCTGACCGTGCTCCGTTCTGTGTGAGCTACATTGAACATTCCTGCTAAATATATATATGTCAATGCATAATTGAGGAGAAAAAGATGAATTGGGACACCAAAATTGGGGATAGAGTCTAATTAGTTCTGAAAGGATATCTAAATCACTGTCATCTGAAACGTGCCACTCCCTCCAAATGTCCAGTGGCTCTGTTGACATCTCAGCATGGTCCAAGATGGAACGGGAGTGAGAGAAGTCAGCAGGAAACCTTTTTTTCTTCTTCTTCCCATTCATGCACGTCTAATTTTAGACTTCCAAGAAGTCTGTCATCTAAGAAATTCTCTCTACATCTTGGCTGCATATGTCTCTTTTTGTTGAGTCCTTTCCCTATATGTTTTTAACATCTAGAAATGATTTATCAAAGGCATTTATGGACCATCATCTCGAGATGGTGCATCTCTAATAGAGAGTCACAACAATAACCTTTTTCACCCCAACCCCTTCCTGATAATTTCTAGATTTGGCCACCAGGTGGGACAGTGAATCACATTATATCAACTCTCTTTCTGTCTGATGCTGCAGAGAAGGCATTTCTTCAAGGTCCATTGTAAAGTCATAGAACGATTATCTTTTCTTTAAGCTAAGGTTAAAGTCCTCTTGATGATTAAGAAGGTCATGTACAGCAGTCTCACTGTATTAGCCAATAATTAACGTGGTATAAAATCAGTCTCCAAACAACAAACTGGGACTGTTTGTAAGGCGTTTGATTCTGTTACACATTTGTTCACTGTATATCAGCAATGTAAACACCGGAGTAAAAGTGACACTCTTTTACTGTCAAAAATACAAATTAGACTTTTAGATGTGGCTTACTTGGTTAGATTTTGGCAGACATTTACTTATCAAACTCAAATTTACCAGTTTTCCCAAGACCAGAGTGATTCACGCACATGAATAGGCAATTAAGTATAATTTATTAGAGATATAATAGCGTAATGTTCTAAAAAGGCTTTTGAATGGAACCGAGAATGATGCGTTCAGAAAGCTTGGAGTGTGATTGCACATGTCCCTTTCCTCACACAACAGTCTGGTTCCAGAGCTCTGAGTTGCTGCCCTCGTCTTGGATTTTTTTCAGTGATTCAAATAAAAGAACAAAAGAATGAGTAATGAAGTGAAAACAAAATGAAAATTGAGTCCAATTATCAGTCTGTATAAGGTCTGCTGAACCTACACAGTTCTGTAATTTGTTGTGATGCTACACACAACTCTTTAGGTCTTGTATGTCACCAGTTCTAACAAAAAAATGTGTATTGACATGCAGAAGGGATGTTTCCTACATTTGCTTTCCTGCACAGGCAATTACGATAATTATAATAATTAATTGTAACACTAACACTAGTACACCAAAACCCCAATTTCATTTTTTTTTTTTTTTGAAGCAATAGGGTTGACTTTAATTCATGATTAACCTTTTGAGGCATATTAATTTATGTTTTGCAAACACAACTTAACGGATTCATCCCGTTACATCCCCTAAACCATCTTTTCTGTTTAACTGGGATGTGTGTCTTTTATTATCACAGAGGGGCTGTTGTCTCACCACAAAGGCTGTAATGGCCTATTTTTGCTTAAATAATGGCGAAATTATTTCATTCACACATCTGCCACACCACAGCTTGGAGCAGAAGGAGGTCAATGCTGACCCAGAATGACAAATTAAAATGGACATTGGTATGCATGAATATGACATACAGCAGCGTGATAGATGGAATGAAAATGAGAGTCAGGCTAGATCACAAGAAGTAAGTTCATCAAGCATGTGAATTACCGAGCTATGTGCCAATAACATACAATACAGAACAAAAAAAAAAAAAAAAAAAAAACAACCCTTTGGCTAGCTCATGGACTTCACAATGTCATAAATTTGCAAATAGGTAACAGTATTGCCTCTGGCCTGTGTAAATACACAGGCCAGAGTCAGTGAGATCTCTACTCTGCCTTTCTGTTTTTACTACAGCCCCATGTCTCTCTTTCTCAGAATTCAACTAGATATGTTGATATATTTCTGTTCTAACTCATCCTGTCTTACTCATCCTTCATGTCCCTGTATTTCCTGGGAAAGGTGTCTGTACACAAAAGTGTCGAGCACCTGTTTCTGATGCCCTGTAAGACTCAGCTATACTGGAACATACTTCTATTAACAGAGGAAAACAATGGCCACTATTTACATGATTGTTCTCTGATCAGCTATTTAGATGTTTAAATCTATTTCCTGTTAGGGTATGGCATACTATACTTCTTTTCCTTCACCACCTACAGAGCTAATCTTAATTATATTATCATTTTTGAGTGTAAAATGAATGCTTAAACCTGAGTGTTTTCTTTGTCAGTTTTAATAGATTAAATAACACATATTTGGTGTGTAACTCTTTATATCTTCCAAACTCATGGTGTGGCAGAGGTTTGGGGGTTGGTCAGCTCAAAAGCGTTGGGAAAAATTGTTGTGTTTGAGTTTAAACTGCACATTTCACTGACTGAAATATGTGCTCATACACACAGCTGTAAACATAAGCGATGAATGTGCCCAGTTTTTGTCATTTTCTAAATCAAATGCATGTGCGGTGCTGCGAGGCTTTGGTGTTAAAGGATCAGAGTACTGAGTGCTGACATGATTAAAATCTGTATTATTTAAATATGTCACAGGGAAAAAAAAAATCAATGACAGTGAGTCCAACTCCTGTGCCTTAAGGGTATCCTGAGCTTTCTGAGGACTGATATAAAAATAATAATTAAAAACAAAAGCACCGTCTTAATTTGTTTTCCATCAGTCTCCAGAGAGATCATCTTTGCTGTGTCTTTGGTAACTCATTATACTTTCTAATCAAGACTCTTTAAAAATCCCTTTAAAGAGGACAGACTGTTTGCCCTTCCCCCAGCATGCTGCTTGCATCGCAGACACCGACTGCAACTTATTATGTTACAAATGACCAAGGTAGGCTGACATTCTGATTGTACAATATGAAAAACGAGGGCAGTCTCGTGGTTTGGCTTTTGAAAGTGACGTCGCTCTGATCTCTTCCATGGATCATTCTCTCTAATGAAGATTGTTCAATATAATTAAAAACCCAGGTATCCTGTGGCTTGGCTGATGAATTTATCAAATCTTTTTCCCACCCTCACCATGTGTGTTCATCCAGCCAGGTGTGTGTTTTCACTCAGTCCAGTCAGCAGCCAGCTCCTGTGACTGCAGCATCTACAATGACACAGAATTAGAGGGGGGAGAAAAATCAATGAGCACAAGGGACGGTGAACAAGCAAATAAACCCGTTTTAAATCACAAATGCTGAACAAGGATTTTTTTTTTTCTCTCTGCATCTTTTATTCAAACGTGCCTTTGTGCCTTAATTACTGCATCCAATTAGCTCATGTACAGTGTGCAAAGGCAAAAGGTGCATTGCCTTGAATTGAAATCCACTCTGTCCTCTGAACACTGAAACACAGCTTCTTGTTTCTCTTTAGGAATTGCATCATATTTTCAAAGCACATTATGCATTGGTGCCACTCACTGTAATTACAAGTGACATTTCTAATTACAGTAGAATCCTCATTACCTCAGTTCTAACCTCCCAATAAAGCAAACAGTATACATTATTTGTGATCTACAGCTCTAAATTAGTCCACATTTTGATATAATTCCAACGTGTTTCCATTACACTGTGTTGTAAATGTTTATTTCTGATGTCTGTGGCTAACTGTATGCTTGCTTAATGATTAGAAAAAAAAAGGCAGATGGTAGTTCTTGGCCAAATGGAGTCTTGAATAACTCACTTATTCAATATGAATGTCTTGTTGACAGTTTCTGTATCACACTCTAAGCTTCATTTGGTCCCTGTCTGACCGTAGCAGTCCACACGTTTAGACAATTAGACAAAACAGACG
This sequence comes from Seriola aureovittata, assembly GCF_021018895.1. Lineage (NCBI taxonomy): Eukaryota > Metazoa > Chordata > Actinopteri > Carangiformes > Carangidae > Seriola > Seriola aureovittata. The sequence goes on from NC_079374.1 coordinate 15,037,216, forward strand.
AGTCAGACAAGACGCAAACATAACTCCCACTGATATGTACTTTCTTTTAAATAAAGATTTTGAGCTTCTCTTTTTAGGATGGGAGCATAGACTCCCCATCGCCAGGTGGAATTGAAAGAAACATTAATTTTAAGTATATGTGTAATAAAATCACTTTCATTTGCAGTATGAATTTATTTGCACCCTCCTTGCACATTTGAACTGTATTTACATCCTTACCTTTATTTTAACTTGTCCTTATTTACTGGTTTCCTATTGTATGTTACTTTTTCTAATGAATGATCTTTCATTGTGTTTGTTGCTGGATGAGCATGTTTTCATTTGTGCGTTTTTGCCATGCTGCAAGCCAAATGTTGCACAGCCCACTGGAGAATAAAGACCTAACTGCTATACCTATGAAAGCACTATCACATCTTGAAAACAGTCAGTCAGCTTTACTTTCAGATATTACACTACACTTTGTGCTCACTGTCACTGTCAACCAGACCTGCTGTGCCTGCCTCCTCTGGTTATTAATTACACAACAAGATGAGAGTGTATGCAGCAGAGGCTACCACTAAATGCATTTGGCAGCGTGTCCTTAAACCTTATTCTGTACTTATTTTAATTAAAGAATCATATTACACCAGTCTTGTGACTAATATAGCTAAGTATCTTTTTAAAATCAATTTTAAGGGTAATAAATAAACCCCGAAAATTGTAGCATCTGAAAATTAAAAAAAAAAAGAGAAAAAAAAAGGCAGGACTGTGTTCTCACTGTCTCACCAGATATGTGGTGGAAATTAAAAGCACCTGAAACTAATGGTCCGGTTTGTATATGTATAGTCAACAGAGTAGTGAGCAGTAAGATGCTGTTGCAATAATAGCTTAAGTCATTAATCAATACCGTTTTGACAATATCCGCACCATTATTTAACTCGTGGTGTGTCTTTTCACAGTAGTGGTTGCGTTTAGGTGCAGGACTGATGCTGGCTGTCAGTTTGTGCACTTGCTGGCTGCAGGTTTGAGAACAAAAGTTTGCATTGTAGAAGCCTTGAGCTGACGTCACTTCTCTTGAGTTGCTTGGAGTGAGACGGAGGAGAGAAGAAGAAGAAGAAGAGTCTCTTCAATCTGCGATTAGAGACCAACACGTTCAGTCACTCTCACACCCGGACTCAATTAACTCACCAGTTCTCTCCATTCAGCTCCTTCGACATCCCTCAAACTGCGCAAAACTGGGAAGTAAATTAATACAGTTTTTTTTGTCCATTTCGCTTTTTTAAATGAAAACACCGATTTTCAACGACAAGGTGAGTTTAATTGTTTGTGTGTTTCCTTTCGGGAGTTTGCAACCTTGGCTCGCTGGATGTTACTCACTAACGTAACGGTCAGTAGTGTTATTTCACAGGTTTCTGTTGCTGGGGCTAACAGCTAAGCTAACGTTCCTCTGCTAAACCAGTGGCATCCTTCCCTACACTTGCCACGATGAAGCGTTATCCGCTCTGTGAGTTAAACACTGTGATTAAAAAGAAAAACAAAAGTTAACGTCAAAGTACATTTGGCGTTTTTGGATGTTGTTGTTCTTGACTTTGTTCAGAATGTAACTGCTTTCATGTTTAAATCCTAACTTGGTCACAAAAAGAGTGTTCTGACACGGAGTTGAGCAACTAACGTTAACACGACACCGGTACTTGCTTGGCACAGACAGACAGGCAGGCAGTGCTGCTCAGTCTTGTCATTACCTTGCAGCATGGATCTTGTCTTTGTTGCCAGCTGGTCCACACTCTGCGGATCCGACGTTATGTCCAGAAACGTTAATGGCCGGACGATGAAAACATGAACATAAGTAAGCTTGTCAGAATATTAGGATTTAAGCTCACAGCACGCTTCTTGTGTATCGTTTAAAAAGTAGTGTGTGGCTGCCTGTGTACGTCAGTGTTTTTTTGTGGTTTTAAGCTTCGTGTGACAACATGTCATGAAATTATCCAACAAATGTAAATAATACAGGTGGCCTTTCTTAATGTTTTAGCTTCTTCATCTTGCATTATGTTATTTGTTATCAGTGTTAGAGCCGGGCTGCCCGCTGGTCTCGTCTCCCCCCGCTGTCTTCTTTTTTTGTGGCTTCCTCTTAAAGGAAAGCGCAGCTAATGCTGCAGCTGCGGTCTGGGCTGAAATTTACCCTTTGAGATTATGACAATACCCTCCATTTTTCTGCTTTCATATTAACAACAAGGCATTCGCCATCTTGGGCTATTTAAATTAGCACTGTCTATTTGAACGGTGGTTATCTGTACTAAAGTTATGAAACTTTCAAGGAGAAAAGATCTGATAGATACGAGCTTAATTTCTGTTCATCTGAAATGGAAAGCAATATTTTAATCACACGAAAATGTAATAGGTTTTGGAGTTCTGGTGAGTTAGATTTTTACAAGTGAGATGTCAAAACTGATTGGATGTGTTATAAAGCTGCAATTCGACCACTTTTATCATTCTGTGATGACATGCCATACATTTGGCTTAGCCATAGAAATTCAGTTTTTAAACCTTGTACTGGCAGTCATATATTTGGTGCCACAGGCCCTTAACTTCATATGCAGAAATTAGGGCATTTAAACATTGCCCTGATTCCTTCCCTTAGCACTTCATGTTTTTTATGCTGACCCTACTTTGCTTACTCTAAATTTGAAGAAACCTTTAAAAATGATTTTAACAACATTCAGTAAAACTCCCTGTCAGTTCTGGGCATGCACACATGCCACAGAAGCACAAACTAGAAAAACAAAAAAGTTTTAGTATATTTGAAGTGCAATATTAAGGATAATGCTAAAGTTTTATCTATTGCCCCTGAAATGAATTTTGACCATGTTTGAGATAACATAAACATCAATAGAGCTTTTTTTTCCCAGAAATCTTGACTTGTGTTATTCAGTAACATTAAGGGAGGCTTTGTTGTATTGAAGTGTCCCAGTAAATCTTGACAGTGACAGTTATGCATAATACCAGGACCCTGAAACTAAAGCAGCTATGAAATTCAGCGATTGTAAATTTTATTATTTACACCTGTGATTTTTCTACTGTCACATGTCAATGTCATTTGTTAAAAAAGGCCTGTGTGTTGTTAGGACTTATTTCTACAGGAGGCTGTGATGCACATCTGTGAAAAACTGGTCTCTGAGAGTCCAAATTGGACTATAGAGCTTATTTTGATCGCATTCATTTAACTTCTCATCATTTAGTGTGCTTTGGCTGGCATCTTTTGTTTGCTGCACAGTGGAGTTGGTTTTGTCTTTACAGATATAATTGATAGTAATGAACCAGTGTGTGGCCTTTGCGCACACAATCTTAGGGAAATGGCAGTAAACATTATTCCTGTTGAAGTTCATCATTTAAATGGCTTCAGTAGCCAAGGCAGCGAGATAAATCAGATCACAACCTTGATGTGTTATGCATGCATCTAGTAACTGCCAATGAATCAAAACACAGGTAGAAGGTCACTAAATTTGCCTCATATTTATTCAGAGCTCATGCCCTTGAAAACCTCTGCAGAGAGAACAATGTTTATGTGTTTTGTATGAGACTCTGAATATGAGCTTTTAACATAAAAATCAAAAGATTCACCATCGTGTCCTTTAAATGTTAAAAAAATTGCAGGGTTTTGTTCTTCCAGCCTCCAAAAGCAAATGTCCATTTTTCAGAAATATATCCCTTAATTCTAAACTATTAATTGTGTAAAATTATAGAACTACTGGGCTATGAAGATGTGTATGGTGTAACAGATCTGTGTTTTTCTTTTGCTCAGTTGGCAACAGTGCTCAACATTTCAAGTGTGGATCACATCAAACACGTGTTGTGTGTCTGACTTTTGATGCACTTCTTGGTATTCTTACAGAATATGAGAAGGTCCCTTTTTATGTTTCTTAGGTTCTTTTAAAAGTGCCCTTCTTTCCTTTGGCCTTTTGAGAGGGCCAAAGGAAAAAAAAAAACAGGTCTGCTAATAATTGTGTTTTCACCCATTTTCACCCTGTCTCACTATTCTTACCCTTTCCACAAGTTTGCACTCATTAATCAAAGATGCTGGACTCCTGCTGAGGGCTGAGCAGGTTCATCAATTTGGCAGCCAGCTTGCTGTAAGGAACAGTGCAGAGGCTCTTAACACACAAGCATAAATAAATCTATGGTCTTTATATGCAAGCCCTGAAGGTTAATGCTGTATAATTCAGTGCACCCTCTTTGTCTTCTGTGATTGATGTTTTTAAACATGTAAGGCTTGACAGGATTCCCTTTTTGTAGGTCAGTGTTGACACTTTATGATTGGGTGAGCTTGGGGGGAGCAGCACGAGGGAGGTGGATTATTAGGAATATGTCAGGGTGATTACTCTTTTTCACTCATCTTCCTGGTCTATTTTCTCTCCGCCTGGAGATGCTTATCCTAGTGCTGTATTTGAGGCAATGATGCTTCTGAGATTGAAGTCTCCCTGCTGTGTTAATGGGGCTGATGTTTAAAATGCTGGTGGCCTGGTCTGTTTGTTTAGCTGTTTAGTATGTATTTGTGTCCTCTGCTGCAGAAATTGTGGGCCAGCTGCAGGCCATGGATGAATTAGCTCCATATTCATAATTCCAGGCCAGGTAGTTGCATACAGTAATACAGTCCTTTTGTCCTGTTGCTGTTGTAAACCATTCCCCTCTCACACAAAGACTGTGCCTCAGCAGCCCCCCTTTTTTATTGATCCTCATGCATTTAAAATCTGGTCACTGCTGCCACAAACACTTCCCACTTTAGGCGTGCTGCTGCAGGCACATTTTTAAATATTTAATTTTTATTCAACCCGATAAGAGACTGGAGAAAAGAAATTCATCCCTAAAAATGTTTGGATCAGCAAAGGCCAGAATCTAAGGCTTAGTGAACCTAACTGACTGAATTCTTTTCTTCACAGTGGAGGCAGTGGCCATGTATCTTGGCATGTTGTGAAACTACTGCAACTCTGTCTCTTACCTTGAAAAAAATGGAATCTTCTTATTTTGAAAGTACAGACCTGCAACTAAACCTCATGGATTGGACAGCCGTAAGCAAACCCTTATATACTGAAATGCTGAAATTATAGAGCAAAGAAGTGTTCAACTCTATAATTTCTCTAAGACACTAATTGTAGTTGTAGTTGCAGTTGGATGTTGTAGTTTTGTTGAATGTGAAGAGAGCGCTTGCTCTTTGGTTTTGTGAAGACTTTGATCATATTGGTTTTAATGATACAAATTGTGTTTTGGAGGGTGCTGCCAACACTGTTCGTTCATAGACTTGATACCACAGTAATATTTAGTTTGACAGTATCTCACTATCTTTACAAATCATGTTCATGTGGGACAATTTTATATTAGTAAAATATGTCATAAGGGAACATAATTTGGCCCATTTTGTGACTTTCTTCAACATGTACCTATGACAGAATGTTTATATGGGACCAATATCTAACAAAATGTTCACTGCCAATGTTTTCACTTGGTTAATTCCAAGTACCGGTATATAGACACTTAGGTGTGTGGGAGAGCATATAAAACGACCTGGTTTGTTTTTAGGGAAACATCATTGTCATGCTAGAAAATAGAAATACCAACACCTGCTATAGGAGCAGGGATGCAAACCTAGGACACAGATGACACAGAAGTTTGCCATTATCAGAAAATCAATTGGTTAGAGACAGTGTCAGTTGATTAGAGACAGTGTTGATATGTTAGAGCTGAGAAAGTGGTAGTAAGAAATGAAGGAAAGACACTAAGATGCTGCAGGCCAAATTGTAGCAAGCAAAATGTTCAACCTGACCTCACTAGCAAGCTGAAAGACTCAAATCATGTAACACAAGGGCTGCCAAGGAGACTATGAAGAAGGAACCTGCTATTGGAACTGAGGTTACCCATTATTACTTATGACTTAGTAAACAGCTTTCTGTGCGGGGAGGCCAGTGTCATTATCTGTTCTTTAAATGATGACATGGCGCCAGATAGATGGATAGCTGAGTAATCTGAGATGGCTCATCCTTGTAGAAGTTCAAAGACTTGTTGTAAACAGTCCATTATTTCAGACTGGAGGGTGACCTTTTTACTAGATATTGAATGAAACATTCAAGTTTAGAAGAATACTCTCTCTTACACTAGTATTCACACTATAAAATGATACAAATGGAACTGTACTGTGTAACCTGATGTTGGTTATGAGAGATCCAGTCTGTTTACATTTATAGTTGATGTAGAAAGTATAGAAAGGGAGGATAACAGCATCCCTATATTGGACAATAAATATGACAGATGAAAGTGGCACATCTTTGATCCAGAGCCATTTTGCTTTTAAAGTCTTTTCCTGTTGTGTCTAGACATTTTAAAAGGTTTGGATGGGTCATTATGACATCAAGTGAGGCCATTGCACCTGTCTTTGTAGACCTTTTGATCATAATCCAAATTAGTTTTAGATATATGGCACTCAGTAATGTGTTAACCTGTGGTGTCCAAATTAAATATATTATCTAAAATCCTAGCCAAATGGATGTGCTTGTCAGGCTTTATTGACAGTCAGTTTAATTTATGTTGAGCCCTTAAATAGTTTTTTGGGGTTCTTCAGAAACAGCACACAGGTTAGCCTATATATGTTCTGTACGAAAAACATTTAGACCAGCAGTCTAACTCCAACAGCTACCCACTCAGATATTATTGTATCCACATAAAAGGTAATAATAATAAACCAGCAGCTACAAGAAAGGATATGTTGTCTTTACAAGTACTATTTTTAAAGCCAATTAATGCCCTTTTGCCATGACTATAGAACTTGTGCAAAATCTTATCTTCTTGTATTGTCTATCTATTTATCTTAGTTGAGTTATAATTCCATTAAACATGTAGCTTTCAGAGGGAAAAAACTCAAGGGAAGGGAAGGCTTGGGCTGGCAATTATCATCTTCTGCTCTTATTTCTGACATAAGACTTGTAGTGTAATTTGTTAACCTGTGCACAATCTGAAATGTTCCATATCAACAGAGTATTTTACCCCTGCAAAGGAGGTTATGTTTTTACCTATGTCTCTTTGTTCGTTTGCTTGTTTGTTTGTTTATTAGTGTATCAGAGATGGGGCATGGCCCAGGGGAGAACCCATTCAATTTTGGGGCAGATCTGGATCATTTACTATTTTTTTTTTTCTGTCTGGTGTGTGTTGTTTGACATTGGTCTGCGCTCTCTCGTGGCCTTCAAGTTAAACTAGACTATGAGGACAACAGCATAGACTTGAGTTGTTAAAAATTAAACACCAATGCAAGTAACCTAACACGAGGAGTACCTTTTTTCCTATTCCAATAGGACTACCCCAAAGAGGACAGTTTTTATGGAGGGTTGGTGTGCAGATAATGTAACAGGAAAAACTGTTTGGTTTTACAGTAAGATATCTTACAACTTCTCTCTTTGTCATACTCATGCTAAGTGATTAATATAGAAGTTAAAAACCTTAGTGACTGCTATTGATAGACCTCAGAATGGTTACTATACAAGGCCATGAGTTCAGTAGAAACATCTTAGACTCTGTGAATGAAAGATGATTTGAGTGATCTATGAATACTTGAAAGGATTTAAATGATACAGGGCTGGATCAAAGATCGAGGCTGGTCTAGACTTAATTTCCTTTACATTCCAAACAAAATGAACCAGATGGTAAGGTATAAATAGTATACATGTGGTGGCTGGTCAGAAGTGTTTGCAGTGCCTATCATGTGTATTATGTTATCAAATCTCTTGACCATGGCAGCTGCTTTTTCACAGTATGAACATTAAAGATTTCTTTATTAACCAACAGAATATCAGTAGAAGGTGTAGACTTTAATAATTGGTGTGTACATGTTTTTCAGAATAAAAGTTTCAGTCTACTCAAATTGAAGATTTGTTTCTTAATGTCACTGGATGTTGGATATATAGATACATAACTGACCATAATCCAATTTCTGCAAAGTGTTTTTGTCATATTCCATTTCCCTGTGTTTTCTCTGGGAGCAGTATTTTGATTCTTTTTTTTTTTTGGCTGATGTTTAGAATGGATAATTCATCTTCCCTAGGGTCTATATTACCATTTTTATTTCATTTTCATGGAGCTTTCAGATAGGAACGATGCTGAATGAGTAAATCGATAAAATCAAGCAATAAATCTGCTGTTGTTGTCTCGTGTTTCAGGTGCAGAGCAGTGATGTCACAGAACTGAGGATAGTCTCACACAGTAAGTATTTCGTTACTTCAGCTACCCATAGTCCATTTCTATGAAGTGCATCTTTTGATTTTTATATAGGAAAAACCAGTTTGCTTTGTGAAATTGGAAAAAGTAACCCATCATGGAAATGCCTGACTAAGTGGAACACCTCATTTTAAAGTATTATTTAGGTATAGGATTAGAATTTTCCAATTAGGTTGAGATTTAACAAAGTCCTCTTTTATGAAATTAGTTTGTGCTGCATTACACTTTGCTCTCATTTTGTGTGTATCTAATTAATTCCTGTCTTTCTTAGAATTAGAGTGTCAAGGCTTCAGAACATGTTTAAATCTCTTGGGGGAGAGAAGAAAACTTTTTTGACTATAGGGTATTTTAAGATAAATTACTGTGAGTTAAACAGGGGTAATTGGTGGGTTTGGAGCTATTGTTTGGCTTTGTTTTAAAATTTAATTTTGACTACTCCGCATATAGTAACTTTATACAGATGCATCTTGGCTGCTATTAAAAATTAAATTGTTGCCCCAAGACAGAGGTGGTGGGTATATCAAATTCAGTTCCCTTCAACCAGAGCTCTACTCTGTCAGAAAGTGACTCGTGGTTTTCTTTTCTTTTGACTGCAATACTTACTGCCAAATTAGAGCGTTAACTTGCAGTCTTACAAGCACAGTTCATTTTTTAACTTCTTCTTCTTGTACATGCTCCATTGTAGAGAAGGTGTGAACTGATGAGGTATTTATCACAATTTTTTTTTTTTTTTGGGCTTTTGTGCCTTTATTGGACAGGATAGTGGAGAGAGACAGGAAATGGGGAGGCAGAGAGAGGGGGAATGACATGCAGTAAAGGCTGTCCGATGCGGGACTCGAACCGGGGCCAACTGCAGCGAGGACTGTAGCCTCTACACATGGGGCGCCTGCTTAGACGACGCCCCTATTTATCACAAATTTTATTCCACACAGTGAATATATGAGGACAATTGCACTTGGATGTCACACTGAATTAACATAGTTTCAAAGCAATCAAAAAAGGAAATTACAATTGTTGAATTGAAATATTTTTTAACAAGAAATCAATTTGGTCTTTGTTATGCTGAATTGTTGGCTAATAAGATGTAGTTCAGTTATCAGTTCTGTTATTTCTGGAAGGATGTGTGCTCACATTTACTGTGGTTGAATCCAACAGAAGTTTTCTCTTGTGTCTTCCCCTCTGACTCCTTTTGTACTTCTCCACTCTTTCAACATTTAGCAGTATCCTCAAGTGGAAATGTGGAACTGCTCACTTAACTTTTATAAAGTAAAGAATGCTGAAGTTGTGCCATGAAATTCATGACATGTACACGGCCACCTCTTGACCTACAGTAGAGGGAAAGTCTCCTACTCTTTATGTGACTGACCCTGGAAAGAGACAGGTCATCCACAGAGCTGTAGACAAGCTGAGTTGAAACAGCAATGGCAAAATGAGCACAAATCCCATCATCTCTAAAGCTGAGCACTCTCCTGTTCATGTGGGGGTGTCATAGGATTTATTATAGCCGTTATCAGTAACCTTCAGTTAATCTACAGGGGCCGCAGTAAGTTTTAGAAATAGTTGCCAGGCAGTTAAGTTATAACCAGTCATTGCTTTCGGTTGCCAAATCGTTGCTGCACATCGATTTCACTCTCCTGTTATGGCTCTGAGTAATTAAACCATTATTGTGTTAATGAATGATAAATAATGAACAACTGGCTTCAAGAAGGGTAAAATATATTTTACGTAACATTAAATAACATTAATTATTTTATCTCTCTTTCTCTCTGTCATACACACTCACATTGACACACAAAACTGCTTGCTCATATAGTATGTATGTGCATGAATGCACATGCATGTTCATTTGTGCAGCAGCCTCTGCCTCTGATTGCTTTGTTTTAGCACTTTCCTGTTTATGAGCCTTGCTTTGCCTCTTACAGTTTGATGAAAGTTTACTTTGGTTTGATGAATTTGGTTCCATCCAACCTAGAAAGAGTGAAGAACGTAGGAAAAGGAAAGAAGTCAAGAAAAAATTGGTGAAAAGAGCAATGTAGACAAGAATTAAGAGATAAGTGAGAGTGGTGATATGATTCTGACAAGTGATCCCTTCCTGATTTCCAGGAGCCCAACCTACCCCAGCAGTGTTTGAAATTGATTCTCATGGAAAGAAAACACACAGAGAGATCTATGCTAACTTAAATCAAGCAAAAAGGAATTTAACTCAACACTTGCCTGCAGCTGCTTTATAGTAGAAGCCCTGCAGTGCTGCCGTTAATTGTTGTACCACCACAGGTGGAGATTAAAAAAAATATACAAAGGACATGTCTGGCCACAGACAAAGCCGACATGCTTATTTTTTGAAGAATTTGTAGGGGAGAGAAAGTGAAGCAGAACCAGTTATCTTACACTATTAAAATGTCACTTAAATTCTTCTTCAAAAAACAAATGAGTGTGACATTTCAAATGAATAATTTAAGTGAATGTTAATTTTTTTTTTAATTTCAGTTTTGTAATTTTGAGAAGTTTAGAGTGCTGGCTTAAGTCAGTATGAAGTGTTATCCATACTTTCCAGTTACATTATTTTACAGGAAAGCTTTATGGACTGGTATGTTTAACATGGGTCATTAATTTGTACTGTATGTTCTGCATGTGTATAAAAAAGAGAGGTTGAGCTGTGCAAATGACATTTTTCTCTTCATTCTTAAATATTTATGACCTTCAGTTAAAAGTGTAGCTTCACAGAGTTGGCTATATTTTGTGACTTTGCCAGGAGAGTGAACAGATTGCTGTGGTATTGTAATATGCCGTGGTAGTAAATATCAAAGCCCACTCTTCTTTCCACTTTTTTTTTCTTCCCAGAGGGAGACTAAAATACATGCAGGAAAGAAAAGTGAAGTGATGAAAGAAATCGGTCAGTGGTAAATCAAAGACTCTTGTGAATGATGCAACTATGAGATGTATTAGTTATATGGATACTGGATTGACATGGACTGTTCTCAGATGTTTAATGAATATGGAGCCATATTTAACTAAGAATAGCAGCAATGTGCATGATGTGTTTCTGTACAGTAATCCAGAAGCACTGGTTACATCATGCTGCCCTATGAGATTAATGATCTTTACATTAAATGTATAGCTGACAAAGAAGACAGTTAACAATAACCAGTCCTCAGTTTCTGACTGAGGTGGCACTTTGTTGTTGGATCTGCACCCATAAAACAACAAACACAAACATACCATTAAAGGTTCTGGAAATTAGATTTTAAACAATAAGATATAGCAGCAAACAACCATTTTCTATGTAAAGATGTAGTGGAGTAATGGCATCCTGAGCAGAGAACAGAGCCACACCCCCTCTGTATGTGTAATGCAAGTTTATCTGTTCTTTGTTTTGGTAGTTGGACTGGCTGCACATGCATGCGTGTGTCAGTCCCTCTTTGTTAAACCATTAGCCCTCCCCACATTTATAAAGACGTGAGGTGGCACAGTGCAATACACAGTGGTTGACTGAAAGAAGCCTTCTAAAATTAATTAACCCATGTATTTTGGATAAAAAGGCCTCCGACAAAGAAAGAGAAAATACCAGAGCATACTGGCTGTTTGGACTACTCGCTCAAACATAAAGTTTTTAAAGTGTTAACTGGCTCCTGGTCCCAAGTCCAAGGCTGAATTCCTTTTCCCGTCCAACCATGGATCAGAGCCAATACTGGTCTGGCTTTAGCGAGATGGATAGCCCTATTAACCAGAAAAGGGTTCCAGCTTGACTTGGTAACTTGATGGCTACATAATGTTACATGTCGGTTTCATACAGGAGGCATGATAACGTTAGCTAACTTGCTGTTACCAATATTATTAATTTTTCTCGGCAAAAGTTGCTATTGCTACTTGGCTGGCTGCTTTCACTGGGCTTGGTAACACCTTGCTGAGAACTGCTAATTTAAGGGGTTGTGGCCAAAGGTGTGGCTGAAAAAACATTTGTTTTGGTCTAAGATGCTAGTAGTCTGATGCAACATCTAGTGGCAGTCACAACTATTTACAAAACCTTTTTAAAACTTCAATGTCTGTAAGGCCTTTAAAGAAACTTCCCCTGCTCCAAATGAAAAAGGATAGGAAGACAGTGAGGTCCATTCTATTGGAATTATGTAGAGCCATTTGTGTCTGCTCTACAGGGATAAAATCACTGGGATAGTGATGGTATTGCAGATAGTTGTATGAATTCTGGGCAGCTGCAGTCACAGAGGCTAACTTATTGTAAATAAAGTGGAATTCATTATGTATGCTTCTTCTCTGAGGTGACAGGTCAGGCAGGCCTGGGTTTTGGGACAACACTGGCATGGTCTTCTGGGGAGCCTGTTAAGACTGTGGACCTGCAAGGGCGTCTCTGAGGTGTGCAGATGGCATTGAGGAAAATTGAATTTTCTTGGGCAGCCATGGCCAGCTGCCTGCTGTTCCTTTTTTATTGTTGGCATGAAGTCTTTATTGGACAACAGGGATTTCTAGTGTCTTCTCGAATATCAGTACACAGCATAATTGTGCATCACAAAATAAAGATATAGCAATGTGTTTCAGAGGAAATCATCCAAAGTAAAAATCTATGCCATCTTTGTCATTTCTGATGGGCTTAATTTTTGCTATTGATCTGTTTTTTTTTTTTTTTTTTTTTTTTTTTTTTGAGTGAACCAGAAATTCTTAAACTTTGCACCCGTTTGATAGATCTCAAAACACTTCAATATTATCAATGATTACCATTCTTGATTAGCATAAATGCCACTTAGATGGCTGAGAGTTTTGTTGCCAGCCTGCAGGGGCTGCACAGAGAGGATCTGTGGTGTCAGCGATCGGAGGGGTGTAGAGGTGACACCAAGGTGAACGCTGAGTTGTAGAATGGTTGGAAATCATTGATATTCTGACTAGGAGGCTGCAAATGGCTTGGTGGCAGATGGACTCTTTGTCAGGGAAGAAAATGGCAGCTCAGGAGCATCAATGCCATTTTCCCTATCAGCTCTGCTGGCAGGCAGTGACCTTCTGCCGCTCACAGAGATCCCCCAGCACATGATCAATTATCTCACTTCCATTGTTTACTAAGCTAGTAGAAAAGGATTTAAATGTCAGTTTTTTTAGAGAGAGACTGCATGTGCAATCATGAAACTGGTATTTGTTGTTGGTATATAATGAGGAAGCAAATTGTACAAGCACGTTTTTTGCAACCTTGTCAGCACTGTAGAAAAAAATTAACCAGTCTAGGATTGATGCATATGAAACCAATACATGGCAGTCGTTAGGCTCTGTTTATTTCATTTCGCAGAATTGTTGTAATTGATTTGACGGAGTTTCATCAGCTCTTTTAACAACACTGTTAATGGATGAGGATCCTCAGGAGTATAGACATATCGCATGGCATCAATTTGGCAAGTGCTTTTCGCTGACATTGTTTCACTCAAAATGAATAATTTGCGAAGGTGAAGATGTTTATGCAAATAATATTAATTAGGTAATAGCTCTTCTCATTGCCCAGATAATTATTATATTCTTGACTGTAAAGAAATTTAAATTGGAATGAAATATTTGATAAACATGGGGAAAAGAAACAAACAGTGGAAAAAGCTAATGACATTGATACCCCAGTCTAATATGTATGTATTTTGTCTTGATGGTTGATTTCATTAGCAGATCTCATTGTTATGCATTGACTGTCCTCCTGCAGTAAAGTGAATATTGTATTCATGTAGCCTGAATATTCAGACGGAAATGTTTGGATTTTGAGCGACGTCCTGCAGAAATAGTGAGGTGTTGTCTTTCTACCTCAGATTCTGATTAACTAATAATGATCACTAATAATCTTTATTAATATGTTGATATTCATGTATTAATGTATTATTTTCATGATTACTGATGGCAATTTATCAGAAAGGTCAGTGTTAGTTATCAGCTGATTATAGTAACCTTGGCCAGTCAGCTTTCTTTGAGCATTAGCCACAAACCTGTCATGTTCTCTTCTTTAAAATATTTAACCAGATGTAAAAAATGTTGTTCTCTTTCATAGCATTTATTTTGTGTCTCACTATGGGAGTGCCTCCAGCGTGACCTCTATGTGTGACGCCTATGTCAGGAGGGGACGGGACCCTCCTCCTATATATTAGGCTGACATGCCCTCCCTTAGCAGGCCTTCTGCTGCCTCTGCTCCCTTGTCCCTTCAAAACTTAGTCTGGAACCGAGCTGGGAGGGGACAGAGCGGCCCATGAAGGTGGCAAACTGGGCTTGCTATCTCCTAGAGGAGAGGTTATCAGTCTGGCTGGTTGAGGTCTGGCCAGGGGAGATTGCTTCCTGGACCACAGATTCTTGGGGCCTTCTGGAGACCTGGGAGACTGCATGCACTTTAGGCACTCTGGGTTTTTTTGTAAGGGAATTTGTCTTTTTTACAGGACCTTATTGAGATGGGTATGGCTTACTCAACCATCAAGGTGTATTTCAGCCTGCCATAGTGGCTTTGATGGAAAAACAGTGGGTCAGCACCAAGCGGCAACTTCCTAGGCTGAAAAATGAAGCCAATACGGAATTACCAAAAACTGCACTTCTTCGAATGACCACTTGTGGCTGGCTCCAAAAGCGAGTCATTCCCCATAGACTCCCATGTTAAAATGCCCAACTTTTCGGCAGAAATAAAAATATTTATAGCCTAGTGCGAAAAACAATTTTGGTGTCTAAACTGTACGGGGGGTGAATTTTTGTTTAACTGCCACAAGCCGGCATGCACCGAAGTCTCAGCTCAACACACGCCCTTCGTCTTTGCCCAGGTTTGGATTAGCTGGGAGTTTGGCAGAGTCAGGTACTGGCAAGATGGCAATGATGGAACGACCCACTCTGAGCTTCAAAACCTTCACGGAGGCTACGTCGATTTTTATTTACAGTCTATAGTCAGCACCCTTTACTGTGTCAGTTCATGAAACGCATGTATAGTTTTCCCTTGGGAATACTAAGGTCAGTATGCAGCTCAATCCGGCCTTTATACCAAATGTTATAGGCTTGTGCTCTTCTATAGAACTGGCTGCTCCTTTCTCCTCGAGGAGCACCAGCGTTTGCATACTCTCTGTCTAGTTTGTGCACCGCGCAATTATTTGGACAGGACACAGGGTTTTAGACAGAGTGACCAGTTATATGGGAAGGCCTGTGTCTAAGGAGCATCTTTCCCACTGTCCTATACTGGCAGGGGTCTCCAGCTTTTCTGCTGGCATACGCGCAAATTCAACTAAGGGTCTAGCGACTTCATGGGCTCTCTTTAAGGGAGTCTCTATTCAAGAAATGTGTGTGACTACAAGCTCGCCCCACACGTTTGCTAGATTTTATAAGTTGGATATCACAGCGCCAACTCTGGCACATTCTGTCCGCAGTGCGGGCTCTTCTCAGAATGTGGCTTCTCCCTTCCGAAGTGTCACTGGGGACAGTTGTATTCTTTACAGGCTTGCCTGGCAATCTGGGAGACAGTATCTCTTCCATATTGAGACACGGAGCAAATGCTATGAAAGACAACTTAAGGTTATGGATATAACCCGGGTTCTCTGATTTTAGCATGAGTGCCTCACCAGATCCTGTCCTTGCTATGAAAACCAAGTAGAGGTGAGCTTGTTTTGAATGACAACTGATGCTAGCCCGTCAGCCTAATATATATGAGGGCTGTTATATCTCCTCCTGACATGGGATTCACTAGTGCCAGCCAATGAGAGCTGGTGTAATGTTATTTGTGTTTCTGATTAAGTCACGCAGGAGGCACTCCCATAGTGAGACACTCATACATTAATCAAATATTGAGTTCTACATTCCACACACACGAGACAGTTGTATGGAGCTGGACCGTTACTAGCAGGTTGTTTTTCTGTCTGTAAGGAGGATGGTATTAACTTGCCATGCCACACACCCCCCCCTCTTTCAGGGCTGGCTGCACACAGCTTTCAGAGGGCAGTGCTTGTTGGGTTGCACTACCAGAAACAGTGTGAAAATGTTTCCATTATTAAGGCTCTGTGTGCATACAAGGTGTTTTGTTTGACACTACCCTGCCCTGCAGTGACAATATTAGCAATGACAGATGCTGATCCTCATTGGTCTTAACCTAAGTTAAGTACATGTATATCAATATTAGTTTGGCCTATGCCAGACCAATTTTGTCCTGGACTTTAAACAAATGTTGCAAGGATAAAAATGAAATTTTGCCTTCTGGTTAGCTGCATGTTTATAGCAGTATGATGATATGTTTCAAAAAGATATGGCAGTAAACTGATGATAATCTCTGTTGCTAAACTCAGAATGGTGACATATTGTGACCACAATGGTGTTAAAGTAACTCATATTTGTGGAACTTTTATGTCTGCACCCTGTCTTGACTTTAGACTTTGCAAGAATTTGATTAGAATTAGTGTTCCTAGGACAATGAGTATACAAATTAAGTACTTAAGGGCTAGGCACTAGTGTGGAGCTTTTTTTTTACTTTTATAGAACAGTTGGTAGTGAAGAGGCAGACAGGAAACAAGGGGAGAGAGATAGGAGCAGACATGCAACAGGTTATGGGCGTTGCTGTTATGTGTCTTACACTGTAACCATTTGGTTACCAATGCCTTCCAGGCATTTTGAAATTGCATTGTGCACTATTGAAGAAACAAATAGTTTAATTGATTCTAAGTTTCATTTTGAGTATCTCTTTTAAAGAGATGTCATTCTCTCAGTCCTAGGTAATCAAGTGTCAACTTTTCCTAGAACCCTTCCTCTTTGAGAAATGTTGAACTGTCTTCAAGGGCCTGTTCCTGTCCAAAACAAAAGTAGAAGATCGTGGCAATACTAATCTGCTGATTACTGTGCTGCCTTTGTGCTTCATTTTACAGATTTTAATTGAATCCTGTTGTTAGGCTTAGGTGGTTGGTGGGTACATCTGGAACTGCACATGCATGGGTTTACTGTTATCTGACATGAATTTCTGTCGGTGCTGTTTCTCCATCCATTCTGACCAAATAGCCCCAGGAACTAATTCCCTTCAGCACATTTATATTTGTTTTTCTACCACATCTGAAGGGCCATAAAGATTAAGTAAATTTGGCAGATTAAACAACATTATTTCATGAAATGTTTGTGTTTGCATAGATGTTGGGGAGGAGACATGCAAATTTAGAATGTGAGATGAAAAACAGCACAAAGGCTAGATGTCTGTCTCCACAGTAGTTATGATCTGCTAAAGGTTTTTTCTGGGTATTTTTCTGCTCTCGTACACATTCACATTAAATCTACCAGCAAGAAAACTTTCACATGAAACTTCCTTTGAAACTTTCATTTTTCTCACACACTGTATTGCTCTTCTCTTTTATTATAATCATTTTGGCTACATAACTGTCAAATTCAATTAAATTTCCATCCCTAACCCTAATAGTGGTTCTAGTGATGACCACAGTTGTACATAATTTTGTGGTTTGTGTTTGACCAGTCAGTTCAATACTGCAAACTTTGTCCCTAGAGATTGAAAGGACAGCTGTGTTTTTCTGAACCAAAATCCTATTCAGTGCACGTCCTGGTTATATACCCTCTCCTATTCCAAGTTAGCGCTGATTAGTTTCTTTTTTATAAAGGAAGCATGGGAGGCCTAATCTGTGTGGCCATGGTTGTAGCCACAGTGACCTCTGGCAACGGTAATATTTCACAGCTATTAAATGTCTACCTATTAGCACCGACACTGGTGTTTTGTGCCATACAGTCATTGTTAGCGCTACATAGAGCACACAGTGTCTGAAGTAGTGCGAGCAGGTGATGGAAATATTCATTAGCAGCAGAGAAGACACTCTTTTTGTAAAGATGGCTCAGAGGCAGACAGAAAATTAGTTATTTTCTCTGCACATTCATCAAAATAAAAATAGTCTGAGTATCCCAAGTGACTCTCCCATATATCGAAGCCACAGCTGCATGTTCCATGCATAAACTCAGGATTAACTCTCCAATGAATTTTAGGTGTTTTTGAGCACCATTAAAATAAGCCCTCTTTTTTTTCTTCTTCCTCGTCTCAAAGCCATTGTCCTGTGTTTCATCCCATAAGAATTAGCACATTTAAACTGATGAAATGCCCTACTTCATTTATAACCTTCACCTATTACTTTCCTAAAATTATGGTGTGCAACACAGTTACGTCCTAGAGCCAAGAACAAAGAATTCTGGATGGCAAAACTGTTAGATATTTGCCTTTGACACTTCAGTCTCTGATAACCTTTGATTTAATGACTAACAGAGGCAGAATGTCAAGAGGGACTGTCTGTGCTACATTATTCAGTCTGTGGCTCTTGTGAAGCTTCTGCACAGATAACGGATTTATTTTGATGGTAACATGCAGAATTGCCAGAGCATTATGGAAAAAAAGTGTGTGGAATCATATTTAGCCTAAAATATGCAACAGTGCAAAACCTGGATGTCATTATTCATGTAATTAGAAAAACTGTTACCATCGTAAACTTGAGTACATAATGTTGTTTTTTTTTTTTTTCTGATTGTTCTCCTTCTCTGTTTGTGGTCTGTCAAGTACAAGGTTGCTTTAACAGGAAATGAAGCAGTACGCTTTATTGCAGGGGAGAAAGCAAGTTTGTGAAATTGCACTGCCTTCGTGGCTTTATTTTATTGTAGATAAAGATGTAGTAAATAACCAAAAGCTGCAGTCACTTTTTAAACCATACGCATTTATTCATTTGCTGCAGTCCTAGTAAGTGAGTCAAAGCCACTGATTTGAAATCGTCAATTTAACAATGACAAAAATACAGTATTCTAAAATCTACCCTATCCTAAATACAAATAAGCTTAGTGGAGCAGACAGGCTTTACCCATAGGTGTAGAAATATTGTCATTAAAAAAATTATATATGTTTTCTTGTTAATTGTTTTTGCAACCATCCACCAAAGTTAAGCTAATATTGTCTTCTCCTATAGTAAAGTATATGTTCATACTGATGATATATATATGAAACAGTTCTGAATTTGTATTTAAGTCTACTATAGTGTGGTCAGCTGTACACTGATTAGAATTTCATAATACTCAAATGTTGTTTCAGAAAGGATGAAAATGACCTTCATTATTCAGTGCTTTTTGCACAAGCTAGCAATTTTTAATCAGGTTGTTCTATCAGACCTGTGTTATTCAAGGGAGCTCTATTCAGGCAGGAATTATTAATCCTGTACTACTGTATGTTGTTTTGCCGCCGGCACTGGTGATAGAGACATTTCACTAGAGTATCTCTGCTCATTATAAATGCAAAGTTCTCACATTTAGGAAATCTGTTAAATTCAATATTTCTCTGGCTTATCTCCTCAAATATGAAGACTATATTTAAAGAGACACTCCCTCAATTTGTTACTGTGTCCCCCAATCCTAAAACACTCTCCCTGCTTATGTGTGATGTTTAGAAACTCTGTTGTGAACTGTGAAATCAGGAATTTATTTTTGAGCTACACTGTTTGGATGCCAAGAAAAACCACCACACAAATATGATTTCTAAAATCAACACACTGATGTCTCCTTTGCCCAGCGTAGTGGTTCCAAAGTGAATTATTTCTAGTGTCTCAAATCATTCCCTTTTTGCTACCTAA
Organism: Seriola aureovittata; assembly: GCF_021018895.1. Taxonomy (NCBI): domain Eukaryota; kingdom Metazoa; phylum Chordata; class Actinopteri; order Carangiformes; family Carangidae; genus Seriola; species Seriola aureovittata. The sequence continues at coordinate 15,057,030 of NC_079374.1, forward strand.
TGCACCAAATTTACCATCCAAACATATCGAGTGGAGAAATGTAGTGCAGCTGTGGTGTGGACAACTGTTGCATTGTGCACCTTTTTTAGGAGTTAATTGTCTCTTTTTCACAGTGAATGGCTTTCAAATGGCTGCCTGGAAAACCTGTGAGCTAGTGACAGCTTGTGCACAGGTGTAACCTAAAACATACAGCATTTTAAATTGTTGTTCATTTCACTTTCCTTCTCTTGCACAGACTACACTGCTAATGACGTTAGAAGAGTTTGACTGGTACAATATAAAGGTGAATATCAGCCCTGTAGCTGGTGTGCTGCTAAAATGAGCAGGGGAATGTTGCATGTTGAGACTACTTTCTTTTTTTTTTCTTTTTTTTTTTTTACTAATGCTTAAGCCTAAGCTGGCTGTGTGAGGTGCCTGGCGCTGCCTCAATACCACTGTGGACCTACAGCATCAGCTTATTTGCTTAGCAGAGCTACTCACAACACACTCACAGATAGTAGAAATCATCACAGATCACTGTTTATCAGGGAAGACTTGAAGCAGAATAGTATTTGAGAAACGGTAGCATCTGTTCATTTCATGCCTCTATCCGTGTATCATGTTTATCCATGTTATCTTAATCATGCTTGCTTTGCACTGTCGTCTGGAGTGTTGAAGGCCCTTCTTGTTTCTTTGTGTTCCAAGAATTTGCTATGGGAGTATAATCCCATGCTTCCCCACATCAAAGCGACTGATGGAGAGATGTGATGTGCCCGTCATCATGCATCTCCATTAGAAGGCTGATGTAAGAGTTCAGCTACTGAAAATTGTGTTCCCCTTTTGGCCTCCGGACATCTAGCTGTTAGGGTGTAGTGCAAATTGCTGAGGTTAAATTTCCTGATTATCTTGCTTTTTCGATATAATGACCTTCATTTAAGACATCCATTGTGCACACAGGTGCTTGTTTGAATGTAACCAGCATCGTCTGCTTTGGTAAAGCAATGGACGTATGGACACGGTGTGACTAATGCTTTGGAAGGTTGGATCTGTTTTATTGCTTCATTTGGCACACTGCAGCCCTACTTCCCATTACGGTTGCCATGTGATTTATGTTGTGCTCTTTGGAGAGTGAGAGAAAGGGGCTCTGTATAAAAAGCTGCGATAGTGATGTTTACCTTGATCCTAGCTGTTTTTTTTGTTTTCTTTCCCTTTCATCTTTGACATTGACATTAGGGAGAAATTAAAAGGCCCCATCTTTTTGTGTACATAAATGATATTTGATCATCTAAAGCATGAGGACGTTATTGAGATGGCAGTGTAAAGCCTCACAGACTGACAGAACCTGGACTTTTTATCCTCACAGTCTCTGGCATTATATTTAGCCAGAATCACACCATCACACGTCACCTCACCAACTTCTTTCGACAGACAAGTAGCAGATACCTGAGTGTTGTTTGGCAGATTTTTGCCTTAATGTAGCATAATCCACACAGTTGTTTGTCTAAGCAAATAACCAATGATCATAATATCATGAGGATAGCTTTTTCTTCTTTTACAGCTGAATCTGAAATAGACGACGGTGTCCTTTGCTCCACTGTGTTTTATTTAGCAGTATGGAATGACAGATAACCTTTGCATCAGCATCCTACTCTCATGATTAATTTGTAGCTATGCCTCCTGTCAGCTGATTGCACATGATACCCATTTTTTTCCAGTTTATGTGCAAATGCACATGATGTGTACGTGCAAATGCATATAAAGTGCATTACCACCTTGTTTCTGTGAATAATCGAAATTGTAAAGTAATGCAAACTATGTTTTCTTTAAATTGGCATTTTTATCATACACATGAACAGGATGTATTTCAACAGATGAAAGCATAATGTCTGGGCATCATGATACACATTACTAGACACACATTCCTATGTTTTTGATATGATCAGTGGCATGTAAATATTTTTGCAATTACTTTCGTTGACTTAAGAATGAGTGGCAAAGGAAACTGATAAATTTTGCCTGCTGCTGTTTTTCAGTCAGGTCCTGTATGTGCACATTGTTCCCACCAAAAGGCAGAAACTTTTTATTTATTTATTTGCCTCTCAAATATATTACTGTATATCTAATCTATGAGAACCTCAGGGATGTTGTCTTTTTGCGTTGTACAATTTTTGTAATGCCCCACTGACGGATATTATTTCCTCACTTATCAGAAATAAATACTCATTAGAGAGATGCCTTCAGCAAATGATGGTGAACAAATGATGCAGGAGTAAACAAGGAGGTTGTAGTAGGAGTTATGTGTGATGATGATAATATGGTGTACATGAGACTATCTGTAACAACTATTAGATTGCATTTCTACCTCCTCCCTTTGGAAAAAAATTACAAATACTCAGAACTGCCTGCATATTAGGCAATGAAGAAGCAGTATATTTTAACAGGTTAGGATTAATTTATGTTAAATTCTATATATATTCTTTTGGAAAATACACTGCTCTAGCATCACATTAACAATGCAAATATCATCCAGGGGATGCCGTTCTCCCTGTACCAGCTGCATTTTCTAAGCCAGTAACAACAGATTAATAGCAGTTGATTGGGAGATGCATGAAATTCCTTGTCCTTTTCTCGCTCTCTCCACCCCCCTCTTCCTTCCTCTCTGTATGTGTCTAATTAAAAACTGCAGGCTGAGCTACACAATTTATGGCTAATGCTTGCTGTTGATGGGGCAGCAGTAGGCAGGAGCTCTAGGAACATGTTCATGATGAATGTCAGTCTGTGCAGAACATGTGGGACTCCCGTTTCCCGGCGCCATGTCCCACCCCCAAATCCCTCCTCATGAAAACGATCCACATGCAAACTGCAAGCTGTGCTGATGCTGCTATGAAAGACAAATGTATGTCTAGAAACATTTGTCATACTGAGGCCTGACATCATTCATCAGAGCCCATTTGGCTCCGTGACTACCAACCTTTCCACTGTATTCATGGTAGCATTCAATACTTGTTTAAAGGAGTCGATACAAGCAGAAATTCATTCTTTTGCTGTGAAGGTCTCCCTAAAATATGGATGTGTCCTGAAAAATGATGACAACAGAATGCCTACACTTTATGTTTTGCAGGTAATTCTCAGGAGCAAAAATGGATTATTATCCTGAAAATTATGAGCACAAGTGGATTTCTTCGCTGGCCTCGCAGTGTGTGCATTCTTGCATAGGAGGTCAAAGACGTGATTGCATTGATGCATAAAAGACTATGGCTGAGACGGGCAAATCGGTGAATAGGTAGTGTTTGAAGCTGTTTAGTGACACTAGGGCTGGCCTTGCCATGGATCACATTTAGTGCGACAGTGGGACTGCTGTATCAGCGTCACAGAACAGAGGCTATCCAGTGTAACCAGCACTGCTCTGCCATCTGCCACCCAACACTGATAGTCAAGGTTGTGAATCAGTTTCTGTATAGAGTCTTTATTTACAGCCTACATCCGTTTGCTTCATCTGAGCTTTTGTATCCTTGATGACAACCAGCTTTTCCTGCACTGAAGAACCCAACCTCTGGAAAGCACATGGTTTATTTTGTCTCCCAGCATGTTAATAAAAAAGGGGTCATCACTGTAAAGAGCAAATCTGAGTTGAATGATAAACTATCCCTTAATGCAGAGTATTGATCCTTTAGCAATGCAATGTTTTCCTGTTTAATCACTCTGCACAGCCCCTCTCCCATGATTGCATGCTTAGTGTACTTGAACACCATTAATTTAAAGGACAGTATGTTCCCATATCTAGAGACTCCAGAAAAGGAACACTTCCCTTATTGGTTAAAAACCAAAAATTGTAGATAAAGGCGCTGGCTTATATGTAAGGCTTAGCTCAAATGTAATTGTGTAGTGTAACTTTATTACATAATCACTACCATTGACCAAACTGACCGAAGTGTATTAGTCCCCTCCCCCACTGCATCATCATGAAAATGCCCCTTCTGCTTTTACTCTGAGTAATAGTGTGTTACTGTAGTTTTGCCCCTGATGCAGGTCTGTTTGAAGTTTCCGTCCTTAGCTGGTGGGATGGATCAGACAGAACACTTAATCACTTTCCAGGTGGAGTAGGAGTCAGGGCCAGGAACCATAACTTGTCATCAGAAGACATGACAGAATGAAAAACTGATTGAAACTCATAGGAGCATGCCATTTCAGCTGAACTGTGGGTGTACCACTGAACTTGTTATGTGCCTAGCCGCAACGACTATAGACACTCAATTTTCTGTTATCCATAAGAGCAAGCCTCACAGTGAGCCTTCATTCTGCACAACTTGTGGGTGTGCACACAAATGGGGAGAAATGAAAACCTTCAAAATAATTGGCTTCATTTCAGCTGGTCTGCTGGGTGACCTCAAAGAGAGAATGATGAGTGGGAGAGTGAATGGCTTTTTTAAAAATGTGCTTTACTGCTGCCAGGTTTCAGTTTCTCTGCTTTTCTACATCCCCCTACTTCCTCCAATCCAAAAAATCATTGATGCCAAAAGTGAGCGGCGTTACTATTTTTCCATGGTAGTAGAAGGAATTAATTGTGCTAAGTGGGATGATGGACACCATCAGTGATTTGTGAGATTTCGGAGACTGCAGCTGGTGTCAAAGCAACCATGTATAAAATCAATCAAGGAGATGTTAATGTCTGAGGAGGTGGAGTTAACATTCTGATTAGAGGGCCATCAGGAATTAATGGTAATTATAGCATAAACGGTATATAAAGATGGACTTAGCCTACGTTTCTTCTACACCCGTTTCTGAAAAGTGGTTTTGAAGCCAAAGATGTGGGGTGTGTGGAGCTGAGACTTAAAAAAATGAAACGAGCGAGTTATATAAAAATTTACCCCTTGTACAGTTACCACATACAGGGAAATTAGATAGAGAGACTAAAACCGTTTTTTATACCAGGCTGTAAACATGTTTATTTCTGCTGTAAAGTTGGGCTTCTTAACATGGGAGTCGATGGGGATTGACTCGCTTTTGGAGCCATCCTCAAGTGGCCATTCGAAGAACTGCAGTGTTTGGCACTTCCATGTTGGCTTCATTTCTCAGCCCCAGAATCTGTTCCTTCAATCAAAGGCTGAACATGACATATTTGTTTATTTTTGTTCACATTCCGTTTATTTTCATCATTTCACTTTCGTCGCATGATGGAGAGGAGATACAATAGAGCACCTCTTAGTGATGCAGCTCTCTACCATATAACACTGTTTCAACACATTGATATACTACCTCTTTCTGCGTCTTGCATGAACCTTCCATTATCTTAAAAGACGCTGTGTTTGAATACAGTTAGAATACTGCTGATCCATGCTGAGGACTCTGTTACTGCATTATCATTGTTAGCATCAGCCATCTGTTACTGTGTAAGAAGATAACATGGACAGGGAGGAACACACAGTGGAAAACAAATGCTTACATGCACCCAGGACTAAACACTAAGTGAAATACGCACAGCTCTTACACACACAAAGACACAGTTGGAAACAGTAAATACACAGACAAAAATGCATCACTTTTCATTATGAGATAAAGTCTCAAATGTACATCATTTCTGCTACTTTATCCATCACAGTCAGGTCAAAACAGTTCTTTTTCATTGTTTATTTGTTTTACTGTTTACTTGAGCATTGAGGTTATACTTATAGTTTGACATTAGGGGAAATATGTTTAATCTGTTTCTTGCTGAGAGTTACATGAGAAGATTTGCATTAGTTTCATATATGTACAGTAAATATGATAATGGAAAAAGTTAATTGCAGCCCTAACAAACTAAGCTAACTGGATGTTGGCTATAACTTTATATTACTGTGCAGACATGAGAGCAGTATTGATATTCTAACACTCAGCAACAGAATAAGTGTATTTCCAAAGATGTCACACTATTTATTTAAGTTAATAAACTGCTGAACAACTTCCTGGAGGCTTTCAAGAATCATATGCTATGTTGCACTGGACATTAAGAGCCAGTTTAGCTAGCAACATCAACATAGCTGTTTTTTTTTTAAAGGTCCAAATATATAGCAGAGAACACCAGAAGAATGAAAGTGGCAAAAGGAAACTAAGTGCGTACTTCATTTAAATCATGGGTTTGGTAAGCTTAGCTTTGAGGCCAGCAATATGATTTCTGCTTTGCTGTTTTTGTATCCAAGGCAACATGTCAGCTTTGTTGGTTTGCTTTGCCTCTTCACAGCAGGGAGCTCCTGTGTTTGAGCCTTGGTTTATTCTCTTTGGAGTTTGATTAGTCGCCCTGTATTAGTATGTGTCTCCTGTTGGTGTTTCAGCTTCCCTTTTAAAGTTGCAAAGATCCTTTCACCTGTGATGGACTTGAAATTTGAAGCACCTTCCCTTCCTTCTGCCCAGTGTCTCAGTGTACGCAGGGACACGCTCCAAGAATATCCAAGTGCACAAAGTACATTTTCTCAGCCATTAACTAAAAATCATTTGATGCTCCTTATTTTATTATACAAGCTAGTTTGCATAGCCAAAGTGTTGAGAATATTTGTAGCATTTATCCTGTACACAATCAGAAAAAGAAATATGCTTCACTCAGTCACAGTTGAGGAGGACATTGAAATGTCGAGCTGTTTTTATGAGAAATGTTTAATGTGAATGTTTGGGATACTGTGTCATCATAAGACTTGCAGGGTGTTTGTATTATTGGATTACATTGTTTATTTCAATAGTTATAGCAGCCTGCATTTAAATGATTGATGGTGTTCTGCGCTTTGTCTCATTAGAATCTCATTCTCTTGAAGTTCATTGTTTTCCTGTTAAGGGACATTTTTGCTCAGAGATGACAAGCTGCATTGTGTTTCTGGAGTCATACTCACATATGCGAACATGACTTTGATCCACTCAGAGTCATTTGTTCTGTAAATCATCTCTGGTATATTAGCATATATATGTGCTTTCATAAGACCTGCATCCAGCTGTTTGGGATGTCTCCACTGCGTGACTTGCACCTCACATGCTTACATTAGCTCAAGATGGTGTGCATACATCCATCAAAATAATTTTAAATGTTTATGTAGCTTATAAAACACCCAGAATACAATGGATGCTGCCTCTATGCTTTTATGTTTATTACCTATAAATCCAAGCGTATTTGCTTGTTAAACCATTTTAATTTCTAGTAATGAAGTGAGGATGGGATCTGTAAATGCTGCAAAACATTCTTACCCTTCAGAGCAGTTTAGCGGTCTGCTCATATATTATTTTGTTTTGCAATACTAGATTTGACAGATGAAGTCAACTGTAAATCAGTTTTAAAGATTTGTAAAGGAAGCACTAACGGATACATCATTTCACAAGTCTTATATTAATAGAAAATGCCATTTTAATTATCCAGCCGAAAAGAATTACCCAATAAGAGATAATGTCTGCAGCATATCACTGTGAAATGAAGAGGTAAATTAACACTAAAATGTAGTGTGTGCAGAATTTATTAGTGACACATTGCACCTTTTAATCCTTGTCAAAGCCGTTGCCGCCCAATTGAATATTTAATTTAATTTCTACCAAAGATTTATAATTGATACACAGTTAGAGGGTCTTTTTCCCATCAGCATACAGCACATCTTGGCTTGACAAATGAAGGCTGATGAAGCAAGGTCAAAATGATACACTGAATGTTTTTTTTTCTTCTTTTCTTTTTTTTTTTTTTTTAATGATGCATTATAAATATGAAGGCACCTTTGTTCTTTGCTCTGCACAAACTCCTACTCACACTACCAGAGGAAACGGTGGCCTTATCAGTGAAGCATGGCTGCAGCTTTCATGTCATTTACGTCTCATCAGTGCCATTCCTGGTGAGGGATGATACTTGATATTCAGAGGGTAGCTTTGTCTCCTCAAATTAATCAGCTGCTCCTGTTTTCTTGTGAATCACCGGGGAGATCTGGAAATTGTTGGTGTAATGTACAATACTATAACAAAGGCAGGCTGTGAAACACAATCTAGATGCATGTGTTAAAGGGGATTTCAGATGTGGGCTTTTGTGATCAATGGGATGTGAAGCACTAGACTGGGGATGCGAGAAGTACTAGAATCTCTGCGGCATTATTTGGATGAGGGGCAGAATACCAGTGGTTTGACAGTCGTCGGAAAAAAATGGTGGAAACTATGGTTACACCTTCTGTTTACTCATCTGTATGGACTTAATGTAAAGGTTGTGGTAGGAAAAATTAAAATGTGTTCCTACGCGACTCAAGATTGAATTTTCTCCTAAGGCTTACAGCTTCATCAGATGATAATGGCTTGTATGGTAGCAGCTTTACATTAAAGAGCTCTGAAAGCAGTTGATATGAACCAGCAGCTTGTGTACCGTAGGCCACTGTATAGGGAGTCTGATGTATGTATTGCTGTTGTATCTACTGTTTTATATATTGTCTATGCATCTCTCCATATCACATCATGCTGCATGTTTTGTATTTGTCTTTCTATTTTTCTGATATTGGTGTATATCAAAAGCACATATAAAATGAGCAAACTTATGTGCAGTGAAGTGATTCACTCTTGTGCTTTACATTAGATGGAACTTACGTGTCAAATAAAACCTTCAATAACTCATTGTTCCAGTTTTTTATTACAAGCTACTTACAATTATTATAATACTATAACAATAATTACACAGTATTATTTTTTATTTAATTTTTTTTATAATTAATCAATCATTTTGTCTATACAATATAAGAAAATCACATTTTCCCATAGGCCAAAGTGACGTGTTTAAATTTCTTGTTTTGACAACAACAGTCCAAACCCGAAGATGTTAAATTTACAATCGGCAAACTGACATTTAAGGAGCTTAAACCTGCAAATGTTTTGCATTTGTGCTTCATAAATTACTTAAGCATCTGATTTATTTTCAAAATGGTTAATAGTTAATGAATTTTCTGTGACTGACTAGTTGACTAATCATTTCAGCAACCATATCATTACAGTACAATACCTCTCAAAGTCGGTAAACAATATGTTTCTTTCACAAAGGCCATCTCAGAGCGATACACGTAGAAGACTGTTTTTTTTTTTGTTTTTTTTTCCAAGCAGAAAGTATTGTTGTGATGATAATTCAGATTCGTGTCGGAGAGAAAGTCTCAGAAGGGTGTGTGGCATGAGTGGGTTCTTTTTTATCCTCTTCTTTTCTCCTCTTACATCTTGTTGACTGGATTGTGTTTGACAGATATGGAGTCTGGAGAGCGGATGGCCTCCCCCTCTTCAGCACCGTCCTCCCTTCACATGGCCTCCTCTTCAGCCAGCTCCTCCCCTGCTCCACCCCAGACACCCTCCACCAAATGCTGCACAGCCCCTAAGCCTGCAGGCAGTTCCCCTCTCACCACCTGTGGTATGTGCACACACACAGAAAAAAACTTTTCTTCAAAGCAAACTTAGATGTGCAAAAAGTCGGGGCACAGGATCAAATGTGACTCGAACATGATTGTTTTGATGTGTTATTTTGTTTCTAGTCAGTATTTTTCATTATTCTACTCACATTTCGGACAAGGTTGAGAATTTATTTTAGATAGGTTAAGGTTTGAGTGTGTAGTGCTCTCAACAGCATTAAAAAGTATAATAAAAGTTGCCATCAAAACAGCCTTAAATTCACAAGCTGTTTATAAATGTAAATGAATGCACTACTCTGAATGACTTTACAGTCACTCTGCACTTTATAACTACACGTCTACACAAGCTTTTGAGAGGAAAAAAATTAAGGAGAAGCAAATTTACTCAGGGGGGCTGTCCAACTAAATTCTGTGGAAAACACTGAATTAAAACTGTGCAACAATAAGGGGCTTAAGACACCTTCCTCTAGTCTTAACATGTTACAGACAATTTTGATAGGAATGGAAAGGCTGTTGAATTAATGAATGCCAACAATTAAAAAGCTGTGTACGCCCTTGTGGATGTCTTTTGACAACCTTTAGCTCCGGTTTATCCTGTGTGATTTGACATGTCTGTCAGCCTCACACTGTGCATGCAGCCGCCAACATCCTCTTGTTTTCTCTGAATACTAATTGTGGTCAAAGCCATTATGCATTGAGCAGCAGTGATGCATAAGCTGTCAGATTACCCCTGACCATAAAATAATGTGCAAATTTACATACTGTGCTTCGTGATTTCTTTTTTTTTTCTCTTTCGTGATAAGATGCTCAAAAAAATAGTATTTTTTTGTCATGCTATGACAATGAGGAACACATTAGAGACATTCTCATAAATTATTCATTTACAGGACCCTACACCAAACGTGCACAGAAATTTCCCAGATAATTTATTTTGGACTGAACACTAAATACTCAAAGTACTGTGGCACCGCGGTAGTCGCATTGCTGTTATGAGTATCAAGTAAATTGAGTTCTTTCAAGAGATTTCTTATCTCCTGTGGGAAGTGGAAGAAAGATATAACACACACTGTGCTAACGCCCCTTTGATTAGAAATATATTCAAGCTTTCATACTTTTAAAAGCTTTGTAATTGCTTTCACTGGGTGAGTTTATCTAAGAAACATTTTATACAGCACATCCTATTGCATTTAACACAGTGTCTGATTCCATATTGGTTTATGAGAAGAGTCATGACCTGGTTATTTTAAAGAAGTTGGTGAAACATTTCACAGTTCCAGCACAGCAGGAATACATTATATAAGCTGAGGCTAAAACCTTGGCAGACTCTTAAATAATAAAACCACTGTGGTTTTAGAGTTTCCAGCTCCACTTTCACGTCAATTAAATTGTGGTATTTTTGACTTCTGTAAATAAACAAAAATTTGGAGCAAATTCCACAAATGCACCTTTTCAGTTCATTTTCATTGAAGTTGGTCAGAATTACAGTTGGGGCTTTGATACAGTTATAAACAAATACACAGAGAGCATATTGGTCAGATTTCGTATGTTTGTCTTTCTTTTTTTTTTTTGTTTTTTTATGTGATCGGTTGTGCCACCCCCTGAATCCTTATTATTCCTAGAAATGGATTTTCAGACTCCCCAGACTAGTGTGTCTATTATTTGCTTAGGGAGTTTTGAACAGATGAAGCAGACAACTGTGTCTTCATTGTATATTTTATTGCACCTGAATATAATAGAGTATAATAGAGTAATAGAGTATCTAATAGAGTATCTAGATAGACAGATAGCCTATCTAGTTAACTAGAATGATGGATTGATTACTAGATAAAATCCTTTGTTCTCCAGGCCATTTGCTACAGATGACGGGGAATGAATGTTTAAATACATCTGGTAGCTCCAGCGGTTTTCCCTTACTCAGCCATCCAGCTTTTGGGGTCTACACATCAACTTCAGGCCGGTCTGAGTTTGGAGGCCTTGGTAGTCTGGGTTTGTCTGCCTTGGCTGCTCACCCCCAGTTTGGTACATTTCCAGGTAAGGAAGCTCAAGTTGCATTGTTTTTAATTTGACTAATGGAGGTGACGAGAGAGGTCTGCTTCATGTTAAAGTTTTTCAAAGTCAGCAATAGCAAGTCTTGTGGGGTTCTCCTGGATTATATTTTAAGTGAAATACTTTGCAAATGCTAAGGACGGTAGTAAATTGTGCTTTTACGTATTTATCTTTTCCATGTAATGCATTCTTCTGATAAGCAAGCAAGTACATGCAACAGTATGCTCTGCTTTATGTTGTCGTCCATTATTTTGATGGAGAGATTATATATTAAACTTATTTATGAAACTATGAAGACAAGAGCATCTAATTTGGTCCTTCGTTTTCAATATTCTCTCTGTTAGAAAGTTTTGAGCATTATATTTTGGTGAGAGTTACTTGTGTGCATTTTGAATGACCAAATGATGTTAACACTCAGAAAGGTGTGGCTTTTGGGAAACTGTATTGCCGCTGGGAAATGTTCAGCAGATGAGGCAAAACTCACACACAATTCCAGTTCAAACCTATACTTTGAACTGACTGATTAGTGTTATTATCCGATTAGATAAACTTCTGCTCTTACAGTTCGTTGACAGATTGAATTCTCTGTATATCTGTACATAGATAGAAGGGCTATTTTTGCCTAACTGTACAGTATCTCGCTCCCCCACTCCAGACTGGTGGCGGCCATCTGAAGCACATACCAGAGGAGCTGCAGCATTCTTCCCTCCTCTTCTGGGTCTTCATCCTGTATTTGCATCAACCTTCAAGAACTGTGATCCCGCTCACTTACAGTCCCGTACCTCAGGTTAGCTCCTGCTAAAGGTCATACACGTTGTTGTACTTTACAGCAAAGCAAATAGGTTCTACAAAGACTGATTCAATAAACTGAGTGAGGCAATAACAAAGACATGCCAATGAAGGATAAACTAGCAAGTGACAGTTAGGTCCCTGCCATATATGTACATGATTATACCATTGCAGAACTGCTGTTGACATTGCACTGAAGTGCTGTTGAGATGCTGTAAAGTTGTTATTCTTTTCTGTTGTCCTCCTAATGTGTTTGATTCATATTGCTTGTTCTCATGAGTGCCCATCTGAAGAAATGTACAATGCCAGTTTCTGTAGGCGTGAATGGAACAGTGAATGGTAGGAGTGCTTCCTCTCCTACTGGGAACTCTGCTGTGAACACCAGTTCATTTCCAGCAACGGGAAACAAGGACAAAACTAAAGCCAACAGCCGGAGTCAAAAGAGCAGTCCAGACCTAGGCCGACTACACCAGAAGACTGTTCTGAAAACGAAAGAAAAGGTTAATGTTTTGTCAAGCATTTACGTGTCTTTTCTTATTTACGGTATATGCATGAAAGCCCACTTCACTGATAAGTTTACTCTTATTGAGAAATGTGGACTTTTCTTATTTTTTAGAAACCCAGCAAAAGACCACAAGAGACCTCAAGCATGAGTGGCAGCCAGTCAGGATCCTTGTCAGATAGCTCCAGTGATGGTGAGGAGAGCAGCAGTGATCCTGATGACATGGAGGATGAGGAAGAGGAGGACAACGATGAAGATGAGGATGATCAGAGCAATGACAGTGAAGACTCTGATTCAGAGAGTCAAGTTAAATGGAAAGTCAAGGTAAGGCAAGGCTATGTTGAAGTGCTGCTGTGTGTGTTTAAATATTCAGCATATTCAGATGAGCACTGAAAATTAGTTGACATTTTTTGTCTAACACTTTAAAGAGCTACACATAGACAAAGATTTTCTTTTTTTTTAGTTTCTTTAACAGAATAATGCATGAAGCCAGACGTTATTTTGTAGGGTTAGTGTGTAACAGATTTTCAAAAAAGTCCCTGTGTAAAACTGCTCTCTGTTAAGTAAATGTTAGTTGGATTGTCAAAAGCAGCTTTAGTGGTGGGTGGCATACTGGACGAATGTGCTAGCTGACAGAGCTGCCACTGTGAGGCTTTCTCAGCAGGAGCTGACATGACATGCTGTCTTCTCCCTGTTTTCCTCATCCTCCTACTCAGCGGCTGACACAGAACACTTCTGAGAGTAAAAAGAATAGACCTTGCACTGCTGATGGAAATACAACTCAAGACAGTCATCGTGATAGTGTTCCTTTGACTTCCTCGTACCGCCTCCAGTCCTCTTCTCATCCTGCTGGCCGTCCTCAATCCACAACACAGTTCCTCCAGAGCTCCAGGGCTGCAGAGGAGGAAGGCCAGCAACACATCAGTGTCATCCAGGCCACAGGGCTGGCAGCCAGCAACAGTCCCTTAGCACAGTCCCACAGGGAGGCTTCTCCTCTGCCCTCCTCACCCAACCCCATATCCTTCTCCAACTCACCCAAACACTTGCCTCCTTCCACTTCACCAAAGCACTTCTCTCATTCATCCTCACCAAAGCATAGCTCTGTCTCTTCTTCTCCAAAACCTCTTGCTCTCTGTTCCCCTGCAAAACTCCTTTCTTTGGGTTCCTCTCCTAAATCCTCATCTCTTTCTTCTCCCAAACCTCTCTGTCTCTCTTCTTTACCCAAACCACCAACACTGTTAGCCTCAAAAAAGCCCTCAGATAAACAAAACATTTTGATGCGCTCTCCCAAACATACACAGCCTGTTGATAGCCTGAAGGAGAGCAGTGGAAGCCTCCCGGATGAAATCTCATTACACTTCAACAGTTTTAAACTGAAACAGGTGAGTTATATTTTTTATTCACACTGCTGCATTGTAGCTGATTAACCTTTTTTCAAAATTCTACCTAAATTACAGAAAATAAATTTCTGTAATGAAGCTTTAAAGTGTTTCACTCTCTTTTTCAATAGAAGGAGCTCTGTTTTCATGTATTGTCCATCATTTTCTCTGTCATGAAATAAATAAAAATCAGTGAGTTCCTTCACAACAGAAGATGAATGCATACACTATTATCAGAGCTTTTATTACACTACAAAAGAGTCTGACCACCACATGACTAGAAGTCTAGAAGTGACATAAAGTGACGTTTAGCTCTATTGGGAATACATCTCAAAACTGACAAGCAATTAGCTCTGTTATACTTAAGGATGTTTGTTATCAAGAGAGAGAAATCGGCCTCTTTTACAGGACTCAGTTATTGTCACTATTCTGAGAAGGAGGGAAAATGTGGCAATCTGTAACAAGAGAGTTTAAATTCATATGATGGTGGTACATAAAATACAGGCTTTTGGATGCCAGAGTATGACAATAGCAACAAATACAAGATGACAGCTAAAGTTGCACGATGGCACTAAGCCAAACAGTTTGAAAATATTTTTCCACAGCAGCCTTTTTTTCTTCATTGTTGTTGACAGGTTTGAGCCTGCTCTTCATTGTCCCTGTCTCTTATTACACCTTAAATTCCTTCATTCACAGCCCACAGTAATGTAATGTGAGTGACAGTTTGTGTAATTATTTCCTTTTTTTCTTTGTTTCCCTTCATTTTTATTTAGCCCCTCCATTCCAAGGACTCTTTCAAGCAGACTTTCTCTCTGCAACCTTCGAGCCAGAACTGGTATAAAAGCTACAAAAATTCAGCATCCTCTTCACCATTGCTGATACCACCTAAATATTCGTCAGATATGTTGAGTAGTCATTTGCTGTCTCTCCCACACAGCAATGACACCAATCTGTTCCTGAACCATCGCCCTAATGGAGCGATCCACAGCGAAGTTCAGGATGCCCCTTTGGCTCTTATCACTAAGCCCCGCAGCCAGAGCAGCACTCCCAACAGCAAGCCACTTCTGGCAGCTACCAGCCCTTCCTACCCGATGCCCATCAACTTGAGCACTGGCACCAAGGAACCATCAGGCAGCTCTGCTTCCCCACTTAAATCTTCTGCCTCATCAGGGCTTGCTCACGGAGCAAGGAAGACCAAAACTTCCAAATCTCTGCATGCAGGAAAGAGCCTCCCTAAAACCAACCCATCCTGTCTGCCTGTAGACTTGGTCAGAGGGAGTGAGTCTGATATCCACAGCAGCAAGGACTCAGACTCAGACTCTTTAGGAGACGACTTCGATGATGAAGATGATGATGATGATGAAGATGATGATGATGATGATGATGATGACGATGAAGATGATATTGAGGATGAAGATTCTGGTAGTAGCCTGTCAGGTTAGATTAAACAGACCTCTCTTTAACAAAGAAATGCCATGGGTGCATATAGAAGCTGTTAGATCAGGTTTCTTTGAGAATTGAGCAGTGTTCTGTGTGGTTTGGTTGTGAGAAGAATGCTAATTAGGATTTATTTCTGCTCTCTTTTTCCCTCTGTCACGCTGGAATTCCCTGCAGAGTCAGAGAGCAATCTGGAGAGCGACTCTGATGGCTCTGAAGATGACATGAAAGAGCGCGGTGAGACAGAAGCAGATAGTGATGCAGAAAGGACTCCTCCGAAAGCAGCTCAAGCAAAGTTGTCTACTCACAAGTCCTACTCGAACCTCTCAGCCAACCTGCTTAACCTGCAGATCATCAAACCTCCTAGTTTACCTAATAATCTACTCACCCCCACCACACTGACCAGCGCAGGGGCATTGAGTAGCCACAGCACCCCATCCCCGTCCCTAACATTTGCCACACTGCCAGGTAACAAATCCTAGTTTTCTAAAAGCCCAAATACATCTATAAACTACAGCTTGAAATGAAAATTCACTGAGATACTTTGATGTCTGGTTCAGGAAAGTGTTATTCTCTCAGTTAATAAAGCAGGATCATGCCCAGAGTCAGGATGGTGTTTATTTTCCCCCACTCTTGTCCTCCCTCCCTCTTGGTTATTCAGACTAAAACCTGTGGAAAAGGACGCTTATTTTTCCAGGATGAAAACAAGAATATACAGTATGTGTCTTAATAGTTCCAGGTTAAAATGAGCTCTCTGGAAGAAATTTGTTGCGTCATTGTTTTGATTATCTCCAGCAGCTTTTGCTTTAATAACCCAGGCAGATGCTTTATAAATCTGATACTGGATGAGTCATGGAGCATATTACATTACTAACAGCACTGAATTCTGACTTTCCATAATGAGAAAGTATTCATTTCTTTCCATTTAGTCTTGCTATTGAGTAATAAGAGCTATGTGCAGTGAATTACTCCTGATGAACTTGGAGACATTTTTAAACTTGTTATGGCAGCGGATAGGTTTGTTGCTGTCCACGCTCTGTTCCTGTGTTTTGAACCTCTCTGATTTGTCAAAAGAACAGAAAATTGTTTGTCTAATATTTTATATTAATGTCCATGTATCTTATTGCGGAACCTGACTTTGGCTAACCTACCATGCTGTACTTAACACAGATTCCACTGCCCTGGATCATGTCATTTAGTTGGAAGTTATGTGATATAAAGTTTGCATTTTCATACATAAAACAACTATCCACAACAGATTGATTTGTCTAACAGAGACTCCTCTGTTTTCAAGAATGTGGCTCCCTCCCTGTAAAAATGCCAAGTTTTTTTTGCAATTGTTCAGGTTGAAGGCGCTGAGTAATTTCTCCCGTTTTTAGGATCAGGAAGGAGGAGAAGAGTGACAGATGAGAGAGTTCTACGATTGCCTCTTGAGTTTGGGTGAGCTATTGTGCATGCACTTCATATTAAAGGAAACACACAATGAGTTGATGGTCTGGGCATGTCCAATTTGTCCTTGCTGTCATACTTGCTGTATTGTTTGTGTTTATGCAATTGGTGTTATAGTTAAATGTCAGCTCACTGAGGGCTGACTAGCGACCTTTTCTAAAAGGTCATCTGTGGACAACTTTTCTTTGTGGAGCCGACTCTATCTCTGAATTTGCTACATGCAACAGACAATTAATAGAGTTTTAGTAAACTTAGTGTTGACACGTTTAGCTCAGTAAAAGAATGAATAAGAAATACTCCATTCTCTCAGTATAAATGTGGGCAACTGCAACATGACACTGGGCAAAAAAATACTAATAATGCTCAGACAATTTTCCCAGGGTAAAAACTGTAATAGTCTTTTAAAAAGCCTTGCTATGGTTCCTGATTTGAGCACAGTGACATCTTCATCAATGCCTGAGTATGAGCAGACCACAAAAAAGATCCTTGCCTTCCTGTAAGGGGCCTTAAAAACCCAGTCTTGAGTAGTAAGTCAGAGTGGGCAGGAAATGAAATGAGGCCCAGCATTTCGACACAAGGGGTTAATTGCATCCAGCCTCAACACAGACATGCAACATTAGCAGCTCTCTGCCCACAAATTCTGCAGCCTTGGATCAGAGCCGCCTTTCATCTTCTCAGGATGTTTTTCATCAGCAGGTTCACAGGAAGCAGAGGCCACAAGACTGTATTTCAGCCCCCTTCTCTGGGATAACAGCCTCTACATGTCTGTTCTGTAAGCTATGGCTGCTCTCCAGTGGAGCTCATGGGGGACTGAGGGGTTGCCCCACTTGGCCCATGGCCATTTAGAAGTCTGATTACTGCAAGGGTCACAGACTACACAGTACACAGCTGTACAGACATCCGTTACATCATTTGTCAGCAGGAGGGAACTTTCATGATAGAAAATTTAAGATTTAAGATATATATTATTTATGACTAGATACAGCTGTAACAACAGTATTATGGTATTATTTTCATATAAACGATGTGCTACATTGTTTGCAATTTGTTTGTTCAGGTGGCAGAGAGAGACCCGGATCAGGACTGTGGCAGGTCGTCTGCAAGGGGAGGTGGCTTACTTTGCCCCATGTGGGAAGAAGCTACGTCAGTATCCAGATGTAATGAAGGTGAATCAATAATTTGTCACTTTATTTTATGGAAAATACCTTTAGATTTAAAGCCTTATATGATGGCACATACTAATTGCATCACTATAGTTGTATGTAATTGCCTACAAAGTCACAACATTTGACTGGTAATAAAAGTCATAAGTTCCTTCAATGATTTAATTAGTATGCATTGTTCTTTTGTCTGCAGTACTTACTGCGGAATGGAATAACTGAAATCTCTCGGGATAACTTCAGCTTTAGTACAAAAATTAAAGTCGGTGACTTCTATGAAGCCAGAGAAGGACCAGAGGTAAATGTTGCTACTCCTCTATTTTTTTTTTTTTTTTTTTTTTTTTTCTGTGAGTGTTTCTATTGAGAATGATCTCCAAAACACAGCTGTTGTTAGATGACATTTCATCATGATGTAGTCATATCTAGAATTTGTATTTAGTTTTATTCACTGAGGAATGATGACACTGATTTTGTGAAAATAGTAATTTAATAGGTATAGCTGGGAAATACAAATAATTCAATCTACCATTGTTGTAATTTTATTCACACCTACCTCAAAGCCATGATGTGTAAACTGCACTGATAAAATTCCTACATCTGTTTGTTTTGATCACCTTGTGGTTTAAGAGAAATGAAAGTTACACTCACATTGCAGTAGGCATACAAGTATTTACATTTTTGCATACTGTATCTGTTAAGGAAACATCTCTATCAGTTTTTGCAAAGTTCTAAGCCAGAACAATAGCCTGCTTTTGTCTAAATGCAGGAAAAGTACAAAAACGCATTCTGCATTTTGATGTTTATCCCCACAGTGTCTCAACACTGCAGCGCTAAGGAGTTGTGCCAGTCAACCTGATGATCCATTAAAGAAAGCAATTACTAGATAACAGTCAGTCTAGGCATTTTTTTCCTTTTGTTTGTTTTAATCTTTCTTCTCTGTATTTCATGTTAAACAGGGTTTACAGTGGTTCTTGCTGGCTGATGAGGAGATCACTCCTTGTATCATAGCAATGGATGGGAGGCGCAGCCGCCGCTTGAAGTCTGAGCACCAGCCCACTGGTGATATTACTGGGGCCCGACAATTGAAGGCTCATCCTCTAAATGTTGGTGAAAATAACTTTCAAGATGTCAGTAATGCCAAGCTGCTACGCAAACTGGAAGCTCAAGGTCAGTTTACATCTTAGAAATGTTTCAGTGACACGTGTTAAAATGATAAATTTCCACTTTGTGGGTTGTTACATTTACTTTTTTCAGAGGATAATTAGCCACCTGCACATATGTGATACCATTTCAAGATATTTCCATCTTGGCTACAATAGAGTTTAATTACAAAACCATTTTCGACTATCTAAACTATCAGTGGTGAATGTTTTGGTGTCAGCACCTCAATCCAAGCTGGAAGGGCTTCACACATACTAAAACCTTCCTAGAAGAGACAGCAATTTCTGAATAGTCATAACATAATGCCGCCATTAGACATGTTGCATATTGAGCAAGGCCTTTTGCTCTTACTGTTAAGATCAGTCAAGGGCATTTTGCACTCTTCCCATGGATATAAAAACTGTAGCTTGTTGCCAAAACTCCAGGCGTTTTCTCTGGAGGTCATTTAGAAGGATTTAAGGGGTAACTTTGGGTCAGTTTTTCATTTAAGTTTTTAATTTAGTAAGGTCTCTCATTTCATATTTCATATTTTATGTGCCATGTTGCAGAAATAGCTCGACAGGCCGCTCAGATCAAATTGATGAGAAAACTAGAGAAGCAGGCCATGGCGCAAGCAGCCAAGGAGGCAAAGAAGCAACAAGGTAAACTGTCAGACTCTTCTCTAATACTAGATCATATGCTGTTTGCAAGCCTAATTTGTTTTTGTTTTCCAGCAATAATGGCTGCTGAGGAGAGGCGGAAAAAGAGAGAGCAGATGAAGATTCTTAAACAGCAAGTAAGGAGTTTACTTTGTGTGCATTGTTTAATTTTCCATGCAGAGATGTTATAACTATCTGCAGCTGCTCTGTTCTGTTGCATATTCAGAGTTTGTGCACTCCAAGGTGAAAAGGTTTTAAGCACAGTTGAAATGCTTTGAAATTCTAGAAGGAAGTTGCTATCCTTCAGAATGCTGCACCTTCCTCATCTGCATAGACCCACTGTACTTCTTCACCCCACACCCCACTACCCTCCGCCTCGCTATAACATGCATGACTTAACAGTTAATTCATTTGATCTTGCCCTCATCCTTTTACCAGGAGAAGATCAAGCGCATTCAGCAAATTCGTATGGAGAAAGAACTCCGTGCACAGCAAATTCTCGAGGTTCGTCCTGAAAGTTATTGCAGAAACATTCTAAAACACTTCCTTTCTGCTGTTGATAGGATTTTTAAAAAAGCCAACCAAAGGCTATTCCTAAATTATTTCGTCCCACTTTTGGTCACATCCAGTGAGTACATGTGACTAATGCTTAATTGGTTTTTTGCAAAAGTGCCATTGAATATGAAAATCTCCTCAGACCGTGATGGAGCTTAATACAAAATACAGTATTTCATTAAGTAAAAGGTGGCCCAGAGTTTACCATGGCTAGGTGGAATACCTATTTTGCATTCCCTCACTAATAGAAGCTGTGAAGTATTTTAGCTTTTATAAATCAAATTTCAGTTGACACGCTTGGCAAGCAGCTCTTAACAGGATTTCATTGGGGCTATAATTACTGATCGAAATTTTGCTTAATTTATTCTTACTGCCTGCTGGTGTTTTGTAATAACTACATTGCCACTGCCGTTTTGTCTTTCAGTGTTAATGGGAGGGAATAATCATGAAGATTTCAATATGTTAGATTTGATATTATCTGTGAGCCGTTGGCTCTATTTATCTTTGTTTGAAATATTTTCTATTGACTTCAGCAACTGTCAAACAGATTAAAAAATTGCAATCTAGCAAACACATACTAAATTTATACAAATTATTAAGTACAACACTTAATTGATATCACTTTTACAAGCAAGATTTATATGTATTTGGAGATCATTTTCTCGTCCTTCATTATTTTCATGTAGTGGTTTCCATTAAGAAAATTATATCTATTGATTTTCATTTGCCAAAAATTCCTGCCCCAATCAAATGTTAATTAAGTCAAAGCTTTGTTGTGGTCTACATACTGTATGTGTTTTGAAAGAGTGCATCAATCACTCCTGTTTCCTGACTGCAATACATTTTTTCCAAACACAGGCTAAAAGAAAGAAAAAAGAAGAAGCGGCCAATGCCAGAATATTGGAGGCTGAGAAACGAAACAAGGTGAGTAAGATGAGATTTATGAGCAATCTGTGTTTTTGTCACTGTTGCTCCTGGACTCAAACTCTGTAAGTCAGCCTGTTCTCTTGATCAACCACCACAAATGTCCCATATGCCCCCGACTCTGTCTTTGCCCCTGACTCTCAGTCTTTGCCCCTGCTTCTCCTCCCTGTAATCTTTTTGCTCCATAGTACTGCTTGTCAGTGCAGAAGGGGTTTTTCCGGCCTTGGTTTATCACAGTGATTAAAAGAGGTTGGATCACCTCCTTGTATTCTACATATATCTCTAAAACGAGGGTGTTTTTCGTTTTCACATTAGCTTGACTATTAAAGCCAAGAGACCTGGAATTTTTGCAGGCTGTTGGTGAACAGGACGAGAGGGCCAGCCATTTTTGTACACTTTTTAAAAATTATGTAAATTAGTGTGAATATGTTTTGGTTTCTAATTGAATTAATCTTTTTTCCTGAAGGAGAAGGAGATGCGAAGACTGCAAGCTGTGATACTGAAGCACCAGGTGGGTATTTTGGCCATGACCATATTACTTGAATAATGACCACATAAGTTAAATGTCTTGGGAGATGGTCTCTAACTAATGATAATTTGTACAATATATCCTGTCAAATTATGCTTTGGGATTCTTTGGTGTATTTTTATTTCAGCTTTCTATAGGTTGGATTTTTCTTGCATTGATTTTCTTTTGTGACTTCTCTACTTCTTATTACCTGCTAACTGTTTCTACCAGGAATTGGAGAGGCATAGACTAGATATGGTATGGGTATGTTTGTTTCTGTACATTTAACAACATATTGTGAATGTGTTGTGATAAATGGCTGCCATCACAGCAATGCGTTAAGTGTGGCATTGGCTACAGTCATACTACATCCCTCTGCATGGCTTTTCCAGAACAGTGCACTGCATATGTCTGTGCTATTTGTCTCTCGGAGAAAACACATCCATTATCTCCCCAATATGATCAAAAATGTCTCGACTCCACAGAAATTATACAAGGATGAAAAGATTTCTGATAACCTGAAAGAATACTGACGACCTATTTGATTGTTTCTGTTTTGGACTGAATAGTTAGGCGCCTTTTTCTCTAGAGTATGTGAGCCAACTTTCTTCATCCATTTTACCATCTGGAAAAGTCAATATACAGTTTGTATTCTTGACAATGACTTAATGGAGAGAGTTGAGGACCAGAGCAAAATTCGTTAGTTTTCTTCATCTGAGATTCTACCATGGCAGTGCAGCTGTGTCATTTGTTAATATTGAAGCTATGAGCATTGTAATCTTCTTCTATAGTTTAGTTTTCGCAATAAATAAAGCGGAGTTAAAATATCATTAATTAAATTTAATCTCTAGGATGTCTTGATAGTTTCATATGACATTATTCATTAGTTTATTGGAAATGCACTCATTCTTTTGCTTGCTGCTGTAACCCTTAATACCTGCTGCTTACAGTTGTGAATCTCTCGGCCTATACCAGCTTTCAGTTTGCCGCTTGCCAACATGCTCAGATTAATAATCGCTGTTTGTGACTTTGAGCTTATGCTTTCTGTACGCATCACTCCCCTCATTAGCTTTTTGTCGATCATTATGTTCCATTTGGTTTAACTGTTATGTATGTATTTACACTTAAGCTGGAATACAATGTGCAACGTTATGATTGTGACAAACGGTGACCAATGCTGCATCTTCTACAGTGCATGCCAAGTGGTTCATTCTCTGTGTTGTATGTATGACCCCATTGTCTCTTGATAAAATAATAGAAACTGTAAATAGAATAGAAACGATGTGCCTGTGCTCTGCTAGGAGAGGGAGAGACGCAGGCAGCACATGATGCTCATGAAGGCTGTGGAAACCCGTAAGAAAGCAGAGGTGAGTAACTGCTGACTTGCTCACATTTCCTTATCTCTGGTTATTCTCTCCTCCTGTCCGTTCTGCTACACTGTTTATTGTGTTTTTTTCCTTTAAAATAATTTCATGTGGTGGTGGGACATAATAACATTTATGTTTTCATGTTTTAAATCTTTAATAAATGTTTTGTTAATTCATCTCTTTTTCATGATTAAACATTTGAGGTCATAGTTTCTGTTTTCATTCTGAGCACCCTCTGTAAAAAATAATTGACAATATCTGACCCAGCAACAATTTCAAGGGACGTTTTGAATAATTCTCTTTCTCTCGGCTGTAGGAGAAAGAGCGTCTGAAGAAAGAGAAGAAGGATGAGAAACGGTTAAACAAGGAGAGGAAACTAGAGCTCAGAAGACTGGAACTGGAAAAAGCGAAGGAGCTGAAGAAGCCAAATGAAGACATGTGTTTAGCAGATCATAAGGTATTCACACATTGTGGAGCTGTTGGCAGATGAAAATGAGTGTCCATATATATCACCACAGATAGTCTCCATCTGTGGAGTAGATGTGTGTGGAAAGATTAGATTTTCAACCAGGCCAGCGATTTTTTTTTTGACATGGAAATCAATCAGTATAATCACTGTAGGAGCTATAGGCAGGATGATTAGAAATGCTTTTGACAAATTTATGGTTTCATTGTTTCACTATCAGATATACCAAAATAGATGCTTAATATCACTGAAAGCATCTGCAATTGATTAAAAAGAAAACAGATGTAGGTCAAAATACTGCCACCAAGTGGCTACTGAAATAATAACCCCAAGTATTACTGATCAGACACTTGTAATCAAGAAATTCGGAGCTTGTATTTATAACATTTCTTCAACTGAACTAATGAGAAAAATTAGTCTGAAAAAAGTAACAAAATATTTGAAACTGTAATTAATTTTAATATTGTTGTGAAAAGGGCTGGTTTAAATCCAAAATAACATCCGTTTCTTTAGAAATGAGTGAAAGATAATCAAGTTTTATTTCCCTCCAGCGGCTTCCAGAGTTGTCACGTATCCCTGGTCTGGTCTTACCAGGAAGCACCTTCTCTGACTGCCTGATGGTGCTGCAGTTTCTGCGCAGCTTTGGAAAGGTCCTGGGATTAGACATGAATTTAAACATCCTCAACCTAAGTGACCTTCAAGAGGGGTTACTCAACATCGGCGACAGTATGGGCAAGGTGCAGGACCTGCTGGTGAGCATGGTCTCTGCAGCTGTGTGTGATCCTGGTATACCTGCAGGTCACAAGGTGAGAGTCATTGTAAGTGTAGGACTTGTACAGTTGTTGAAGTGTAAATGCTTTGGGTACTGTACATTACATGTGTATTTACACACATCCTTACAAAACCATTTTGAAAACTCTTTTGACTTTATTGATTCGGACACTACTATTGTACAAATATCACTTTTCAGTACTACTTGGTTTTATCAGTACTTTGGCTCTGCAGCTAAATGAAGAGTCTATTTAGGAGGGTGTAAGTGTTTAGGGCTCTTTGTACACATCTTAGATTAAGACCACAATTTTAATTCATCCCCCCCGATCCATTCCTCCATCCTGTGTAATTATGCCTTTAAGTGATTTTACATAATCTTGCTCATAATAAGAGGCTGTCTCAGGCTGTTGTGTCTTGTGTCCACACCAAGAGAGGTTTTCATAAAAGGACATTGCATAGCCAGACTATTAACTTAAACATCAAGCATGTTTCATAATAATCCATACATGCTAAATGGGTCCCAGATGCATCCCCCAGGGGCCACTTAAGCACTTAGCATCAAGAAGAGATTATTGCTTAGGACAGTGCTAACAGACTCCCATTGTGGCCTGATATCCTTGAGGTTTAAGTATACAAAAAAAGAATTCTTCTTTAAGCTTAGTGGGGAAAAAACATTTGTTAAACACTGATTAAACTCCATCCTTTAAATATTTCTTTTAGATCAAAACCAGCTTGGGGGACCACTTGACTAATGTGGAGATCAACCAAGACAATGTGTCTGAGATCCTGCAGATCTACATGGAGGGCCATTGTGAGCAGACAGAGCTGGCTGCTCTGGCCCTTAGCCTCAGGACTAAGGCTTTTCAAGCCCACAGTCCATCTCAAAAGGCCTCCATGCTTGCATTCTTGGTTAATGAGCTCTGCTGCAGTAAAGCTGTGACCAGGTGAGGGATCTCCTTCCTTCTGACACACATGTGGTCTTTTATTTTTGCAATTTGACAGCACAACAGCAAGTTTGGTACAGGATGTTAATGGACTATTCACAACAAAATTAAACCTGGGATTTTTAAGGCATTGATACATTTGTTACATAAATACAATATACATAAAATTGTTTGAGTGCACTGTAACAAGTGTTTCTTATGTGCCTGAAGTAAACAAATTCATCTCTTTGACTGAGAGTAGAAAAAAATTACTTGATTTTATTCATGGGAGCTTAAATTTTGATGAAATAACAGAAGTATCGGAAGGAATATGACAAACCATGGTCTGATGGACAGTTTCACAAGGTTGCATCAAACTACTTGTCATTAATTTTTCATTAGCACCAGAAACACATCTGGTGCGCACTGCAGTGTGGTGCAAATGTATCATGCACTTATTATACATAAAGGTCACAGAAACATCTTTTTTAATATGATACTTTTCAGTGAGATCGACAAAAACATAGATCACATGACCTACCTGCGGAAGGATAAGTGGGTTGTTGAGGGAAAACTTCGCAAGTGAGTATGCGCTTCGTCCAAGGGGTTACTGAAAGGTTCTGTGCATGCATTTCAAAAAGTTTTTGTTAGTGAATGAGACGGTGATGCTGAAATGACTTGGAATTCTTAACCAGTCAGATCTCACAGGAATATAGACTCTAAAAGCTGATTTTCATTTCTCCTCTGTCCATTTTTGACTTCAAAGACTGAGGAGCATCCATGCCAAGAGGACAGGGAAGAGAGACAGCAGTGTGGGAGGGGAGGACAGCCACACCTGTGTCATCCCCACTGCCAGGAGCAAATGCAAGCGGAAAGAAGGGGACAGTGAGGAAGAGGACGACGAGGATGACGACAGTGAGGACCAAGGAGATGATGATGAGGAGGAGGAAGAGGATTCAGGGGGAAAGAAAGGGAAGAAAGCGGAGATATGTGAAGAGGAGGTCAGTAACAGCATGATGCTTTTTACTGGTGCCAGCGGCGAAATCAGTGTTTGTTGTAGTAAATGTCAGCCGCTCCACTGGCCTCACACTAATGAGATCTTTTCATCTAGGACGACAGTGTACACTCAGCCAGCGTGGAAGAGCTGGAGAAACAGATTGAGAAAACATATAAGGTAAACTTTAACTCTTTGAGACCATTTTTTTCTCAGGAGGAACTATTCGATACATCATAGTTCACCCTCTTGTATTTACCGTCTCTTTAGCAACAGAGTCAGATCAGACAGAAGCTGTTTGACTCATCTCACTCACTGCGCTCCATGATGATTGGACAGGACCGCTACAAGAGGCGTTACTGGGTCCTTCCGCAGTGTGGTGGCGTCTTTGTTGAAGGCGTGGAGAGTGGCGAAGGTGCAAACCCAATCTAATCGCTCAGTTTTTATTCACTTTTATCCTTGTGCAGGATATAAATTTGAATGTGTTATTGTGCACTTTCCCTGAGCTGACCGTTTAATGTTTCTCAGGTTATGAAGAGGTGGAGAAAGAGAAGGAAAGACAGGAGACTGCTCAGGTGGTCAGGATAAAAGAGGAGCCACTGGAAGAGACAAAGAAGCCACTGGTATCCAGCCCAGCACAGAGCACAGATGGTGATACAGCCACACCAGAGACCCAGCAGGACAAAGACAGTCTCAATCTCTTCCTCCAGAAACCTGGCTCCCTATCTAAGCTCAGCAAACTCCTTGAAGTAGCCAAAATGGTTCGAGATTCAGACATCAATTCTCACAAAAGTCAGAACAGTCATTCTGCTAAAATCCCTACCACTGCATCTTATCCCTCACATCCCACCTCTCAGACAGCAATATCCCACAGTCCCCCGCCTGCAGCCCCTCACAAGGGGCTCACGGATAAAACAGATACTTCAGTGCCATCTCTTCTCAGTGCCCCCCAGTTCAAAAGAAGTCCCTGGATAACCTGCAGCCCTCAATCTGTCCTTCATGATGACCAGCTCTCCAAGATACTGAATGACAAGAGCAACCAATGGTTTAGTCTCTTGCCTCGCTCTCCTTGTGATGAGTCTTCGGTCACCTCTGGCTCTAGTCCTCCAGCCTCCTCCTCTTCTCCACAGACCATAAGCACCAAATCCCCTTCCTCCCTCTCTCCTAATCCCCTAGCTACAGCCAGCTACAACGCTCCTGCTGGGATCAATAACATACAATCACCTGCCCTTCAGGTTGGTGGATAACAATAATGCTGTATCCATCACAGACACAATTATTTCAGATCGCACTGTGCTTTTTTCAGAAAACTGACATGTGTTGCAAGCCAATGAGAAACTCTTAGCTTTTTTTGCCACGATTGTCTTTCACATAATGCATGTGGTTGTGGAATAAAATTGTATGTGTATTCTTCCTCTCAGCAAGCAAAGTCTGGCATTCATCAGAGCAGACTGACACTGTGTGACGTGTCCAGTGCAGCGACAAGTCCCAGCCTGCCCTTCCCTGGCACTTCTCTACCCCCCGTGCTGGATCTGGCCTCCCAGCATGCAGAGGGTAATGGGAACAGGGTCCTCTTCCTGGTGAAAAACAACACTGTCAACAAGAGTGAGACCCTAGAGGCCCTGAGCGACAAGCCCCCTTGTGCCTCATTCCCTGCTGTGGAGGTGGCCAAGACCCAGGACCACCCTAGACCTCAGCCTATCCCCGAGGGTAAGAACGGCTTGCTGCCAGTTCTCACAAGTGAAATATGCTGGACTAAAGATGTTCACTGCCCAGACAGTACTGGAATACATGCTGCGATGACTGTCACTCAGTTATGCAACTTCCCTACGATGGTAAACTTAAGCAATAATATGATAATAGTTTTTCAAATCTATGGTGTGTGTGTGTGTGTGTGTGTGTGTGTGTGTGTGTGTGTGTGTGTGTGTGTGTGTCTGTCTGTCTGTCTGTCTGTCTGTCTGTCTGTCTGTCTGTCTGTCTGTCTGTCTGTCTGTCTGTCTGTCTGTCTGTCTGTCTGTCTGTCTGTCTGTCTGTCTGTCTGTCTGTCTGTCTGTCTGTCTGTCTGTCTGTCTGTCTGTCTGTCTGTGTGTTGGCAGAGATGCTGCATGGTTGGTGGCGAGTGTCAGACATGCAGGAACTGCACATCCTGGTCAAGGCCCTCCATAGTCGAGGCATCAGAGAGAAGGTCTTGCAGAAACAGCTCCAAAAACATATGGAGTATATGACCCAGCTGTGTGCCAACAGCAAAGATGGTGTGTCCACATCGCTTCTCTCTTTAAGTCAGGATTCAACAGACATTAAGTGATACAAATAAACAACATATTATTATTTGATCTTTTTCAAATGTGTCACTTAGTCACCTTATATTAATATGTATAAATACAGACAGTCGTTTGCTGTAATGTTGTATGTATGTATCTGTGGGGGCAGCGATTGATGTGGCAGAGCTGGAGAAGCAGGAGGTGAGTGAGAAGACGGTGGAGAGTTGGTGTGTTGAGGAGCAGGCCATGGAGGTGGACATCAGCCTGCTGCAGCAGGTCGAGGATCTGGAGAGGAAAGTCATCTCTGCCAGCCTGCAGATCAAGGTACAGGAAAGAAAGCATCCTGCTCTTTTATCTACTTACAGCTCATAGATAAGAAACATCTGGTTTTGCGTAATAACTTTTTGATGCAGTTGCAGTGCATGAGTATTTCTGCTGTATATGCTGGGACAGGCTCCAGTGTCCCTACATCATATGGATGTGCATTAGTGTGTCAGCAAACGCCATATTGTGATGGCCATATTTCACTACTGTATCCTTCAGGGTTGGATGCATCCTGAGCCCCAGTCAGAAAGGGAGGATCTGGTGTATCATGAGCACAAACTCCTCTCTTCTCCAGCTACGGAGAACAAGGTTCAGAGAGAAACCAGCCCTGAAAAACTTCCTGGCACTGTGGTGCGGCGGCCTAACAATCCCCTTGATATAGCTGTAACTAGGCTGGCAGAGCTGGAGAGGAACATTGAACGAAGGTAGCTAAAGGGAAACCCACTGGTACCTGTGTTTGTATTAGAAGTAGTATGTAACTATGCATAATGCAACACAGTGGAAAAGTTCTGACGTCTTCAATGTGCAATATACAATGTACTCTTAATTTTGCATAAGGCATGGCTGCTTAAAACTTAAAACATTTTCTCACTGGATGCAATGGTTGTTATGGACTGTTATCATTCAGTGTGATGAGGTTACTGTGTGTGTATGTGATTGCAGCGAGGAGGAGGTTGCTCCTGGGATGAGGTTGTGGCGTAAAGCGCTCGGTGAAGTCCGCAGCTCAGCTCAGCTGTCACTCTGCATTCAACAGCTGCAGAAATCCATTGCCTGGGAACGGTCCATCATGAAAGTGGTTAGTGATGCCTCATTTCTCCCTCTGTTTCTCTCCATCAAAGATTTGTTTTTATCTTCAACGGTTTCATCAACTAAATTTAAAGACCAATTTATAGCCAACTCTACAAATACCCCTCTATATGAAAATCAAGCAATGCTTTCAGGCTGCTTGGCTACTTGTTTCATTTTATAAAAACTACTCTCTGATCCATTGTTTTTTTTAAATAATTAATCAAATCTACAAGGTTTATTGTTCTTAAAGGGGTATACAGATATACAGTATCTCTGTTTGAATCTGTAACTACATATATTTTGCTGTTTCCAGCACTGCCACATCTGTCAAAAGGGGGATAATGAAGAACTGCTCTTACTTTGTGATGGCTGTGACAAAGGCTGCCACACATACTGCCATAAACCCAAGATTACCACAGTACCCGATGGTGACTGGTTTTGTCCCACTTGTGTTGCAAAGGTACACAAGCATGCCCTGAGTGTTTATTCACAGAGCTGAGACTCTTTTTCTTTGTCATTCATTTCATAAAAAGTGTACGAGTACCGTAGATATAAAGGGCCTCACTCTGTGTGATTGACAAATGACGACTTAATTCTATCACATATACACATCCAATTAATTGATTTGAATATATGTTTTGTGTGGCTCTGCACCAGTCATTTGTGTGTTCTGTCTTTCAGGAAAGTGGTCATTCCCCCCGGAGCAGGAAGCAACAGAGCCGAACAGCTGGAGGAGGAAAGAAAAGCAGTGAGGTAAAACGAAATGGTAAGCCATCTGTGGTAGGAGAGCTCATCAAAGAGGAGGCTGCCAGCAGCAACAGCGTGCCAAAGAAAGGTACCAAGGAGTTAAAGAAAAGGAAAAGAGACGACAGCCCAACCAGCTCCCAGGCCAAGCATGACAGCCCTGTCTCCTGTACAAAAAAAGCCAAAATGGCCAAAGACAACACAAATGGGCTGGCGATGTGCCGGTAGGTATGAACACATACTCACTGTATGCATAGGACCTATTAGCATTTATTCTACCTGAACTCATTGTTAAATAATCTGTAATATAACTCCTGTGACAACATGTACACAACGATCATCCTTGTGCAGTTATGAATCTCTGATAATCACTTTTACCATGCCAGCTCTTATCATACCAAATCCTAATATCAAGTGATGAAAAAAAAAAAAAAAAAAAAACTGACATCGATGTTTCAAGCATGTTCTCCAACAGATGAAACTATATTAAAATTAAGTCAAATTATATTTGTAGTGCAAATGGCTAAGCTTTATCTGCTGCTTGTATCCTCCAGAGTGCTGCTGGCTGAGCTAGAGGCCCATCAGGATGCCTGGCCCTTTCTCACACCAGTCAACCACAAAGCTGTACCTGGATACAGGAAAGTAATCAAGAAGCCCATGGACTTCTCCACCATCAGAGAAAAACTCGCCAACAACCAGTATGTTTGTCTTACTGTTACATTGTTTATTTTAAAGATTCATGTATGTTTTCCATTTGTATTTTTTGTATTTCATAACTTTTCATTTTTGATTTGGATGCTGCACATTAATTGAAATTAAAACCATTTCTAATGATTGCAGGTACTTAAATTTGGAGACTTTCATCATTGATGTAAATCTGGTTTTTGATAACTGTGAAAAATTCAATGAAGATGATTCTGAAATTGGACGGGCCGGACACAACATGAGGAGATTCTTTGACAAACGATGGACTGAACTGCTGATGTAAAAAATTTCAAGTGCGGACTTCCTACTCGTCTTTCTACATATCAAACTTCTTCTTTGGTGTTGGAGGCCTTCTCTTCACCTATGACACTAAATCAGTATATGGTTATAATCACACTGATGTTCATTGTGAAAGGACAAACACTCTGTATCTGCTGAGAAAAAAAAAAACACTTAATAAATTAGTATCTCCAAGTGCAATACTGTTTTCTTTATCAAAATGCACTGACTTTTGGACTCAATATTGTATTTGGGAATCAAAGATTTCCACTGTAGATAGGTCACTGACTTTTTTTTTTTTTTATCATCGGTACAGCAGTATAGCTTTGTGTATATGTGTATTTATTTTTCAAGTATTTATGTTTCAGTCTTTTCTAAGAACAAGTCGGAAATGGCACACAGCTTTAACAAAATCTAAAGATTGTTTTATGGACTATTGAACAAGTTAATCGAAAAAAAAAATGTTTACAGCATTGTAACTATAGTGTGCCAGCAGTACTACTGTTCATCTGCATTTGTGAGTTAATTGTGTAAAATACAAGGAGGCATCACTGACACATGTATAGTGTTCATTTCTGTCACAGTTTACACGTCTTATCTCTAAAATGTATAGCGTGTACATACAAAACAGTCTTGTTGGATATATTGTCAATGCATAAGGATGATTGTAGCATTTAATACAGTATATGTCTTACACATTGTCAGTATGTGTCTTACACAGTGCTGATTATCCACTCAAACACTGTGGTCTCCTCAGTATTGTAGTGCCTGACCTCTGACCTCTGAACACTGTATGGAGGAGTTTGTTGGTTTTTTAAAAATACTTTCAGTGTGTGTACTGTATGTGTATCCTGCACAATATACTGTAAGAAACCCTAACACAAAATGTCAAATTCTTAAGAGCTTTTCCTCTGAACTGAATTGATGTGGTGCATAGTGTGTTTCATTTCCAAGCATTTCCTTCAACCAGAGTCTTGTCAGACATCCTGTGGTGGACAGATGTGAAACCTGCACTGGGCTTTAATCCAGCTGGGAGTCAGACAGAGTCACGGTCCACTGGAGGCATCTCAAGACAGCTCAAGTCAGAAGACTTGAAGTCGCTGTATTTTATTACGAATATTATGAAATGAGTAGCAACTTTTGTAGGAATATTATTTTTAAATAGTGGATGTGTGGCACGGATAAAATAAACCTGTTTTTCCAAAATAACACTATTAAGCGCTCACTATCTTACCCTACTTAGGCAAGTTATCGTTATTTGTTTCTTTAAGTGTGAAAAAGCTAAAAACTTGCAATTTTTCAATCATCAAAAATCATAATTTTTGAATCATCGTAAGTGGAGTTAAAGTATTAGTGCCAGAGGTGGAATGTAAACAAATTAATTCAGGACTTAAGTACACCTTTTAGGTACTTGAGTATTTCAATTTTTGCTACTTAATACTTCAACCACTTCACTGGGAAATATTGTGCTTTTCACTTCACACTGTTTACTTTAATTTCACAGCTGCAGTAACTGAGTACTCGGCACATTTAAATATACAAAAAATGTATTGTTATGGATTTAATAGCCTAACAGAATATAAAGTAGACAAAATCAGCTCCACTGAAAAGAGGATTATGGAGGGTTTTACTTTTTTATCCCTAAAATAATTTGTTTCAAATAATGCTTCTATTAATACTTTAGGTGTCAGGCTTGTACTGTATCTTTACTTTTAGGATTAGAGTCAATTCATCAGCAAGTTATTGTAAAATAATGAGGTTTCTCTCCTTAAATACACTGAAAACAAGTTTGTTCTGTAAAAAGAATTTCAAGCAGTAAACAAAAAAAAAACTGGACTATGAACATTGTGTAACTCAATAACTCATCGTCACATGACATCTCTGAGATAAACAGACTTTATAGCTGTGGTGAAACAGGAAGTACTTTACAAGAGAGACACAGACAGAGGTCAGTGCCGTCAAACTGACAGCTGACAGTCTGCCGCTTGCCATCTCCTCGCCGCTTCCTTTTCACAGGCGCATATTTGAGCGTTTTGCGCCACCTTGCGAGTGAACTGCCTCAACTGTGGCGCCACCACTTCATCTCGGTCACAAAATGGTGTCAATAATTTGCACTCTGCGAGACCACACAGACGAGCTCAGCGGCTGCGCCTTCTCTCCATCCCTCCTGGCGACCTGCTCCGCTGATAAAACGCTGCGTGTTTATAACACAGCGGACTTCTCGGAGCTTCCCTTCTCTCCTCTCTCGGGCCATGGCTACGGGGTTCACTGCTGCTGCTTCAGCTCCTGTGGCAGCTTCCTGCTCAGCTGCTCCACAGACGGATCCGTCATCGTGTGGAGCTCGGGCACAGGTGAGGTGGTAGCGGTGTTACAGCACCCGAGCCGCAGCCCGCTCCGAGTGTGCTCACTGGCATTAGACTCCTCCCTCGTGCTGGCAGGGGCCTGTGATGGCACCGTGGCCCTCTGGGACTTCCCTTCCAAGACATTACGCAGGTACAGTTTAACGCGCAGGTGAAGCTAATCAACAGTTACAGGTGCGTATTCAGCAGAGCAGGAGCCAGTTCACTGCTGAGGTCTTGCTGAAAGTGTTAAGTTTTTCTTTGGAAAACATTCAGAACTGCTATAAGCAACTATCAAGGTAAGTTATCTTATTTATGAAGAGTTTAACGCCCAAAAACCAAGGAAATCTGCTGTGTGTGTGCATAAACTGTCCGTCACAACTTGCAGTTCAAAAAAACAAGGATCAGTTTGCTTTGGTACGTGACAAAGAAGAGCGTCAAATCCATATGTGAAAATCTGGAACCAACAAATTAAAATATTAACATGGGCAAACGACCTCACAACTTTAGCTTGAGGGTTCATTCTTGATTTTCGAATTAAAAAACTGACACAAACAAAAAAACAAACAAAAAAAACTAACAGGCTCCACTTACTTGGATTTTTATGCAGCTTTGGCCACATCTTGCATCCTTCATCAGCAGATGGAGTCATCCCACAACAGTTGTTAGGTTCTACCTTGAACTGTAAAACTGATTAATTCACAGAAATATGTGACATCAAATAATTTCCATCAAAGACAGAGTGAGTCAGAGCACAGACAAAAATAAATAAATCACGAACAATGTTCTAACATCAATACTAACACTAAGTATTGTGTTAATGTAGAATCTTATTTCTTATAGTACAATGCTCATTGACAAAGAAAAATGATTTTCAA
This sequence comes from Seriola aureovittata, assembly GCF_021018895.1. Lineage (NCBI taxonomy): Eukaryota > Metazoa > Chordata > Actinopteri > Carangiformes > Carangidae > Seriola > Seriola aureovittata. The sequence continues at coordinate 15,091,765 of NC_079374.1, forward strand.
GGCCTTTAAACAACTCGACCTCAAACTGCCCTCTCAGACATGGGTTTTAATACAGTCTAGTCATTTATTAACGGAGCCTGTTTTTTTTTTTGTTTTTGTTTTTTTCTTTTACAAAAACATTACTTCAGGACTACATAAAAGCAGGTTTAACATCAGGTTCCTGTTGTCAATAGAGACATGTGGGCTTATGAAGATCAAATGGCATAACCAGCTAAACCAGTTTTTGTTAACAGGAGTAATATACTCAGTAAATCTGATGGAATAAGTTAATAAAACTTTGTCTATTCAAAAACATTTTATGAAGATTATTTTTTTAAGAATTTCTCTTTTAATCCCCACCCACACTAACTAAACTCAGGACTCCTAATCCAAGTTTGTTTCAAAGGGCTACTTTTTAAACTAGAATTGCTTATTCTAGATCACGTCCTGTTCTTTTTTTTTTTAATTCCCTTTCTGATAAATCTTGCAGTTCATAACGTTTTCCCTCACAGATGCAGCTCCGTAAGCGAGGCCAGTGTCGTGGCTTGCTGTTTCTCTCCGTGTGGTCAGTTTGTCGTGACTGGCTGCACCAACGGAGACCTTAAACTGTGGGATGTGGACATCAGCCTCCTGCATGCTGAGAAGGACGCCCATGACCTGGGAGTGACCTGCTGCAGCGCTGCACCCCAGCTTGAAGTTGGTGAGTTCAGAGAGGTCTTTTAAAGGGTATAAGGGTCTTTAGAGAAGACAGTTTTGAAAATCAGTTATTTAAGTCATCTATCAAGCAAAAATGCCAAACATGAAACATAAAACAAGCAATTTGAAGGAGAACTGTAGATGTTTTTTGTGGCGAAAAAAGTGGTTGATTAATCATTTTAAACAGAATATCAGTAATGAAAAAGTAGGTGGACCTTTAAACTCAACAGCAGTGCGTCTTTCTAATGGTCTGAGTTTCTCACGGACCTCACTATGAGCAGTGGAAAAGTTCAGCTGTTATTCGTTGTCTTTTTTTGGTGGATTAATCAAATTCAGTTCCAAACTGAACAAGTGTTTCAGTTTCACGACTTACTGCCCCTGTTCATTTTGGATAACATACTATAAACCAACCCAGCACAGATAAAACTGAGATCTCTCACAGCTGGCAGTTGGTTAAAAGCAACCTGTTGAATCAAACATGAAATTCACAGTGTTTATTTTGTGCCACTGTTTGGGAATAAAAATCACATGAATAATGTTATGAAAATCTGGTTCTAACCAAACACTGTATTTAGGCCACTTAAATTGTAAAAGATGCTTGCCATGTGTTCACCAACAGTCCGTCGGATAGTATTTGTCGTCTCTTGTTATTAAACTCAGTCGAGCATGAACATCCAGAGAGTGGGAATGTGGCTGTTTTTTGTTCTGCAGATGGCTGCTGTGTGGAGTTTCGACTGGCCTCCTGTGGACAGGACAGCCAGCTGAAAATATGGATTGTTTCCCAGCGTGAAGGAGCAGGTAGGCCCCTCTGCCCGCTTCCTCAACCGAAAACTCCCATCACTCCATCGAGAGAGAGAGAGAGAGAGAGAGAGAAAGAGAGAGAGAGCCTTCTGACTGCTTTAACCTTGAAATCTCTGCAGAATAGAAGAATTTTATTAGTGTGTGGAATAAATCAGCTGCAGTCTCACTCATTAATAATGTATCACTTTAAGACATTCTGCTGTATTGTACAGCAGCAGAGGTGTGTGTGTGTGGGGGGGGGGGGGGGGGGGGGGGGTCAGGTGCATATATCCACTGTGACATTTATATCTTGTACGGCCGATGGCAGAACAAGAACATTTCGTGTATGCTCGTAGGTTGTGTAACCAGCCTACAAACTGTATTTCTCTTAGCGTCTGTGAATACACCACATTGTTAGTTCATAAGATGTGTTGCCGTGGTAACTGCCATTTGGGGGGGGGTTGGATGGATGGATGGATGTGTCCCACGTTGTGACTTGCTGTGGTCCATGGGGATTTTTTTTTCATATCTGAGCAGCTTGTAGAAGGACAAAGAACAATGTCTGTCCTCATTTAATTTCTTTAAAGCACAGTTTTTCAGATGCTGCGTTTCTCTGTGGAGGAGCTTGCAACAGGCTTGCCTTTGTGAAATGTGCATTTATCTTGCCTTGGCAAAAGGACTGCATGCTTGAACCCCTCTTCTGGTGTTTTATGAGAAAGAGACTCAAGTGTAAATGATTCAGTGAAGCAAGGGACCAATTTTGAAGCTGGGATTGATGTGTCTGCCGTTGATGTGGAACATTTTTCTAGTCCCTGCTTACTTTGTAAGCCCTGTATATTGATAGTCATATTCCAGGGTTACTTGGGAGCTGTGTGGGTCAGAATTTTAATGTTATCAGTTCTGCGACCTTTTCCTTTTGCCCGGCAGTATGTGTTGATGCTTCTTGTTCACACATCACATTTGTCACATTTTGTCAGAGTTAATAACGCAGTTAATGTGTTGTTTTTTTTTTTGTTTGTTTTTTTTTCCTCCTTACACACCTATAATTGTTTCATATCATAAATATGCATAAAAATAACAAATCAGCCTTCCACAGAGCCTGAAAAGACTATTTTTAGTCTAATGGAGCAGGGGGAGGGTTTATTTAAGATGTGTGTTTACAGGCTGATGATTTTAAATGCTGCTACAGACCAATTAGCTTTGGCACATACAGCAGAAGCACAGCACAGTGGATTGTTCCTGAGAAGTGTCTTTGTCTCTTAGGCTATGAATACCACAGCTTTATTGCCATCAAAAAAAACCTTTTGTTTCCAAGCAGCTGTCAGCAGGTGGCACAGCTCTGAGCCAGCAAGAGGGAAGGAGGTATTGATAAAAAGTTTTGTGTTGTCAGCCTGTGGGGTAACGGTGGGGATCCAGACAGTGATGCACTTTGATGTCAGTGTGTTTGTGTGTGTACAGTGTGTGGGTGTCTGAACACATCTGTGTGAGAGACTCAATTTGAGGTTTTTTTGGTCAGTTCATGGACAAATTCCAGGAGGCTGGTAGCTGAACAAATACAGACACAACTTTACTTTGACCTCTTGGTGTGTGTGTGTGTGTGTGTGTGTGTGTGTGTGTGTGTGTGTCTTTGACCCTCAGCCTGCATCATGACGCTCCTTCACACACTCACCAGCCATTCAGCTCCAGTCCTGTCTTGTGCCTTCTCCTCTGACGGAGATCTGGTCGTCTCAGGGTAAGACACACTCATCATCACAAACACATAAATGACTTCCTCTTGCCCTTCCATCTGTGAGTGGCAACCTCCTGGGTCGGCAGATGAAAATTCTGACCTTTGTGTCTGTCAGGCTTATGTTTTGTAAGGTCATTTGGAACAAATTAAATTTAAATTAATCTCTCCATCTTCAAAATGCTCCTTTTTTTTCTGAGCTGTAAGCGGCAGATGCCACTACTCGGCACTGGTCCTGCTGTTCCCTCAGTCAGCCACAGGAGGAGTGTATTTTGTTGTATATAGCTTCTGTTTGGGTCCTTCTGCCATTTCTGGCTTTAATTCAAACATAATGAAGGTTAATCTGTGCTCTGTTTCTAGCACTGTAGAAACGTTTGAAAAAGTGTGTTGTTTTTTTTTGTTTGACAAGAATCCAGATTTTTTTTCTTTACTTATTATTCCATAATGCAAATGCTCGCATATGGATTCTGCAAATGAAGTTGACTTTGTTTACTCTCTACTTATTCAACAGTTCAGTGGATAAAAGTGTTGCAATATATGACGCGGTAAGTAAAGCCCCAAAAAATCCCAACTGCTGTAAACACAGAGATGCCAAACATTCCTGTCTTATCCATGTTTGTTTGTACTTTGTTTACAGAACCTGGGAACCCTGCTAAACACTTTGAAACAACACAACAGGTAAATGGCCTGATCCACCGCTGTGCAATCTCCACAGCTATCGGAATAGGAGTCCCAGTGTTTTGGAGCAGAACGTGTGATTTTTGCTTGATTAGTTTTTCCCAGAAGCACTGGGTGCAGTGATGCAATAGTATATCCTTCAGCGCTGCTTTCATTGAAGTGGCACCACAGGTAGGCACCGGCAGAGGACTTTGAAGTGCTTGAAAGGGTTTTAAGATACTGTACGATCCAAGACTTGATTTTTTTTTTTTTTTTTTTTTAAAAGAGGAAACCTGACTTCTAAAGCCGATCTCTTCCTGTACCAGTTTCACTCTGTTATACACACCCTTCATGTTTCTGCTGCTCTTCCTTCACCTTGCAGGTACGTGACTGCTGTAGCTCTGTCTCCCACCAAGCCGTGGATTGCAACCGGCTCCATGGACAGAACAGTGAACGTGTGGAGAATAGGAGATGGAGATAGCAGAACTGGTATATACTTAGCAGTGAATTGTTTAGGTTGGCGCCTACAAATGCACAATCACTCGTCTTTTTAAAACAGACTGTTAGCAGTGACTCAAAGCCCAGAAGCCATTTGGAGCGCCAAAGCTTCCCCCAAAAGAGTGTTTTGGGAGATATCCAGCGAGAGAAGCTCCTGTTACATGTGTATTGCTGTCTGGCTGCGGTGTCTGGATGTGATTGATGTTTATTGGTGCAGCGGGGCAAACTACCACTGAGCCTCAGAGAGCTGTTGTTATGGAGGTGAATCCTCTTCAAAAAAAAAAAAAAAAGTTGAAAGAAAACATTTGGAATAGTAAATGAAAAGGTGCAATCATCAGACATCTGGAGGCCTTGAAGCTTCATCAGGGAAGCTCCCTCATCTGCTATTAGTCAGGCTGATGTTGATTGTTGACAAAGCAAATTCCATCTCAGTGAAGCTCTGCCTTTTTTTTAGCACCCCCCTCTTTCCTTTAGCTACTCTTCTCTTACTTTCTTTTCACATATTAAACTTATTCCCTTTTATGTTTTCCTACAGCTGCTGAATCAAGACAGACAGTGTGCCAAGGTAAATAAATGCATTGCTCTGTTTTGCCCTTAGAATTCTTCATAGTGATTCATAGTGCTCTTTGTGCTAAAAAGCACTGCTCTTTTATTTTAATTTGCACTGTGTGTGTGAATGACTGAGATACCAGAGTCTTAGTACAGGTGTTTCGATCATTTAATGTCTTGATCTTTTATTTTGAGCTATTGTTGTCTTGAGCTGTTTTGTCTTTCTTGCATGTGACGGAGGGCTTTTCTTGTGATTGTGTGTCATGTTGGTAAACTGTATGTTCTTTTCTGTGAACCCAAAAAAGAAAAGCCTCTGTTTTGGCGAAGCTAATGAGGATGAAATGGCAATTGTCTGACTTTAAAGAATAAGGTTGGCATTATTCAGTATTTTCTTATAGTCAGCAAATCCCACAAAAAGCCCAAAACCAACAAGTCTGTCTCTCAGTTATTTTCCAAGCCTATTTGTTTCTTCTGTATTGTAAAACAACGAATGACAAAATATAGTTTCATTTCCAGAGAGGCGGCGTAATCTCCCAAAACAGGCACCGTTGTTTTTAGCCATGCTAACGCCGTGACCCTACAGATGGCAGTGCTGCTCAGTCAGTCTACCACTTTGGTCCACACTGAAATACTTTAAAAACTGTTGTATAGTTTGCCATGAAATTTGGTACACACACTCTAGTCCCCCTCAGAATTTAGAGCAAAAATACTTTAAATAGTAGTTAGCATGCTAACATGCTTAACTAAGATGATGAAAATGGTAAACATATCTGCTAAACATTAGCATGTTAGCATGTTAGCATCGTCACTCAGTACCCACTAGAAGGGGCACTCAGAGTGCAGACATCCAATGTCAAACAACATTCACCAAAATTCAGAGAAAAAAAAAGAAATTCATAGTAAATGATCCAGATCTGCCCCAAAATGAGTTCTTCCCTGGCCTATGCCCCACCCCTCCAACAAGTTCAGTGCAAATCAATGCAGTACTTTTTGCGTATTCCTTCTGACAAACCCGGGTGAAAACTTAAATGAGGTAAAAATGAGTGCTGTGCGAGATCTGAATAAGTAGACCCTTCCACTTATGTTGCCGAATGAGACCTCCTTCTCAGGGCAGCGTGGCCGTCGGTAGCGTAGTCCCACATCCCTACTACATGATAATTCTACACAGTATGTATTACACACTAATCATTACAGTTTACTGTTTTAGCACTTAGTCTACAAAAAAAATCAACATACTTAACCACTTTATACAAACAGGAAATTCCACAATAACTTGCATTGAGATGAGTGAAGTCACAGTTTAATAAACATCTGATATCGCATGTAAACTTCACAAATTGAAGCAAGGTACAGTATCTTCCTGATGATTGATGATGATATATATTGGCACACACCATCCACTCCCTCACTCTCCTGTTAATTTTGTTGCTGTTCACCTTTTAGGGCGAGGACAGCTTAGACTGTCATCATTCTTATTGGTGTTCAGAATTTGGTGACTTTATTTGCTTTTCAGCACAGCTCTACCTGGCGGCTTTAACCAAACTAAAGGTCTAATCAGCCAGAGTGATTGAATACGTGTGTTCGTAGACAGAGCCTTTAATAAAATGCAGTGGAAAACAGATTTGTCTTTAACTCTAAGTTTTATATGAACTGAGAGTTGGAGCAGTCCTCCAGATATGTGGTGTGTAAAAACGCTGCTTCTACGTTAAATTTAGACCATGAGGACAGTATGGCACAAAGAAATGAGCTACATCAGGCTTCGGCTACACAGGCAATGCTTATTAGTAGAATAAATTCATTGTTGGTTTGGGCCTTTTCATGGGATTTTTGGACAGTAAGAAAAACAGACTATCATCAGCCTTATCCTCTAAGCTGTGAAGAATGGAGTTGATGAAGAAAGCTTCTTATGTGCATCTGTCCAAGTAATTAAACACTGCAGTGTGAGCTGTCCCAGTCTGCAGCGAAGCTCTGAGGTTTTCATGCTTTTGGCACAGTGTTTCCATGACTCAGCCTCCTAGACTGGAAGACTCCACACACTATCAAGCAGAGAGGAGGTGGTGTTACTCTGCTCACTGTCGCGCAGAATGAATAAGTACATATTTTGTGTCAGTCAGTCAGTCAGTCAGTCAGTTCACCACTTTGGTCCAGACTGAAATATCTCAGCAACTATTGGATGGATAGCCTCAAAATTTTCTGACTTTTCCTGTAGCGCCACATGAAGGTCTACATTCAACAATCCTAGACAGAGAAATGAATCATAGACCAAGCGGAGATTCAAATGTTTGTAAAGACAGGGGGATTATTGCAGCCACAGGACATTTTATAATTTGACTGAAGGTTGTTTCTTTTCTTCTCGACATTCTCAAGCATAGGCAGGCTCTTAGGGGCTTATCAAATTGCATTTTGGCATTCATGACAGAATCTTTTGTGGAAGAAAATATTCATTGACTGAGAATTCTTTAAGCTAGCTGAAGTAGCAAGAGGTGAGGGTGAAACCTAATGGTAATGGCAATGAGCTACACCTCCCAGGCTTCAGGGTTATCCTTCACACGGCTAATGACGGGCGATGGGAACCGTGAGGCTGCTGTGAGGTGTCATCAACGGGGCCGGCACACAACAGACTAGTTTATCTCAGCCTTGTATGATAAATGATGGCTGCTCACTTGCATGGTGTCATGTGAAGGTTGATGAGCCGCATGCTGGCACAGTCTGAAATAACACAACCCTGGGTTTCATTTTCTTTCCTTTTCTCCATCACATGCTTGTATGCAAGATCAGGGATCTGTGCGTGTATGTGCATGTGTGTGAATGTTAATTGTCACTCCTGTACTGCCGCAGAGGGAGTGTGTCCTTTTTCTGTGGAGTGTGAGGGAAGCTGTTTGTTTGCATCAGATAAGTTTTGCTGCAGGAAACGGGGGTATAATAACAGAGCACTTCCTCCCTTCCTGTTGTGTGTTTTGCAGGAAGGAAGTTGCCGGGTCACTCCAGGCTACTGGTTGCTGATTGGTCGGAGCAGGATGTGCAGACCTGGCTGCGTGAGGAAGGACTGGAGGAGCTTGTCGGCAACTTTAAAGCCAACAACATTGACGGACCAGAGCTCAGCTATCTGAACAAGGAAACAGCCGCAGAGTTGGGCATTGGTGAGGATGAAATATAAAACAGTCATGTTCATGAGTGTACAGTACACACACACAATCACAGGCAAACTGGGATTCAGTGTTTTTTGTGTGGATTTACTGTTTGATCCTAAAACATGACAAGCCCAAATTCGATAGCATGATATAAGCAGCTTTTATCGATGCTCTGATTTATTCCCCCACACACACACACATCTCCTCCAAAATAGTGATCTGATTTAGGGACATGAAGCTGTAGCATTTCTGTCTGTTTACACAATCACAAATCACGTTGCGAGGACAGTACCCCACAGGATGACCTTTACGTCACAAACAATGATAATCCCTCTCAAAATAAGATTAGTCCATGCTGGGTCGTCCAAGGTCTCAGTGCGGAAAGTCACTGTACAAACTGCAGCCAGAAAACAAATATTCCTCCCTGCGGGTGGATGGACACACTGTAGTGTTTAAGCAGCAACATTGAGATCAACATCATCACCATCACTAAGGCAGTAATGCTTTAAACAAATAGCTTAACATTTTTTTGGGAAATATGCTTATTTGCCTTGTTGCAGAGTTTGACGGATATAACGTGTAAATTATTGAGCTGTAGAGGTCTTTAATAAAGGTGGCTATTGTTAGCTTCAGATAGAATCAGGCTAGCTGTATCCAACTGTTTTCAGTCTTTATGCTAAGCTAAGCTAACCAGCTACCATATGTACAGTATGTGTTGTTTAACAAGGAAACTAAAAAACTGCTCAGTGTACCTCAGTTCAGTTTGGTAGACAGTCAGGCTGTGGGCCATGGAGCAAGTGATGAGTTTTTGGTGCTGTGCAGTCATGTGACTCTTTTTATAAAGCACTTTGTGTTTTTGTTTATAACTCTGGGGACAGATGCATAAAACTGTGCAGGTTCACAATTAGAACTCTTGTGTACACACAAAGGCATAAATATATATACGCCTTCTTTGAAAAAAGTTGTGCAAAAGCCTGATCTCCACTCACCCAATTAGCCATAGATGTATGTCGACATGCCTTTTATCACTTCTTATATCAACACTTCTGCCAGCTCTTTTAGTTACTAGATGTCAATGGCTGAGCAGCTGTCCTTACGCTACTTACTGTATGGCACCTGTAAACTATTATAGTCATCTCAGTCATCAACATCAACCATTTCAATAAAGGACAGGATAAGGAAAATACACAGCCCAAGGTTAATAATTACACTATACATCTGTGTACAGACTGCAAAAGTCATACACAATAGGTGAAACTGGTCAACAACATAAACATATCATATTTTATTATTAGATATATTAGATTATTGATCTCAACTTATATTGCGGTTCCACTTCACCATACCACACACAGTTTACTCTAGAAAACTGTACATACACCTGGTCAAAAATATGCATGAGGTACACACATCCACACTGCAGATAGAAACGTAATTATTTTCTGACAGAATAACAAATTTAATGGATTGTATTTTGTGTCCCTGATTAGAGGTATGAGTGCTCTGTAGTTAGTATTTCAACTCTGGTAGTTTCAGATAAGCGCACTGCTGTCTTGAATTCTTATTTACACACACAGTTTTGAAGGGAGTGTATCAAAGAGTCCACATTACTGCATGAATGCCATAATGCCCAGAAAAGCTCTCTTTAGTCAGATTACAGCTACTTTGTGCCTGCTGTAATCACGTAACGAGCTGCATCACAATCCCACCCTCAGTCACGGTAAAAACGCCTTTTAGCTGCAGTTGTTTGCTTTAACTGGACAGCAGTAAACACAGTAAAAAAAAAAAAAAAAAAAAAAGTGCTGCTCAGTTATTCAAAGCATGTCTTATGGAATGAGCATCCCTTTCCCATGTGTTTAGTATGCGCTCTCATTACCACCAAATGAGGACAGAGGAAACAGCAGATTGCCACATTTCTTGTCCTTTTTGTGCTGTGTGCAACCAACAACTATCATTTTCCTCACATGCTGTTTGTGTAAATGTGTGCATGTGTATAGACACACACTTAATCACAAATGCAGCACACACACACGCACAGAGCAAATTAGATTCCAGTGCACTTTGCTTGATGAAATATTCATGAATCTTTGAGTAAAGGGATGGAGGAAAAAAAAAAAGTTCCTCTCAGATATAATTCAGGGTATCTCTGTGGAGACAGACACAGCGACTCATCAAATTATCAAATCTAAATGTAAAGTGGACAGTATAGTACTAATGGTTTGTGTTACCATGAAAATGTGGGAACTTAGGGAAATCTTAAAACCTATAGAAGTGTTAGGTGCAGTTTTTCAGTTCAGTTGTTTCTTGGATGCTTAGAACCCTTAATGGGTTCAACACGTTTCATCAAGAGAAGACATTATGATTGAGTGTAGGATCTAAACTATTTGTGATTGCGACAGCAGGCCTCCGCTGCTGCATCTGCCTGCTTTACTGACTGTATTTTCAAGGCACTGAGGTCATGGTAACTTGGAGCCACAGTCTTTGTGATGTGTACTTGAATGCTGTCATCCCTCCATCTCTACTTACAACTGTATGAATGAGTGCAAAATTAACAGAGACTCACAACATTTCATTTGCAGTAAGAAAAATCGCAGGTGCTCAGTACAGAGTAGTCGTCTATGAGTATCTTGTCACTTTGTTTGAAGCTGATTGTGTCCGATGAATGGATAAAAATTTCCTCTGAACACAGTGCTCCTAGACATCATGACATATGAGGGGAAGGGTTTGAGTGCATATGCTACATGTTTAAATAATGCTAGAGTTTAATTTGATTAAATTTACTACACAGGCTCAATCATTCTCAAAACTATGTAAAATCTACCCAGATGTCTCTCCCAGATGTGTTATAGTCCACATTCCCTCATGGCTTATCGCAACTTCATCCCCTTTTGGTCTTTTTGACATCATCTCAAAAGTCATTAAATCTACTCTAGAACCAGATGTTTTCTTAAGCATCATCAGCACAAATGAATCAATGAAAAACTTCACCACAGCTCTGGAACAAAAGGGAACATTAGATGGTAGAAACCTGTTGTCCCAACTGTTAGAACTGAGCTGGTTGCATGTGGAGATACTGTGTGTTTTAAAACTAGAATAGGAGTCTACCATGCTAACAGTTCTGTGAGGCTGCACAGCAGCTAAACAAAAAGCAAAAATTCTAATGTTTAGCAGCTATAATGTTCACCAGGTTTGTCAGTATTGGACAAATTGAAACTGTGACCTGATGATGAGGTTATTTGAAAATTTAGGGGATCAGCAAGGTGATTAAAATTCATAATTCATCCTGAGGGGGGCATGACTGGTTATACAAAATCTGATGTCAATAATTATCAAGACATTTGACTCAAAACCACAAATGTAAGCCTCATGGTGGTGCTACAGAAAAAAAGAAATTTCAGAGTCACCAAAGTTTTTATGTCTTTCTATAATTTTACTTTTTATGACTTACTATACTATGATTTATTTTGACTTACTATACTATGACATTTTATGCCTCGCTATAATTTGATGATTTTTTGCCTTATTATAATATGATTTTTTTTTTTTACTTACTATACTATGACGTTTTTATGACTTATTATACTATGACGTTTCATGCCTTGGTATAATTTTACGTTTTTATACCTCACAATATTATGTTTTTATGTCTAATATACTATGATTTTTTTTTACTTACTATACTATGATTTTTTTTTTTTTTACTTACAAAACTATTACATTTTTATGACTTACTATGCTATGATGTTTTATGCCTTGCTGTAATTCGATGTTTTTATGCCTCACAATATTATGACGTTTTTATGTCTTACTTTACTATGATGTTTTTATGTCTTATTATACTATGATTTTTTTGGACTTACTATACTATGAAGTTTTATGCCTTACTATACTATGACATTTTTATGAATTACTATACTATGAATTTATTTGATTTACAATATTATGACATTTTATGCCTTACTATACTATGAAGTTTTTATGACTTACTATACTATGATTTTTTTTTACTTACTATACTATGACGTTTTATGACTTACTATACCTTTTTTTTTTTTTACTTACAATATTATGACGTTTTATGCCTCACTATACTATGACGTTTTTAGGACTTGCTATACTATGATTTTTTTTGACTTACTATAATATGACGTTTTTATGCGGTACTATACTATGACGTTTTATGCCTTACAATACTATGATTTTTTTTTTTGACTTACAATATTGTTACGTTTTATGACTTACAATACTATTTTTTTTTTTTTTGACTTACAATATGATGACGTTTTATGCCTCACTATACTATGACGTTTTATTGCTTACTATACTATTTTTTTTTTTTTTTACTTACATTATTATGGCATTTTATGTCTTACTATACTATGCTGTTTTATTTCTTACCGTACTATGACGTGTTTATGTCTTTCTATAATTTCACTTTTTATGCCTTACTATACTATGATTTTTTTGACTTACTATATTATGACATTTTATGACTTACTATACTATGATTTTTCATGCCTTGGTATAATTTGATGTTTTTATGTCTCATTATACTATGATTTTTTTTAACTTAATTTACTATGACGTTTTATGCCTTACTATACTATGACATTTTTATGACTTACTATACTATGATTTTTTTTGACTTACAATATTATGACATTTTATGCCTTACTATACTATGACGTTTTTATGACTTACTATACTATGATTTTTTTTGACTTACAATATTATGACGTTTTATGCCTTACTATACTATGACGTTTTTATGACTTACTATACTATGATTTTTTTTGACATACAATATTATGACGTTTTATGCCTTACTATACTATGACGTTTTATGCCTCACTATACTATGACGTTTTTATGCCTTACTATACTATGACATTTTATTGCTTACTATACTATTTTATTTTTTACTTACATTATTATGACATTTTATGTCTTGCTATACTATGCTGTTTTATTTCTTACCATACTATGACGTTTTTATGTCTTTCTATAATTTCACTTTTTATGCATTACTATACTATGATTTTTTTTTTACGTACAATATTATGACGTTTTATGCCTCACTATACTATGACGTTTTATTGCTTACTATACAATTTTTTTTTTTGTACTTACATTATTATGGCATTTTATGTCTTACTATACTATGCTGTTTTATTTCTTACCGTACTATGACGTTTTTATGTCTTTCTATAATTTCACTTTTTATGCCTTACTATACTATGATTTTTTTTTTACCTACAATATTATGATGTTTTATGCCTTACTATACTATGATTTTTTTGACTTACTATATTATGACATTTTATGCCTTACTATACTATGACGTTTTTATGACTTACTATACTATGATGTTTCATGCCTTGGTATAATTTGATGTTTTTATGTCTCATTATACTATGATTTTTTTTTTACTTAATTTACTATGACATTTTATGCCTTACTATACTATGACGTTTTTATGACTTACTATACTATGACGTTTTATGCCTTACTATACTTTTTTTTTTTGACTTACAATATTATGACGTTTTATGCCTTACTATACTATTTTTTTTTGACTTACAATATTATGAAGTTTTATGCCTTACTATACTATGACGTTTTTATGACTTACTATACTATGATTTTTTATGACTTACTATACTATGATTTTTTTTTGACTTACTATAATATGATGTTTTTATGACTTACTATACTATGATTTTTTTTGACTTACTATAATATGACGTTTTTATGCCTTACTATACTATGAAGTTTTATTGCTTACTATACTATTTTTTTTTTTTTTTACTTACAGTATTATGACATTTTATGTCTTACTATACTATGACTTTTGTATGACTTACTATACTATGATGTTTCATGCCTTGGTATAATTTGATGTTTTTATGTCTCATTATACTATGATTTTTTTGGACTTAATTTACTATGACGTTTTATGTCTTACTATAGTATGACGTTTTATGCCTCACTATACTATGACGTTTTTATGCCTTACTATACTATGACGTTTTATTGCTTACTATACTATTTTTTTTTTTACTTACATTATTATGACATTTTATGTCTTACTATACTATGCTGTTTTATTTCTTATCATACTATGACGTTTTTATGTCTTTCTATAATTTCACTTTTTATGCATTACTATACTATGATTTTTTTTTTACCTACAATATTATGATGTTTTATGCCTTACTATACTATGATTTTTTTGACTTACTATACTATGATTTTTTTTGACTTACTATAATATGACATTTTTATGACTTACTATACTATGCTGTTTTATTTCTTACCATACTATGATGTTTTTATGTCTTTCTATAATTTCACTTTTTATGCCTTACTATACTATGATTTTTTTTTACTTACAATATTATGATGATTCATGCCTTGGTATAATTTGATGTTTTTATGTCTCATTATACTATGATTTTTTTTTACTTAATTTACTATGACATTTTATGCCTTACTATACTATGACGTTTTTATGACTTACTATACTATGATTTTTTATGACTTACTATACTATGATTTTTTTTGACTTACTATACTATGACGTTTTTATGACTTACTATACTATGACGTTTTATGCCTTACTATACTTTTTTTTTTTGACTTACAATATTATGACATTTTATGCCTTACTATACTGACGTTTTATGCCTTACTATACTATGACGTTTTTATGACTTACTATACTATGATTTTTTTTGACTTACTATACTATGACGTTTTTGACTTACAATACTATGACATTTTATGCCTTACTATAATATGACGTTTTATGCCTTACTATACTATGATGTTTTTATGACTTACTATACTATGATTTTTTTAACATACAATATTATGACGTTTTATGCCTTACTATACTATGACGTTTTATGCCTCACTATACTATGACATTTTTATGCCTTACTATACTATGACGTTTTATTGCTTACTATACTATTTTTTTTTACTTACATTATTATGACATTTTATGTCTTACTATACTATGCTGTTTTATTTCTTACCATACTATGACGTTTTTATGTCTTTCTATAATTTCACTTTTTATGCATTACTATACTATGATTTTTTTTTTTACGTACAATATTATGACGTTTTATGCCTTACTATTCTATGACGATTTTTATGACTTACTATACTATGATTTTTTTTGACATACAATATTATGACGTTTTATGCCTTACTATACTATGACGTTTTTATGACTTACTATACTATGATGTTTCATGCCTTGGTATAATTTGATGTTTTTATGTCTCATTATACTATGATTTTTTTTTTTTTACTTAATTTACTATGACATTTTATGCCTTGCTATACTATGACGTTTTATGACTTACTATACAATTTTTTTTTTGATTTACAATATTATGACGTTTTATGCCTTACTATTCTATGACGTTTTTTATGACTTACTATACTATGACGTTTTATGCCTTACTATACTTTTTTTTTTTGACTTACAATATTATGACCTTTTATGCCTCACTATACTATGACGTTTTTATGACTTTCTATACTATGATTTTTTATGACTTACTATACTATGATTTTTTTTTTGACTTACAATATATTTTTACGTCTTATTATTTTATGATTTTTTTTTTTTTTTTTTACTTACTATATTATGACGTTTTATGCCTTACTATACTATGACTTTTTTATGACTAACTATACTATGATGTTTCATGCCTTGGTATAATTTGATGTTTTTATGTCTCATTATACTATGATTTTTTTGGACTTAATTGACTATGACGTTTTATGACTTACTATACTATGATTTTTTTTGACTTACTATACTATGACGTTTTTATGACTTACTATACTATGATTTTTTATGACTTACTATACAATTTTTTTTTTTTGACTTACAATATTATGACGTTTTATGCCTTACTATACTATGAAGTTTTATGCCTCACTATACTATGAAGTTTTATTGCTTACTATACTATTTTTTTTTTTTTTTTACTTACAGTATTATGACATTTTATGTCTTACTATACTATGACTTTTTTATGACTTACTATACTATGATGTTTCATGCCTTGGTATAATTTGATGTTTTTATGTCTCATTATACTATGATTTTTTTGGACTTAATTTACTATGACATTTTATGCCTTACTATACTATGACGTTTTTATGACTTATTATACTATGATTTTTTTTGACTTACAATATTATGACATTTTATGCCTTACTATACTATGACATTTTTATGACTTACTATACTATGATTTTTTATGACTTACTATACTATGATTTTTTTTTGACTTACAATATATTTTTACGTCTTATTATTTTATGATTTTTTTTTTTTTTTTTTACTTACTATATTATGACGTTTTATGCCTTACTATACTATGACTTTTTTATGACTAACTATACTATGATGTTTCATGCCTTGGTATAATTTGATTTTTTTATGTCTCATTATACTATGATTTTTTTGGACTTAATTGACTATGACATTTTATGACTTACTATACTATGATTTTTTTTGACTTACTATACTATGACGTTTTTATGACTTACTATACTATGACGTTTTATGCCTTACTATACTTTTTTTTTTTTTGACTTACTATATTATGATGTTTTATGCCTTACTATACTATGAAGTTTTATGCCTCACTATACTATGACGTTTTTATGCCTTACTATACTATGACGTTTCATGCCTTGGTATAATTTGATGTTTTTATGTCTCATTATACTATGATTTTTTTTTTACTTAATTTACTATGACATTTTATGCCTTACTATACTATGATTTTTTATGACTTACTATACTATGATTTTTTTTGACATACAATATTATGACGTTTTATGCCTTACTATACTATGACGTTTTATGCCTCACTATACTATGACGTTTTTATGCCTTACTATACTATGACGTTTTATTGCTTACTATACTATGACGTTTTTACTTACATTATTTTGACATTTTATGTCTTACTATACCATGCTGTTTTATTTCTTACCATACTATGACGTTTTTATGTCTTTCTATAATTTCACTTTTTATGCATTACTATACTATGATTTTTTTTTACTTACAATATTATGACGTTTTATGCCTTACTATACTATGATGTTTCATGCCTTGGTATAATTTGATGTTTTTATGTCTCATTATACTATGATTTTTTTTTACTTAATTTACTATTACATTTTATTCCTTACTATACTATGACGTTTTATGACTTACTATACAATTTTTTTTTTGACTTACAATATTATGACGTTTTATGCCTTACTATACTATGATTTTTTTATGACTTACTATACTATGATTTTTTTTGACTTACTATAATATGACGTTTTTATGACTTACTATACTATGGTTTTTTTTTACTTACTATACTATGACGTTTTATGCCTTACTATACTATGACGTTTTTATGACTTACTATACTATGATTTTTTTTTACTTACTATACTATGACGTTTTTGACTTACAATACTATGACATTTTATGCCTTACTATAATATGACGTTTTATGCCTTACTATACTATGATGTTTTTATGACTTACTATACTATGATTTTTTTTTTAACTTACTATACTATGACGTTTTTGACTTACTATACTATGGTTTTTTTGACTTACTATATTAAGACGTTTTATGCCTTACTATACTATGATCTTTTTATGACTTACCAGACTATGATTTTTTTTTACTTACAATATTATGACATTTTATGCCTTACTATACTATGATTTTTTTTTACTTACAATATTATGATGTTTTATGCCTTACTATACTATGATTTTTTGACTTACTATATTATGACATTTTATGCCTTACTATACTATGATGTTTTTATGACTTACTATACTATGATGTTTCATGCCTTGGTATAATTTGATGTTTTTATGTCTCATTATACTATGATTTTTTTTTACTTAAAATACTATGACATTTTATGCCTTACTATACTATGAGGTTTTATGACTTACTATACAATTTTTCTTTTTTGACTTACAATATTATGACGTTTTATGCCTTACTATACTATGATTTTTTTTTATGACTTACTATACTATGATTTTTTTTGACTTACAATATTATGACATTTCATGCCTTACTATACTATGACGTTTTTATGACTTACTATACTATGATTTTTTATGACTTACTATACTATGATTTTTTTTGACTTACTATACTATGACGTTTTTATGACTTACTATACTTTTTTTTTTGACTTACAATATTATGACGTTTTATGCCTTACTATACTATGATTTTTTATGACTTACTATACTATGATTTTTTTTGACTTACTATAATATGACGTTTTTATGACTTACTATACTATGATTTTTTTTTACTTACTATACTATGACGTTTTATGCCTTACTATACTATGACGTTTTTATGACTTACTATACTATGATTTTTTTTTACTTACTATACTATGACGTTTTTGACTTACAATACTATGACATTTTATGCCTTACTATAATATGACGTTTTATGCCTTACTATACTATGATGTTTTTATGACTTACTATACTATGATTTTTTTTTAACTTACTATACTATGACGTTTTTGACTTACTATACTATGGTTTTTTTGACTTACTATATTAAGACGTTTTATGCCTTACTATACTATGATCTTTTTATGACTTACCAGACTATGATTTTTTTTTACTTACAATATTATGACATTTCATGCCTTACTATACTATGATGTTTTTATGACTTACTATACTATGATTTTTTATGACTTACTATACTATGATTTTTTTTGACTTACTATACTATGACGTTTTTATGACTTACTATACTATGACGTTTTATGCCTTACTATACTTTTTTTTTTTGACTTACAATATTATGACATTTTATGCCTTACTATACTATGACGTTTTATGCCTTACTATACTATGACGTTTTTATGACTTACTATACTATGATTTTTTTTGACTTACAATATTATGACGTTTTATGCCTTACTATACTATGACGTTTTTATGCCTTGTTATACTATGATTTTTTTTTACATACAATATTATGACGTTTTATGCCTTACTATACTATGACATTTTTATGACTTACTATACTATGATTTTTTATGACTTACTATACTATGATTTTTTTTGACTTACTGTACTATGACGTTTTTATGACTTACTATACTATGACGTTTTATGCCTTACTATACTTTTTTTTTTTGACTTACAATATTATGACATTTTATGCCTTACTATACTGACGTTTTATGCCTTACTATACTATGACGTTTTTATGTCTCATTATACTATGATTTTTTTTTTACTTACAATATTATGACATTTTATGCCTTACTATACTATGATTTTTTTAACATACAATATTATGACGTTTTATGCCTTACTATACTATGACGTTTTATGCCTTACTATACTATGACGTTTTATGCCTCACTATACTATGACATTTTTATGCCTTACTATACTATGACGTTTTATTGCTTACTATAGTATTTTTTTTTACTTACATTATTATGACATTTTATGTCTTACTATACTATGCTGTTTTATTTCTTACCATACTATGACGTTTTTATGTCTTTCTATAATTTCACTTTTTATGCATTACTATACTATGATATTTTTTTTTACGTACAATATTATGACGTTTTATGCCTTACTATTCTATGACGATTTTTATGACTTACTATACTATGATTTTTTTTGACATACAATATTATGACGTTTTATGCCTTACTATACTATGACGTTTTTATGACTTACTATACTATGATGTTTCATGCCTTGGTATAATTTGATGTTTTTATGTCTCATTATACTATGATTTTTTTTTTTACTTAATTTACTATGACATTTTATGCCTTGCTATACTATGACGTTTTATGACTTACTATACAATTTTTTTTTTTGACTTACAATATTATGACGTTTTATGCCTTACTATTCTATGACGTTTTTTATGACTTACTATACTATGACGTTTTCATGCCTTACTATACTATGACGTTTTATTGCTTACTATACTATTTTTTTTTTTACTTACATTATTATGACATTTTATGTCTTACTATACTATGCTGTTTTATTTCTTACCATACTATGACGTTTTTATGTCTTTCTATAATTTCACTTTTTATGCATTACTATACTATGATATTTTTTTACTTACTATATTATGACATTTTATGCCTTACTATACTATGACGTTTTTATGACTTACTATACTATGATATTTCATGCCTTGGTATAATTTGATGTTTTTATGTCTCATTATACTATGATTTTTTTTGACTTAATTTACTATGACATTTTATGCCTTACTATACTATGACGTTTTATGACTTACTATACAATTTTTTTTTTTTGTCTTACAATATTATGACGTTTTATGCCTTACTATTCTGACGTTTTTATGACTTACTATACTATGATTTCTTTTTTACTTACTATACTATGATTTTTTTTTACTTACTATACTATGACGTTTTATGCCTTACTATACTATGACGTTTTTATGACTTACTATATTATGACGTTTTATGCCTTACTATACTATGATCTTTTTATGACTTACCAGACTATGATTTTTTTTTACTTACAATATTATGACATTTTATGCCTTACTATACTATGACGTTTTTATGCCTTACTATACTATGACGTTTTATTGCTTACTATACTTTTTTTTTTTTACTTACATTATTATGACATTTTATGTCTTACTATACTATGCTGTTTTATTTCTTACCATACTATTACGTTTTTATGTCTTTCTATAATTTCACTTTTTATGCATTACTATACTATGATTTTTTTTTTTACGTACAATATTATGACGTTTTATGTCTTACTATTCTATGACGATTTTTATGACTTACTATACTATGATTTTTTTTGACATACAATATTATGACGTTTTATGCCTTACTATACTATGACGTTTTTATGACTTACTATACTATGATGTTTCATGCCTTGGTATAATTTGATGTTTTTATGTCTCATTATAATATGATTTTTTTTTTTACTTAATTTACTATGACATTTTATGCCTTACTATACTATGAGGTTTTATGACTTACTATACAATTTTTCTTTTTTGACTTACAATATTATGACGTTTTATGCCTTACTATACTATGACGTTTTTATGACTTACTATACTATGATTTTTTATGACTTACTATACTATGATTTTTTTTTGACTTACTATACTATGACGTTTTATGCCTTACTATACTATGACGTTTTTATGACTTACTATACTATGATTTTTTTTGACTTACAATATTATGACATTTTATGCCTTACTATACTATGACGTTTTTATGCCTTACTATACTATGATTTTTTTTTACATACAATATTATGACGTTTTATGTCTTACTATACTATGACGTTTTTATGCCTTGCTATACTATGATTTTTTTTGACATACAATATTATGACGTTTTATGCCTCACTATATACTATGACGTTTTTATGCCTTACTATACTATGACGTTTTATTGCTTACTATACTATTTTTTTTTTACTTACATTATTATGACATTTTATGTCTTACTATACTATGCTGTTTTATTTCTTACCATACTATTACGTTTTTATGTCTTTCTATAATTTCACTTTTTATGCATTACTATACTATGATTTTTTTTAATTACTATATTATGACATTTTATGCCTTACTATACTATGACGTTTTTATGACTTACTATACTATGATGTTTCATGCCTTGGTATAATTTGATGTTTTTATGTCTCATTATACTATGATTTTTTTTTACTTAATTTACTATGACATTTTATGCCTTACTATACTATGAGGTTTTATGACTTACTATACTATGATTTTTTTTGACTTACAATATTATGACGTTTTATGCCTTACTAAACTATGATTTTTTTATGACTTACTATACTATGATTTTTTTTGACTTACAATATTATGACATTTTATGCCTTACTATACTATGACGTTTTTATGACTTACTATACTATGATTTTTTATGACTTACTATACTATGATTTTTTTTGACTTACTGTACTATGACGTTTTTATGACTTACTATACTATGACGTTTTATGCCTTACTATACTTTTTTTTTTTGACTTACAATATTATGACATTTTATGCCTTACTATACTGACGTTTTATGCCTTACTATACTATGACGTTTTTATGACTGACTATACTATGATTTTTTTTTACTTACAATATTATGACATTTTATGCCTTACTATACTATGATTTTTTTAACATACAATATTATGACGTTTTATGCCTTACTATACTATGACGTTTTTATGACTTACTATACTATGATTTTTTTTGACATACCATATTATGACGTTTTATGCCTTACTATACTATGACGTTTTATGCCTTACTATACTATGACGTTTTATTGCTTACTATAGTATTTTTTTTTACTTACATTATTATGACATTTTATGTCTTACTATACTATGCTGTTTTATTTCTTACCATACTATGACGTTTTTATGTCTTTCTATAATTTCACTTTTTATGCATTACTATACTGATTTTTTTTTTTACGTACATTATTATGACATTTTATGTCTTACTATACTATGCTGTTTTATTTCTTACCATACTATTACGTTTTTATGTCTTTCTATAATTTCACTTTTTATGCATTACTATACTATGATTTTTTTTTTACGTACAATATTATAACGTTTTATGTCTTACTATTCTATGACGATTTTTATGACTTACTATACTATGATTTTTTTTGACATACAATATTATGACGTTTTATGCCTTACTATACTATGACGTTTTTATGACTTACTATACTATGATGTTTCATGCCTTGGTATAATTTGATGTTTTTATGTCTCATTATACTATGATTTTTTTTTTAACTTAATTTACTATGACATTTTATGCCTTACTATACTATGAGGTTTTATGACTTACTATACAATTTTTCTTTTTTGACTTACAATATTATGACGTTTTATGCCTTACTATACTATGACGTTTTTATGACTTACTATACTATGATTTTTTATGACTTACTATACTATGATTTTTTTTTGACTTACTATACTATGACGTTTTATGCCTTACTATACTATGACGTTTTTATGACTTACTATACTATGATTTTTTTTGACTTACAATATTATGACATTTTATGCCTTACTATACTATGACGTTTTTATGCCTTACTATACTATGATTTTTTTTTTACATACAATATTATGACGTTTTATGTCTTACTATACTATGACGTTTTTATGCCTTGCTATACTATGATTTTTTTTGACATACAATATTATGACGTTTTATGCCTCACTATATACTATGACGTTTTTATGCCTTACTATACTATGACGTTTTATTGCTTACTATACTATTTTTTTTTTACTTACATTATTATGACATTTTATGTCTTACTATACTATGCTGTTTTACTTCTTACCATACTATTACGTTTTTATGTCTTTCTATAATTTCACTTTTTATGCATTACTATACTATGATTTTTTTTAATTACTATATTATGACATTTTATGCCTTACTATACTATGACGTTTTTATGACTTACTATACTATGATGTTTCATGCCTTGGTATAATTTGATGTTTTTATGTCTCATTATACTATGATTTTTTTTTTACTTAATTTACTATGACATTTTATGCCTTACTATACTATGAGGTTTTATGACTTACTATACTATGATTTTTTTTGACTTACAATATTATGACGTTTTATGCCTTACTAAACTATGATTTTTTTATGACTTACTATACTATGATTTTTTTTGACTTACAATATTATGACATTTTATGCCTTACTATACTATGACGTTTTTATGACTTACTATACTATGATTTTTTATGACTTACTATACTATGATTTTTTTTGACTTACTGTACTATGACGTTTTTATGACTTACTATACTATGACGTTTTATGCCTTACTATACTTTTTTTTTTTTGACTTACAATATTATGACA
Organism: Seriola aureovittata; assembly: GCF_021018895.1. NCBI lineage: Eukaryota > Metazoa > Chordata > Actinopteri > Carangiformes > Carangidae > Seriola > Seriola aureovittata. The sequence continues at coordinate 15,115,809 of NC_079374.1, forward strand.
TTTTATGCCTTACTATACTGACGTTTTATGCCTTACTATACTATGACGTTTTTATGACTGACTATACTATGATTTTTTTTTTACTTACAATATTATGACATTTTATGCCTTACTATACTATGATTTTTTTAACATACAATATTATGACGTTTTATGCCTTACTATACTATGACGTTTTTATGACTTACTATACTATGATTTTTTTTGACATACCATATTATGACGTTTTATGCCTTACTATACTATGACGTTTTATGCCTTACTATACTATGACGTTTTATTGCTTACTATAGTATTTTTTTTTACTTACATTATTATGACATTTTATGTCTTACTATACTATGCTGTTTTATTTCTTACCATACTATGACGTTTTTATGTCTTTCTATAATTTCACTTTTTATGCATTACTATACTGATTTTTTTTTTTACGTACAATATTATGACGTTTTATGCCTTACTATTCTATGACGATTTTTATGACTTACTATACTATGATTTTTTTTGACATACAATATTATGACGTTTTATGCCTTACTATTCTATGACGTTTTTTATGACTTACTATACTATGACGTTTTCATGCCTTACTATACTATGACGTTTTATTGCTTACTATACTATTTTTTTTTTTACTTACATTATTATGACATTTTATGTCTTACTATACTATGCTGTTTTATTTCTTACCATACTATGACGTTTTTATGTCTTTCTATAATTTCACTTTTTATGCATTACTATACTATGATATTTTTTTACTTACAATATTATGATGTTTTATGCCTTACTATACTATGATTTTTTTGACTTACTATATTATGACATTTTATGCCTTACTATACTATGATGTTTCATCCCTTGGTATAATTTGATGTTTTTATGTCTCATTATACTATGATTTTTTTTAACTTAATTTACTATGACATTTTATGCCTTACTATACTATGACGTTTTATGACTTATTATACAATTTTTTTTTTTGTCTTACAATATTATGACGTTTTATGCCTTACTATTCTGACGTTTTTATGACTTACTATACTATGATTTTTTTTTTACTTGCTATACTATGATTTTTTTTTACTTACTATACTATGACGTTTTATGCCTTACTATACTATGACGTTTTTATGACTTACTATATTATGACGTTTTATGCCTTACTATACTATGATCTTTTAATGACTTACCAGACTATGATTTTTTTTTACTTACAATATTATGACATTTTATGCCTTACTATACTATGACGTTTTTATGATTTACTATACTATGACGTTTTATGATTTACTATACTATGACATTTTATGCCTTACTATACAATTTTTTTTTTGACTTAAAATATTATGATGTTTTATGCCTTACTATACTATGACGTTTTTATGACTTACTATACTATGATTTTTTTTACTTACTATACTATGACATTTTATGCCTTACTATACTATGACGTTTTTGACTTACTATTCTATGATTTTTTTGACTTACTATATTATGATTTTTTTATGCTTTACTATACCATGACGTTTTATGCCTTGCTATAATTTAATGTTTTTATGCTTTACTATAATTTGATGTTTATATTTCTTATTATAACATTACGTTTTTTTGACTTACTATACAATGATTCTTTCGACTTACTATTATTTGACGTTTTATGCCTTGCTATAATTTGATGTTTTTATGACTTAATACTGTAGTCATAAAATGCACAATTGTTTTGCATACCTGCCCCACTATTTAATAAAAATAAGACGAAATCTCCTCAGGACTTGAGGATGCAGGCAGGAAAAATGTCACTGTACCATTGTGTGAAACCTGCACCTCCATGGCACTGCCACTACACTCAGATGCACCACTTACTCATGTGTGGCTGTTAAGGTCATCCTTCCAGTTGTAGCTGGTGGTGAAATTTGCAGCTGATGACAAATTCAAAGGGGGCTGTCAGTGGGCGGAGACGTGCAGCTGTGTGCAGTGTTTTTGTCGTTTGAGTTTTATTCTCAACTAGAATGGTGAGAGGTGTTAACTTTGAACAAGCCAGAAGGAATTGTACTGTATGTGATGTAATTCAGCGACCACAGTGAGCAGAATACTAAACATTGTGTTGGTTTCTCAGAGTCTGTGGGCCTCCGTGGTCGCCTCCTGAGGAAAATCGAGGCCTTGAAGGCAGAGCAGAGCGGTTCAGAGGCCCCCGACGAGTTTCTGTGTCCAATCACCAGAGAGCTGATGAAGGATCCAGTCATTGCTGCAGGTCAGATGAAAAAAATGATAATGACATGTCCAATGTCTCAAACTGAATCAGAGCTGGTGCCTGTGATTCTTTCTGCAGAGATCTTTTTTTTTTTTTTTTTCTACATAAATTATTGTTTCAGTCTATTTGAGATGTCAAAATCTGTCTACCCCACAGATGGATATTCCTATGAGCGAGAATCCATTGAGAGCTGGATCAGAGGCAAGAACAAAACCAGCCCCATGACAAATCTGCCCCTACAGACCACACTCCTCACCCCCAACAGGTCTCTGAAGATGGCAATAACACGATGGAAGACGAGCCAGTAGACAACAGCTCATTCTAGCTTGTTTGTCAGAATCCAACAGGTACTTTATCATTAAGCAGTACTGGCTCATCTGATAACCAGTCCTCTGATTACCATTTAAAGAAGTAATTATTATATTTCACATAAGATATCTGAAAAAAGAAATAACATTAATATCTTTCTTAAAAGTGCAAAGTTGAATTCATGACTACTGAAACAGTCTTGCTCTACAATGGTACACCAAGGTTTTGCTGCTACACCCTACCTCATCCACTAAGACCAGTAACTTGCAGTAGCTAATGTTAGCTAATTTTAGCCAAATTTAGATATGAATGAGATAGATCGCTGACAGTATGACTCTTGCCAGTTACACTACATTTTATTATGTCACAGACAATAATTTGAATATTTTTATCACAAATGTAAAACAAGAAAATCACACACTGCATGTACCTCGCTTGAAATGAATGGAAATTCAATGTGACATTATGCTGTTTGCCACCTGTGGTCTCTCTTCAGCAGAACCTTTATAGTCCTGCTTTAAATACTGAAACACTGCATGGTCTGTAGGCTTTTTGGCAGTGACAAAACAGCTGCTTAATGTTTACATAATAATTAAATGTCCTCTTAAGTTAAGCAGTCTTATGTTTTAGAATAAGTCAGCAGACTTGATTGTTTTTTCCTCAGAGGGTCTTTATTTCTCTCTCCCATGATGGCTATGGCAGTAATGTTCTATTACAGTATGTGATCACAGCTAATAAAGCTCACAATACTGAAAACATGGCAACAATTGCATTTAATGTACATATTAAAATAGAGGGGATGGCACTGTACCCCAAAACCATTTCTGTTTTTATAGATTTTTTTTTTTAACTCTGTAATATAAACTGCAATTGTAGCATGCACTTAAACTCAACATTATTGAGAATCATAAAATGTCTTAGTAGCTGTGCAAAAATAACTATATAAAATATATTGCTTTTACAATTAACCAAGCCATTGGCGCTGTAAATAAATTAAACTAGACAGCAACAACAAGCAGATACAGAAAGGATTTCAACTCAATGTTAATGGTGATTTATATAATATACAAACATATTTAACAAATGCTTTTTTAGAACCTTTAACACCATTTGAACAACATTGTGCATAAAACTCAAAATACACAAGTCTGAACTTGTCCATACACTTAACATAGACCTTCACTGAAAAAAAGGAAAAGTACATATTTATATAATATACACAAGGATCTATAACATCCTTCTTAAAACACAGGAATGCCCGTCCTTCAGACTTTCTTAAACCTTCACTGAGGACTTTCTCTTCCTTACTTCTCTCTCAGCACCGTGGACGTATTGAACACCGTTCAAACCTCATTTCCATTCTGTAATAACATTAAGCTGTAACTGAATATGTTGTTTTAAGCGGCCTAACTGTATATAAAGTGCTCACTGTCACTGTTTCGTTTTGATAAGGACTTACAGTACATGTCCGAATACTTCCTTCAGTGCAATGTCTCCAGCTTGGCTGAATGACGGCGGACATGTTGTCATGTAACAAGCTGACAGCCACAAGCGACAGGTTGAGAGGAGAGAAATCTGGAGCATTCAGTACACTGCCCGGCCTGTGTTCACAAAGGAAAACAAACAGCTTGCATACTGTACTACTTCCAAGGTTTAAAAGTTAAAACTGTATTCTGTCTGGGGCCGGTTAAAAAAAATTAAAATAACTCCTCCTCATTTAAGATTTTTGCTAGTGTGTGTGCGTTGTGGACTGTATGAGTTAAAACATACCTCTCTACACATTCGACTCTATAAATGATCGCTTTGGTTTCATTGAAGCTACGTGAATGGCAGGATTATCTCGGGCTAAGCCAGGCTGCTTGGGCTTACTGTCGATGAAAGTGTGCGGCATAGCCAGTGCTGGCTTGGACTCTTTGTAACAGTTGGCGGCTTGGCAGAATTTCTCTGTGAATTCCTTGGCGTGCATGCCATTTTGTAAGCTACTCATTGCCATAGCACCCTGAGGTGCTGGAGGTTTGTGCTGCTCCTGGTAAGTGCTCACTGTTTTGGTGTAAGGCAGCTCACAGTCGACAGGCTGAAGACCCATTGCTGACATGTTGTGACATACCATCAGACCGTCAGAGGAGTGGTTCAGCCAGCTGCGGCTGGCAGACTGTAGGCTCTGGTGACTCTGCAAGCCGTGGTGCTGCTGCTGCTGCTGTTGGAGCTGCTGCTGAAAGCGAGCCGTCTTGTCAGTTATGCCCATGAAGGGTCTGGGTTTGTACTCTGTAACAGAGGGGGCCTGTTGGCTGTGCTTTGTCTTGGTGCGGACATCAGGTCCCAGCTTGCCGCTGTCTGATAAACTGCTGCTGGATGCAAGGCTGCTGGTGGAGCTGGACACATGCATGCTGCTGCTGCTTCCCCCTCCCTGCGAGACAACTGCACCACACATCCCTTCCTTTACTGTGTCAGTGTGGTTCCCCTGGAGTCCAGGACCAGAGCAGGCCAGCCCATCCAGAGAAGATGCAGAGTGAGCAGACAGCCTGTCTTGCCCCACACCCTTGGAGCTGCTGCTGCAGGATGTATAGGGGGCCTGGGCTGAATGGAGGCTCTCATTTTCACAACTGTGACCCATAGAGGTGGAGGCAGCTGCCAGCGACATGCGGTTCCCGTACACAGGCTCATCAGCCGGGGGAGGCAGAGGACTGATGTCGATACCTGGTCCTGGCTTCAGCATGCTAGACATGTGTCGACTCGGTAAGGGACTGGAAGGACCATACTGAGATTTGGGCCCTCCCGAGCGGCCCCCCACAGCCCCTCCCCCAGCCTGCATGGAGCTCATATGCTGGTTGGTCTTGACTATCTGGGCCTGCTTGGTGGGCTGCAGAACCAGGCCCTGCTGAGCCAGCGCCTCTCGGTGCTCTCGAGGGTACCGGTGAGGGGGGGGCCTGCTGGGGCCTGGGGGTGAGCTGGGGGTCAGACTCTGACTCTGATGTCCCATACTGTTGCTGGCAGGCTCAGAGGGTAAAACTCTGTTGTAGGGATAACTGTTCTGTGACCAGCAGGCTTCAGCTGTCCAGTCGTACTGCGAAGCTGCCGCCGCCTCCTCTTCCTCCTCTTCCTCTTCCAGGATGTCTCTTTGGCCTTCCACGCTCCTGGCAAGGCTGTGCTCTGACGGTTCCTCCTGTCCTTCATCTTGCTCCTGGTCAGACTCATGGCCTCCTGAAGCCTGGCTGGAAGCAGCTGCAGCTCCAGCGAGGCCTCCTTTGGGCTGCGTGCGCTGCATCTGTTTACACTCCTCCTCCACTCGAGCCAGCAGACGACGGATTTCTCGGTTATTGGGGCACAGCTTGGCTGCTTCGTGCAGGTCAGCCAGTGCTGCTGTAAACTGCCTGTGGATGGGAGAGAGAATGGAGAAAGACATTGTTACCGGATCCAGAACACATTTTTCACCATCAACAATAACAACTACAGAAGCTGGCTTGGAGCTGTGCTGAATAGTTTACCTGCTGCTTCTTTTAGCTCTTGCACGAGCGTAGTAGGCCTCATAGGATTTGGGTTTCAGCTCCAGTGCTTTTGTTGCAAACTCCTCAGCCATCCCAAAATCCTACAAAATGAGGAGAATAAATAAATTACAGTCAACCGTTTGATATTTTGATATTTCTATTATATCTGAAGGATTTAAAGAGAAAACATATATAGTGAAACTGTTCAGACCCCTTCAGTTTTTCACATTTTATGTGCAGCCTTTTGCTAAAATAATAATAATAGAAAAATCTTCCCTCATCAATTTACACTATACCCAATAATGACAAGGAGAAAACAATTTTAGAAATTTCTGCAAATTAATCAAGAAGGAGAAACTGAAATATCACATTGACATCAAGTATTCAGACCTTTTGCTAAGACACTTGCCTCTCCTCAGTAAAAGACACATGAACGCTGCTTGGAGTTTACAATAAAGCAGATAAAGGACTCTCAGACTATGAGAAACAAGATTCTCTGGTCTGATGAAACCAAGACTGAACTGTTCCACCTCAATTCTAAGCATCATGTCTGGACCAGGCACTGTTCATCACCTGCCTAATACCATCCCACTGGTGAAGCATGGTGGTGGCAGTCTCATGCTGTGGGGGTGATTTTCAGCAGCAGGGACAGGGAGACTGGTCAGGGTTGAATGAAAGCTGAATGGAGCAAAGTACAGAGATATTCTTAATGAACACCTGGTCCAGAGCGCGCAGTACCTCAGACTGGGCTGGAGGTTCACCTTCCAACAGTACAGTGACTCTAAGCACACAGCCAATACAATGCAGGAGTGGCTTAGAGACAACTCTGTGAATGTCCTGGCGAGGCCCAGGCAGAGCCCTGACTAGAACCCGATCGAACATCCCTTGAGAGACCTGTAAATGTGGCTGTCCACTGATGGTCCCCATCCAACCTGACAGAGCTTAAGAGGATGATAAGAGATGAAAATAATGGCAGAAATTCCCCAAATCCAGATGTGCAAACCTTGTTGTGTTATACCCAAGAAGACTTGAAGCTGTAATCGCTTTAAAGGGTCTGAACACGTATGTCAATGTGACATTTCAGTTTCTACTTTTGAATACATTTGCAAAAAAAAATTCTGTTTTCACTTCATCATTATTGGATATTGAATGTAGACTGAGGAGGGAAGATTTTTTTTTTGTATAAAACAATGTGAAAAAATTGAAGGGATCTGAACTCTTCCTGACTGCACTGGTAAAATGTCATCTCCAAGCTCCTGAGGTGACCATCATCCCCGTCAGTCAAACTCTGACGGAGTGAGGAGGCACGCTGGCACATACAAAACTGTTTCACCATTAAATTTGAGGAGTCCACTGCCCAGTACATCTGCAGTTTTCTGGCCACTTCCTCCCTGTTACCATCTGAACACTAACAAGCTTCCCTTGCCCACACATGCTCAAATCAGCTTGCATTTTTGAGTTCACAGATTTATTTTCTCTATAACAATTGGGGATTTTTCTTTGTTCTTCGCCAGATATCTAAAAATACAATGCTGGTTGAGGAAAAAAAGGTGAATGTGTCCTGGGATGCTTACGTTGGTTTTTCTGCGACAGCGGGAGAGATTGAGGTACAGGGAGACCCTCAAGTCTTTAAATGCCTTCAGGTCATCGCCAAAGCCTTCTCTAGGAAACTTCCTCAGGGCGTACTGGTACCTCTGGGCTGCCTCTTTCATCTTCCCTTTCTGAAGGACACATGGAGGGCAAAGCATGCAGTGAGTGAGAGGAGGAGAGAAGCAGGGCAGGGTAGTCACCAGATACTCCCAACAATAGCTGAGCCCTCCCCTCTCATCAATCACACGCACACACGTTACACATGACTGGTTTATCCTTTCTGCCACAAACCTCAATCTATTAAACGTCAGCCATCGATAATGGCTCCTTTGCTAAGCAGTGCGGAACGTACACATCCATTCATTTTCTACATTTAACTAGGCTAGAAAAATTGGTAATCGCTTCAGTTGTTATGGTGAACTAAACTGTTCAAAGCTTTTTTCACTTCCCTACCATATATAAAAAAATACATTATCTGATACCTAAGTTTGTCTTTTAGTATGGCAGAGCAGCTCAGGAACATGAAACATTTCATTAATATGCCAACTGCACATCACCTTGTAAAGCAGGTTTCCCTCCTCCATCAGCTTCTGAAGAAGAATGATCAGGATATCAGGCTTGGAAGTAGCCATGGCCCAAGCTGCATTCCCTGTTGGTGTAGAGCAGAAGGAGAGAAGCCGAGAAAGACAGGTTAAATTGTTGTAATTGTTGCCAACAGATGGTCACTGTATTCTCTGGAAATTGGTACAAGGTAAAGTTACCTAAAGATTGTACCTGATCGATCGTAAGGTGACGTTCTGTAGCCTTAGTTTATTGAAAGCAGTTAAAAAAAAAAAAGAGTTAGGAGGAAGAGAGTGAAGAGAAAATAGGTCATGCAACAAGAGTAGTAATTTCTAGTGAAAGGAAAATGTGTTATTAAGTGTAGTGTGACAGTCTACAATTATGTGTCATTCAACTTAAAAAGGCCTCATATTTTCAGCAGTACATGCATGCAGACTGTTAACTGTACTGAACGAAAATTTAAGGGTCTTGTGTGTTACAAATTTTTTATTTTCCTTATACAGCAGAGTGCACCGCAGAAAAGCCACAGACCCAGATACCTCTATGAATGTCATTTAGGTGATAAGTCACATTCTTAAATTAGCCAAGCAGCCCATGAGGGAGAAGAGGAAGGACACACACATACACTGACATGCTGAGTAGGAGTGAACATACACACACTCTCACTGAATGGTAAGTGAAAAGCAGGAATGGCAAGAGGGTTTTTCCACAAAATTAGTCTGAGCTTATTCTTGGCACCATGAGACATTGAGCGAACAAAATGCTGAGAGTCTCTCAGTGCTTTCTGAGAAGGGAACAAAGTACAGTTGGTAATAAATGTATACCAAGTTGTCTTCTTACCCAGCTTGGCCCCTTTCTTCAACAAAGTCACCACCACCGACGTGTTCCGACAGCCTATGGCCCGGTCCAGAGGCCTCATCCCACTGTAGTCCACATGCTCTATCACTGCTCCTCTTTCCACCAAGTACTGGACCTACACGACAGCACACAGAGTTAAAAACACTCAAACACTGTGACCACTGTCAAGAGCGTGGCTAACGCAGAACGGTATGTGTTTAATAATGGCACCGGTATGCTCGCAGTTAAGGCTTAAAGAAGTGTGTTGTTGTGCTCCGGTGGTGTGTCGTTGGCATGTTTTCAACAAACCTAAACTAATTTCACTTACAATCTCTGCATCTCCATAAAAGGCAGCGAGGTCCAGCGGCGTTCGTCCATTTTTGTCCGTATGGTCAATGACCGCACCTTTCTCAACCAAAAACTCCACAACATTCTTTTGTCCTTTGAGACATGCCCAGCTCAGGGGTGTGAGTCCCTCCTTGTCCATCGAAGTTAAGGATGCACCTACGAGGCAAAAAACAGTCAAACACTTCTACAAGAAACACCAAAACACTCATTTAAAACTTTGCTAAATGAGACTAATGGTGATATTGTTGTAGCTCACCTTTTGCAAGCAGAAACTCCACGGTGCTCAGATGACCCTCACAGGCTGCCACCATGAGCAGGGTCCTGCCCTGCTTGTCACTGATGTTAATGTCAGCACCACGCTGCAACAGCAGCTCAGCGATCTAGCAGACAGATAAATACAATGTGAAGTGCACAGAGCTCACCCAGAGATTTAGTTTGTTGTTTTAGCAGGAACCACAATCCTGTGTCCAGAAACAGCTGCAGCAGCGTTATCTCTAAAGGCTGGACATAAAGTACAATAAAATACCCTACGGGGAAGCAGAAGAATGTTGCTGTGGATGTTGAGGGGATAGTTTCACTGGGACAAAAGAGCCACTCAGCATCTCTCACCTGCCAGTGTCCCTGTCTGACGGCGCAGAATAGAGGAGACACCCCCCGTCGGTTGACCTGCTGCACCACTGCCCCCTGCTCCAACAGGAAGCTGCATACCTCCATCTTCCCCCGTCCTGCTGCCGCTGTCAAGGCTAGAGAGAGAGACACAAACAAGTTAAGGTAATGATACAGTATAGTGGTGAGATAAGAGTGGAATTTAAATCATCACTCAGCTGGAGAGGACACTGGGAAGCAAGGAGATAACTGAACATGATAACATTTACAATCCACAGAGACTTGAGCTGTTCATCAGGGAGTATTTAGTAACCTATAAGTATGTGGAAAAGGAAAGGCTAAGATAAAAATAGTTTGTGGTCCCAGAATCCCTCCCATTCTTCACAAAGAGGATGAGCAGAGAAATACAAATTAATGTTTGGTTCTAATTGAGTTTAAAAACAGACAATTACGTTATGCTCATTAAAGTCATTAAATTCCTGCTTCGAGCTCCTCCGGTCTTGTACAGAGAGATGAGACTTCAGTCATTATATGTATCGACAGACAAACATTAGACAATAAAGTCAAACAATTCTGTTAAAAACCCATTGTTGTTCATATTTTGTATCTTTTTCAGACCAAGATTAAATGGAATTAACTGTTTCCAATTCAAAGAGGAAAAAAAAAAAAAAAAAAAAAAAACTAATTTGTACTTGTATTTGGGTCTGTAAAGAAAACAAAGACAGATTCTCGAGATGTTCGATGCTTACAGTTAATCAGCGGCTGCTAATGTACGGCAGCAGATGGGTCGGTCTTAAGTGAGCGCTGGGTGTCCAAACAGAGAGGGCTCCACCATAAGAATCAGAACAGACATGCTCTCACATTCACCTCCGAGAGATTTAAGGTGCCGCTGAGCCTCCATATCTGACTGACATCATCCATCTGGATGAACAGTCATCAGAGCCAAAGAACCCCACCCTCCATCTGCTCAAAATATGGATATCCTCAAACACAGCACAGTGGAGAACAATGACTGTGTGCAGCTAAACTTAGGCTCTCTTTGTGGGATGGTCCTGGGTTACACTCCACATACTATCAACAGCTGTACTGTTTGTTGATGTTCGAAAGTTTCTAAATGACTCGTTTTATTCTTAGGAGTTCTCTGAGCTTAGAGCCATTCACACATCCTCATGTCAAATCAACAGCATGTATTTATATCTCACCAACATGTTTCTTTATACCAGAGCACCTCAACATTTCAAGAGAAGGAGCTCCTTTTTTGACTTTGGTCATTTATTTTCCTAGTATGACTTGCTGCTTCAGTATTATCAATTAAGTCTTGTCTTATTTCATCTTATCTTATGTTGTGTAAGCTATTCATCATTCTTGTCTCAGCTGTCCTCTGCCTGTCCCTCTAGCCCACCTACAAAGCTGCCTTGACAGTGTCTTGAGGAGGAGCCTCACACAAACTGATTTACAACCTCTATCAACAAAGAGGTTGAGATCTGGCATTTTAACCAAAGCTTTGCAGATAGAAAACCAATCACCAAATCATGCCAACAATCATGTCTAACCATAGTTTCAGATTTTCCAATTTGTCCTTAGTAATGTTAGAGTTGCTTAAGCTTCTAATATTTTTCATCTCCAGGGTGAAATTCCTAAACAACTCAATTGCGTATTATTAAATAGTTGACTAAATGTCCATTGTAAAAGGTTGCAGGCAGTTTATAAAAGGCATCACACAGACATAGATTGTGATTTGTAAAATGGCCAGCTTGCTTTGTCTGGAGATGTAGCAGATGTTAAATTACTTAGGAAAAGCATTTTCTATTTGCTTTGCCTTCACGTCTGTTAAACAAAATTTAAATTCAGACAAATCTATTTACATTTCTTGCAGCTCATAAGGGGAAAGTCTGTGACTAAAAGTTTACAAGCATAATAGTAGTTTTAATGAAGAATCTTTTCTTCAAAACGCTGATAAATAAAGCCCAAAGTGAAGTAGCTTTTCATCCAAAAATGACAGTGTTGGATTCATGCAAAGTAAAAGTTCAGGTGTTTGTCACTTGATGTGAGATAAAGTGCATCTTTTCCCCAAATAGCCACGTCGGTTAGCTCATGCTGTGCTCTTATTATACAGTATGAACACTTCAAACTCTTGGTACATATTAAAGGAAATAACAGCAGAGAGGAAAAAAAAGCATTTTGTACATTACCTGCACATATTATACTGTACAACTGCATTTAAGTCACGCTAACTATTAGACAAGGCGAGTTATTTGTTTCTTACAAAGGCAATTCAGACATTTTAAAAAGACACTAAGAAAGAACAATAAGAGCAGTGGGCAGCCATTCTGCAGAACCTGGAGACCACTCCCAGCGCCTGAAGTCAAACTCAAACAAACATTCAAACTCAAGACAGAAAAGCCCTGATAACCAATTAACAGCAAATCATGGGTAAATGCTCAATTGCAAAATGATTATAAATCCTGACTCAAATAAAAGAGGTGCTATCATTTAAATTGATTATTGCCATGACAACAAGTGCCAGCAGTAATATACACACTGGCTACAACATTTGTCATAAGATATTTCTTTATTTTTCTGATGCCTAACAGAATAGTCAGTACTCATCTCTACATGCCATAGGGTAGAAACAAAATAATTGAAAATGATTTATGAAAGACTACACCTCTGCACAAGAAATTGTTGGTTAGAATTACCTTGAGCCAATCCTGCTGCTGCGTGTTCACAACAATAAGAATGATTCTGTGCAGTTAAATAACCTTTCTCTGCATAACAGGGCAGCACTTTGTATTCTAAGAGTGGATTTTAAAAGATGAAGCTTACACAGATGTACAATCCAATCTGCCTCTATTTAAGCACAGGAGACAGTGGGACTATTTGCATAGATAATTTTACATGAAGATGGAATATTCTATTGAAATTTAAATGTGAAATAAATTCTCACAGAGACAGGTTCTTATCTGAGAATTTTTTTTTTTTTTTTGGAGACAACGATGAATGGCCAGTTTTTAAGGGGATATTTCAGGAACTTTGTGGGTGTTGGTATTCTCTGCAGCAGAGCTCCAGCTAACACCAGGTTGGCTTATTAAATCTGTACGCTGAATGGCAGAAAAGGGATTTGTGATGAAACTGAGTTTTAATATATCGCTCAGTGCTAATAATTTCTGTTGTTTGTGTCCAGTCAATACGAGCTGAGGCATTTCTGCTACCTTGCATTGAACTCATGCAAGGTAGCAGAAATGACAACAATGCTACACATCTACCTGCAATCCACAACTACATATTCATTTTGTCTGCAGAAACTGCCCCTTTTTTCAAGCATGACCCAGGGGACAAAATCTACATTGTGATCCTGAGCGTATATACCAACCTGTCTATTGCCATTTCATTACTTTAGAAGTCATGTCAAGTGATGCTGGCCGAGATTTAGTATCCACAGCGTAAATACAGCAGAGAGGTAAACACTAGACTGCAGCCACAGGTGGCTCCAATGTTTGTGAGAGTATGATTACTATTATTCAAGGCAATAGTCATGTCCAAATTGCCCTTGCCTTGAAGCTGGGCTTACATATCAGGTTCAGTAATACGAACCAAAGCTTTCGACAAATGCATTATGTTTTCAAATCCGAGAAGGCAGGTGTTTTGATTGCACCAGAACAGATTGTATCAGTGGAAACAGAGCAGCAGTTCCATAGTGAAACATTTCAGAGGGACGACTCTTTGTCTCTGGACTGTAATAAGGTCTGAAGTCCTGCAGTCATTTAGCAGAGCACAAGCACCAGCGAACCACACTGTGGACAGCCTCTCCACTAATAGGCTGACCTACATTCCTGTAGCACCGATCTTTTACTGCTAAATCCTGCTGGCTTACAACAGAGGCAGACACAAACAGACTATTATTAAAATTCTTCTTTTTGTCTATTCTGGTATTATTGTGTACAAAAAAAACATCAAACCCTGTTGTTGTCAAATGTGAAGGGGTGCAATTTGAACATTTATAGCTCCAAATCACTAAACTCTCAGAATAAAAGCTCACATTATGGACGAGATAGACCATTTTAAATGTGTCCATGATTTTAAAAACATTCTACCCTAAAATCATGTTAAAATACTGTCGCTCTAACACTGCATGTGTGTCTTATGTATCAGAAATATTGTTAGCACATGTGTGCATTAATGTTTTTGACACTTTTTAGGTGTAAATTAAAATGATGATGTACAATGTACAGTATATTTATCAGCACATCACTTCTGCAATGACTAAAAGAAAAAGAATCAAGATACCAGGACCCTTCCGGGGTGTGTGATGATACTACAGTCTACTGTGTAATTTCTGTCAAACAGAATATTGCTCTCTACTACTTTGTTCTGCTGACCGTCACTTCCTGCTTTTAGGCTTCATATAGTTTCCTGCTGCTCCAGATGGGTTTTTGCACCATAACCTCAATCAGTCTCAAATGGCTTTTGGCCATTGACAAGAGCCACTGTCTACAACATCTGGCAGACTGTCTCTCACTTTCTGTCATCACTTTGATTTAATCAGGCAAAACTTCTCAGCAAAAGTCCTCAGAAACCATTTCAGAATAAAAAATGGTTCGACTAATATCAACAGATACTTCTATACATTAAAAGTGAGAGTCAATGATTACAGGCATATAACATTAAAATATGTAATTCTACAGCAATACCCCTGCTAGACCTACATATGACTTGCAATGCAGACAACAGATGGTGGAGTTACTTCAAAATGTCCAAACTGTTGGCAGTATCTTAACATAGAGCACCGCGGGGATACTGTAGCTGAAATCCAGCAGCATACTGGAAAATGATTGTTCAGAGGAAATGCTATGTTGACCAAACTCCAAGTAGAAACCCAGATGACCACAATAAGTAATGCTTTTAACAGAGAGTACAGCACAGGACAACCTGGAACAGCCAGCATTACTGATAGCATTACTGTGGAGAAGAGAGATACAAGTCCTTCCACTGCAGCATGCAATTACAGCGGTGTGGTCCAGAATGCTAAAACAGCAGGCGATAATATGAGAGAGCCATGTAATGCAAAAAGATGGATGAAAACATACCTGTCTCTCCCCACAGAGTGTCGTGGCTATCAATTTGCACAGCATGCTCATTATTCAAAGCCAGCAAGCTGCTCACAACCTGCCAAAAAAGAAACTCAGATTAATGACATAGTTTTTCAGCACAAGATATCAAATACGGCTTCAAAAGGTTATGGAACATGCTAAAACAAAACTAAAAAAAAAAAAAAAAAATCAGACACAAAAATCGGATACTGCTGCCTGAGCAAATTATTACTAATTAATCACAGCAGACTAGAGAACTGCTGGTCCCTGAACCACTGTATGAGGTTACGTGAGTTGAGTACAATCTGATTAATACTTGAACTTTAATGGGGTCTCCTTCTACATGTGGGTTGACAGCTTAGCTTGGCCCAGTTCTGTTATTCTAAGTCGGGCCTCAAGATCCCATTCCAGCTAACGAGGAAGCCAAAATAAACCTAGAGCCTACATCGCACCTGGGTAGCTGAAGGCATGCACTGTGATTGATCCTTGAATCCTGTTTCAGACATACAAGGCCGAAAAACACTTCAAACTTTAATTCATCATTACTGAGACCAAGATGTGATCAGATTTTTATCAAGATTTCACACTGCTCTTTGAAAAATCTGAAATTCTTTGTCAAAGGTTGATGCTACTGTGCCATAAATTCAATGTGTATTTCATTTTTGCAATATACAGTGTTTTGAATGATTGACTCAATAGCAAGGTTATTTTTTTCTTTCAAATACATCCCTTTTAGTTGTGGGTTACCGTTTCATTAAGACAACAATAAAATCTCACCTGAGTTTCCTCATCATATTCCTCAGGTTCATTTTATGTGTGAAGGGACTGGCGAGGGTTAACTGTGTATAAAGTAAAATATGTGCATGTGTGTTGCTCAGACCTGTGTGTGTCCCATGCTGGAGGCTGCTATCAAAGCCTGCTGTAGAGCTTTGTTCTTCAGAGCGCAGTCCTGCTGCTGCCCCTCAGCACTCCATTCCAGCTCCAGCAGGTACTGGATAATCTCTGGATGTCCTCGAAGAGCAGCATGGACCAGCGCACACTGGCCACTCTTATCCACATGATCAACCTGGCAGACACACAAGATTCTTGAGTTTCTCGGCACAGAAACACAGGAAATATGCCCAACACCTCGGGTGAACGTGCTGCATGTGTAAATAGCCATGAACTACATACTGCAGCAAAGTGGCAAAACAAAGTCCATGCAGGTAAACGGCTTCAGACTAAAGACTGTGCAATTTCTATGACAACAAAGTACATTATCTCCAACTCTTTATTTTACAGATGGGGTTACAAAAGTAGACTTCTCACCTTGCCCCCCCTCTTGCAGAGCAGCATGACCAGCCCCAGGTGTCCCGCAGCAGCCGAGAAGCAGAGTGGGCTCATGCCATTTTCAGACACCACGTCTACACTGGCGCCAAACTCAAGCAGCAAGGAGGCAATTTCCTGGTGACCAAGGTGGCACTGGACGCAAAGCACCGGTGCGTTGTTCAGGACCTCTGTGCGGTAATTCACGTTGGCCCCACCCAGCATGAGCAGACGGCTCACCTTATCGTATAAATGAAAATGGACAGCTGGTGTTGGAACAATGTTATCAAAGTACTACTGTAGCATTGGCAAAAAAAATTTGATTTTTTTTCCATTTGGAGGCCGCCTTATTCAAAAGACAATAAAAGATGTATTTTAATGTTCACTTTAACTGAATTAAAGAGTAATGTATTTGCCAAAATGAAGCAGAAGACTACTATGCTGCAATTTCAAGGTGAAAATAAGGCTGTATTTAATCATGTGAATCCTTATGCACTCAGTATTCCTCTTGCAACTCCCCTGAGGTACCCTCAAAGGCAGATAAAACATTTACTCTGCACATTTACACACGGGCATTACTGTGATGGTTTCTATAAACATTTAACAGATAGAACAAATAGAATTTAACAGCATGAGTTTGGAATTATAGACATACCACAACATCTTTGTGGGATAAACTATTTTCTAAGACCATAAAGTTTATCGGTTTAAGATTGGCAGATACTGTTTAAACAACATATCAGAATGTAAAATACATTCGATTTTCCTCTTGTAACTTATTTCATTGCAAAGGCTCATGATGCCACTAAATGAAGTGGTCACATTCTACTGAATGCAATTATTAAGTGTGTTATTCTCTTCCATGATGAGGAAATCAATAACAAATGTTTATTCAAACAGAACCACCGCACCAAACGAGTATCTGACAACAGGAAATTAAACTGTGTGTTATTTGTTGGATCCTTTGTGGAATAAATTAACAGCAATTTTCAGTTTTTCTGAAAGGACAGAACAAGGTCATTTTGTAAGTGTCTCTCCGAGTGATATTATTCTTAATAACTCGCAAGCAGACATTGAGGATGACAGCAAGTGATGGAACACCACAGAAAGTCTAATGAAAAAGAAAAACGTAGCATAATTTGGCTTCTAGCTAGAATATTTCATTCGGACATAATGTCTTTTCCAGGCCAATGATTTTCTCACACTCAAAACATAACTGGAAGGTAGCACCCTGCAAAGTAGTACCAGCTCTACATTAACGTTTTTCAAATTAGTGTTATGAAAAGTTGGTTGGTAATTACAGAACCTCACCTGTATGAAGCAACAAATCATGAATAGACTACCAAAGGAGAAGTCTATCTGAATAACTGAATGAAGAATACAGTCAGTTAAATGACTTTCTGCCTGCCATTCATCTTGTTCTGACCTTTCAACTCCTCACATTTCCTATTTTATTCATCCTGGCACACATTTCATCAGATATCTACTTCCCAATTTCCTCCAAACATTTTTAAATTTCCTTGTTGCCTAAATGAGTCTGAGAATGGCTGGCCAATATCTGACAAATTATTGGCCAATCACAGTATCTAACAAGGAACTGATTATATTAGTCTGGAAATTCAGCCACTAAATGTAAGTGATATGACAACAGACCAAGGATTCAAACAAGATCTAACAGCCTTTTTCAAGTAACTTTTCCAAATAAGCGGTTGGCATCCAATGTGATACGATCCTGCCAACCATTGTTAATTCACTAATGTTACATGGTCTTTTATCACTGACACACTCTTTTCATTCAGTCTACTCTAAATTCATCACTAACATAAGACACACACACACCCTAGATCTATAATTACCCTATACAGACAAAGACATGTTCTTATTAATATCATATAAGCAACAAGGAATATGGTGTTCTGAAAAGGTAAATGAATGGATGGTGGAATTTAGGATATGTGGACTACAAAAGGGAGTTGTTATGAAATGTTAAGAGAAAAAAAGGAAATGTGAGGAAATAGCAAATCCTGTGTGCTAAATAGAAAATGGATTAAAGAGCTAGGACTAATACAACAGGGTGAGAAGCATTTATATTCTTGCAGGCCATTTCGATGATGTAACTCAGACTTATTATTTGTGTACTCATTTACATTTTCCCTGCCTTTTAATGACATTCGCTTCTGTCCTTACAGACGAGGTGGCCACAGATTGAGCTGAGGGCATGAAAGGGTGATGCATCAGTCTAAGCCAATGACAATCTTTATGCTGCTTTTCATGGTGGCTTCAATTGCTGGTCTGTGCTGAGCTCACACAAGTATGAGTACGGAACAGAGTGTGACATTTATTATAATTCATAACCTGATTGTCTTCTGTGAAATTACAAAAACATTCAGGGAGAGCATTTGATGATGTCACTAATCATACTTTGTATACTAATCATCATTAAATGTGATTTGAGAGTTTTAGGAAAATTATTTGGATTCTGAAGTGTAAAGATTGTTGTTATAGGCTGTGTTTGTAACTGTGAGCTGTAACTCTAGATTATTTTAATTATCAAGCAATCTTTAGATTTCTTTGATTAATCAATTAACTATTAAGACTAAATATCTAAATGAAAGCCAAAAACATCAGTAAGTGTCCGTCATAAGTTCGCAGATACCAGAGTGACGACTTCTCATAAAAAACAATCAAAACAAACAGAAGATTACATTTATATTGACTGAAAACTAAGAATGCAAGCTTTTGCATTTGAGGGGTTGGAACCAGCAAAAGTTTGGTGTTTAAAAATTATCATTAATTGATTTAAATTTTCATCATCAAATCAGCTGATGGGCAAATAGTTTCAGGTCCAAGTGACACAGAAAAGCTGGATAACATCTTTACCTTGACATTGGGTGTGTAGAGGTTTCTCAGGGAGGCCAAAGCTGCAGAAAGGCCATCAGCACTGCAGCTGATCCACAAAGCCTGCAGGACACTGGATGACACACCTGTTTTCTTACTCAGGCCCTGCACACACACACACACACACACACACGTACACACACACATGCATATGAATGCATATATAACATCAATGAACCTGAGCTGCACAAGCTGTTGAGTCTCTCTTCACACCCCGTGGCTTATCCTCTGGTGAACCATAGTCACAATAAGGGATGGATTTCAAACAAGGATTAATGTACAGAGCACATATAGGTTCCATCGTTGTACCTTGAAGATGTGTGCTTTGAGAATATGATGTCCCAGCTCCATGGTCTGTTGACGATTCAGTTTCCCCTCTTGGCGCGACAACATGAAAGCCATAAGAGCATGGCCGGTCCTGGGTTAGGAAACAACACAGAGGATGCTCAGCTGTACAGCAGAATAGGTAACAAATATAATGACGAAACAGGATTAGGAGACATACATTTATTCTTTTGTTGTGTATCTTAATATTCATAAAAAGTAAAGATGTCTCAGCTGGCTTACAACTTAATGATTAACTCTGGAAGGTAATTTTTTGTCATGTAAATCCACTGGTGCATCTGGAGTTCATCTGCCTCACTTAACATGAAAGCACTTGTTCATTCTGGTCATGAAGAGCACCTTGCCATTGCCGTAGAAAAGGCTGGGGAAGGGTGTAAAACCCCTGGGTTCTCCTTTCCTTCTTCACTCAGCCACTCTTGCACTAATTAATGTAGAACTTCATTAAAAGGACATGCATGATTGCAGATCACTTTGATCTGGTTAAAATTCTCTCTATTTGTGCCCAGGCCCAAACATAAGAGGCAGTACAGCAAGCTTTTGTGTGCATGTGCATTCCCTCTGCCAGACTCTTGAGCCTTTGTTTTTTTAATGACGCCGTTGGAAGGCTGTGAATGACCAGAATATGAAGCTCGGCTCAGGTCCATTTAAAGACACGACTGTGTGAGCAGAGGTGATACTGACGAGCGACAGGGAGGTAAAGAGCAAGCAAAAGTGACATCATCCAATTTATTAAGTGTGAATGACTGAGGACTCTAATGCGGGTGAGGGGGCTCTATAATTTAGGTTAGGTAACACTACTAAAGTAGATAAGCCTGACTAACAGGCGAGAAGGGCACGGCTGGAAACAATGATCATTTTCTGCAGAGTGAAGTCTCCTTTTACTCTAAGTGGAAAAGATTCAAATGACAGCATACATTATGTAAAATGTTTAGGCCAACATTTCCAAAGCTACAAAAGGTATTGTGTATAGTGCTGCAGTCTTTTTTCTTAAGACTGATTCATAGCTCAATGTCCACTGTATAGTTTTAGTTAACAAGGTTGTAGTGGTAGGAATACATACTAATAACATGACTTTAAACACAAACCCATGGGAATGATTTAACGCAATACGTTTTTCCCACTAAACAGCTCAAATTAACAATTCACATCCAGGGTGACACAGTCAGAGCTTTGCATTTAAGAATTCAAGTATTCTGTCTACAGCAGAGATCTCTAACACGTCAGCAGTGTCCTTGTATTGTCTTTGTTGTTTGCTAGTAAGAGAATAAAAAGCTGCAATTTAGTGCATTATAAATTGATTATTATGATTACAATAAATACTTGGAACTTCTCAATTTCCTCCCTGACTCAGAACTGAGTCACACTGCATTTATCATAAGCATATTCAACGTACTCTATACAAAGTCCTTCATGTCAGTTTACTTTGCCTGCAAGACAGCAGCTATGATTCACATATCACACTGAAGTCAAAACTTCAGGGACAAACAATATGATTATTTTTCCAAGACAAACCTCCTAAATTTTGAAAATCAAATTGACTGCTGTCATGTAATTATCATGACGACTTAATTTCTATTTTCCTACGGATTGTTTGAGGTCTATTTGTGATGCATTCCGAGATACAAGTTCTAAGGCATAGATGCGATACTGGTCATGCCTGTAATAGCAGCCCATATTCCTAAAGGAACTGAGTTACTGCATTTTCTTACAAAGCAGGGGACTGACCTGGGGTCACAGAGGAAGTCTGTGCTCTCTCCATCAGCTCTCCACACCAGCCACTCTCTGAAGGAGGGGTGGCAAAACATGCGCGTCTTGTCCCGCCGTTTGATGAGGAAGCATGAGAGCAACTCCATGCGTTGTTGGAAGTCCTCCCATTGCAGCTCTCCTTGGATGAAGATGGCGTTGATGGCGTGGAACAGCTGTTCGTCAGTCATGGGGTGCAGTGAGGCAAGCGCCACATTGAGGATAGGCAGTGAGCGCTCAAAGGCTGAATTGGTCATGAACTTCATATTGCACTGTAACTGGTAGAGCTCAGCCAGCGAGACGGGCACAACTTTGTAGCTGGAACTTTTGATCACCAGGTGACCTCTCTCAAACAGATCCAGGGTGAGTTTGAGATACAGGTAGGAACCCTGGCTGCGAGAGATCAGGTGGCTACTGAGCTTGCCAACTGTGATAGGATCGGCCTTGCCATTCAGGCTAATATTGTTCATGATATCTTTGCTGCCATTTATACGGTACTGGATATATGCATTGAGGTCGTTGCTTATCTCTTTGTTGTCAGAAAAGTCATCCAGGGAGATCTTGGAGAAGGGCAGAAGGCTGGTGATCTCCTATGGAAGAAACAAGATAAAACATAATGAATCCGTGGCATATGAGAAGTTATATTTGATGAACCATCCTGTTTAATTTCCTTCTCATCATAAAATAGCCTATAGTATTGAGAAAATGTCCCAATAAAATATCAATACCCACCATAACACTAAGTCATTTTCTAGTTAGCTTCTGCAGTATGAAATGTATCCCTTATTACCACAACAGACAAAAAGAAAAATTTGAAGAAAATGTTGCTTGTGTGTGATTACTATCAGAGTGTCTCTGAGCAGCAGGGGAGCAAACACGCTGAGCTATCAGGCCGAAGCAGACACTTGTTACTTTTGGAAATGTGGCTATGAGGAAAACAGGACTCGGAAAGTGAGTATTAAGAGGCAGGGGATGGATGGGATAGTGGCTAGGAGGTAAGCAGAGGTCTGAGCCGGAGCTCACATTTCAATCTATGTCCTGGGGGCCAGAGAAATCAATGCACCTTAATCCTCCCATCCTCAATGCTGTCTGAGGCTAGAGAAACATCACCTCAGTGAGATAACACTTTCGTCTTCATGGCAAGGTACAACAAACAAACAGACGCACGCGCGCATGCACGCACACACGCACGCAAAACCGTGAGTCAATGTAATGTACTGATCATAATTCATGAGGTGGGTGAAGTGCTAGCAACACCTCACAGATGTGCAAGATATTAGTCTAGCAAGCAAAGGCCAATACGATGACACTTTCATGACACTTCTACTCACAAATATGGTTCTGTGGTTACAAACAGAGACATATATCTTTCATGGCTTCCTTTGCAGAAGGCTTCACCACTGCAATATTTATGGTTCATCCTTTTTGATCTACAGCATGCCTTGCCTTGAGCTACTCAAGACAGTGTGACATGCAAAACTGACGAATGAGTTCAGAGGTTATAACGCAAATCCCCTCCAATTAAAATACTGCTTCAGTATGTCAATCAGAGCCCACCTACACTCCTCTCACAAAAACATTTTTAAGCGAATTGCCTTGTGTGCAATCGACTGGCACATCCTTCCTCATCATAAACTGATATTATAATGACAAATTAATAGATGTGAATACAATGTATTGATTTAGCACAGCAGAGGACCTTGCCATACGCCAAAGTTTAATTTTGGCTTAAAGTTTCAGCATAAAAACAAATGGGTTGAACTTGGCTTGTAGCGTGCTTCTTAGTCAAAGACGGCAGCCTCTGGCTCCTGCCTGAGCATTAATAACTTGAGTTCTGGATACTAGTCAGTGACCTATCACATTATTATCCCAGGTTCAACGCTTCGTCCCGGTGAAAAGAAAATCAGCCACCGTTTGTCTCATCAGGCATGCCCAAGCCTCAGCCTTTGCCAGTGTGAGTTCAACTAGGCCTCGCACATCTCTATAACTCGTCGACCTAGTGTCACCAAGCTAGTCTGCTCAAAGAGATCGACTGCTCATTCCCTGTCATGCAGTCTTGATTCCCGGGTCACTGATACTTCAGTTCCTTCTTGAATGGTCCTGGATATGCTTGACAAAAATGACTCTGTAGAGAGTAGAGTATGGCAGCAGGGAGCAGTTCAGGAAGACCCCTCAAGTATGATACTTGTCAAAATCTACAGGGTCTGATGTCAGTCAGCATGAGTATCAAGTAGTGGCAGCAGATCTGACTCATGGACTGTTGCTTTTTTTCATTCGTCATTGTTATGTTCGGCAATCGTATTGGGAGAATTCGGAACTGAAGATAACCTACTGCAAGAGCTGATTATAACGCTCTCTTTTAACATAAGCAGGTTAATTTGAAATATTTAATATGTCTCAACAATGATAATTCATTGAGCCATAGTCCAAGAAATATATTTCTGGTAAATCAATACGAGTTCAGCACGTTTTTTAATTAATGAGTTCTTCCTTACCAGTAAGTTGACCCGGACTGTGACGACCAGTTTAAGCCAGGAAGGGAACTTGGCAATGATCTTGGTGATAAAGGAGGCAATTGTGTCTCCGTAGTCAGGCTTATGAAACTCTGCTTCATTCAGCCCGTCTATCAAAATGATGTGGTCCTCCTCTGGAATCTTACGCTCTGGAAACATAAACAGAGTAAACAACAAAGGTAAGACAATGCGATAGCTCAAGTAATAGCTCAACTAAACCCCGTAGTGAGAGCGCAGACAAGTGCTTCATTTTAGTGCGGTAACTAAACACTGGTCCCTCCGTGGTGCAGTGAGACTGAGTAGTAAAGACCATTACTTAGATTCATCACCTAGTGCTCCCACTTCACTTCCACTCTGTAAATATAAAGTTCATAATTTCAGGGGCAGCTGGTTGATCTACTCTGTGAAATTAGTGACAATATAAAAACACTTTCCCCTGTTCATTTTCAGTATATCCATAAGCATCTAAGTCTTATCTGACTTACCTATAATGTTTGCAAGCTGTCTCTTTATGACACGGAAAATCAAATGATTATTTAAGTTACATTACAGTTTTGGCAGTTATACAATTTGTTCAAAGCAACTTTTCAATTTTTTCCCATACACATGCTCCAGAAACAGAGCACGCCTACAAATATGACATTTTGAAATATAAATAATATTAATATTAACTGTGTGTTACCTTTTCGAAGGTTGGCTAGTGGCTCCAGGACCCCCCTCCGGAAGGCGGCCATTGGGTCCTGGACACAGGAGCGCAGACTGAGCATGCTCTGCAGGTGGGGCTCTTTCAGCAGCAGCTCCCGGTACGCACTGAGCTGGTGTGCTCTGCACAGCAGGGCTGCAATACTATGTACAAACTCTGGCACCAAGCAAGTGTATGTGTTATCGGCCTGGCAGTAGTGATATGCCACAACCTGGAACACAGAGGAGAGGGAGAAAAACATAAAGCTCAGGGTGACCTCAGACTTAATAAGAACTAAAAACATGTTGACGTCATAAATGAAGAGCGGAAATTAGTTCTGACTTTAGTAATGAATGAGTAGAGCTTGGAACATTCAAGAACTTCAAAGCCAATGGCTTTGTTGACTAAGGTTGTTGAACTGACTTTAGCCAGGTTGAGAACATATATGGCTGGACCGCGTCATACGCTATCTACATTCTGCCTAGTGTCAGCCGGTTTGAGCCCTTTATCCATTTGCTTCTCTCCTACTCTCTGAGCTCACATACACAGTATTTTAATACAGCTGAAATTCCAATAAAGTTCTTCAAGCCATCTCCAAGCTGCTGCCCTGCACTGCTAAAATCCTGATTTTATAACCGAGATGTCATCTGACAAAATCACCAAACACTTCTACCGAGTAGGGTTAGGGTTGGTCAGTCACTCAGTTGCATTTATTGAGCTGGCCCACAGTCTTGCCATCCAGCCAAAAAGGAAACAGTCGATCCCAGGTGGACTTCTAAAAGGAGGATCTTCTGTGTCTGAGCAGGTTGCTGCAGTGTTCCAAAGAGGTCCGATTTAGAAGAAAAAAAGCAGGGATGGGGAAGAAGGAAAGAGAAATGCCCTGGGGATGTATGACTCTGTTCTAATTACAGAGCAACCTGGAGGAGCTGACACACTTCCAAGGGCAGCAGGAGGGGGAGCAGGTGACCTCTTCCTCTGCTGGCTACACCTGCCTATTGCTCCATTAACAGTGATGATCAGCTTCTGGAAAAGCCTAAAGCCAAAATTATAACTTAACAGAGATGGAAAAAGTGTATTGTGCTTTAAAATGTTTCAGGCAAAACATTGTTCCAAGCTTTACCACTGTGACATTTGAAGGCGTATTTATACTTCTTTTTTTGTCATGGAGGAAATATAAACCTCTGACATGCCGTTAAGTCATATCTGATAAGGTGCCACAGAGGGCTTGGTCCAAAGTGGGTTGCTGTGGCAGGAGAGGGACTAGAGACAGAGGCATCCTGTCCATTTTGGGAGTACCATGGTGGGTTTTGGTTCAAATGTGGGTGAAACCTACCTGATAATTACACTAAATTGCAATTCTACTGAAATAACAAACATTTTGACATTGATCTAGACATTTGAACCAAGGCTACAAATAAAGAGTAAACTCCACTCCACACCAATCCAGAGCCTAGTGATGGCGGTGCTCAATAAGAATGACTGTAATTCAAAAAAGGAATTTGCAGTCTCTTTTTGGAGCTTTGTCAGTGGTGCATCTCACCCCTATCTACCGCCACACCTTCAACAACTAAATGTCTCCAGACGTGTGTTCTTTATAAAAGCGACAAAATTATGTGTCTCTGCAAAGTTAATGTGGTAGTCATTCAGAAAAGTTATTTAGGCAAATGGAAATATACCAGTGAAGGAAAAAAGTTATCAAAAGTTTCCAGAAATAAAGAATACAGATTTGAATCCATGGAATTAAATCAGCTCTACTTATAATCATAAAGAACAGACATCAAAGTGAGAGAATAGGAACTAAATTAAACATAAACAACCCAAAAAGTAACAGAGCAACTGATTCCTTAATCCTTATGAAAAGATAAGGAAATATTGCATTACACTGGGGGATTTGGTTTTATTTGTACTTTGTTTGTTTTTTTAAGCTATGATGGAACACCAGCCAAGTCACCTGGATTAATCGTGTTATGCACAAAAAACAGAGATGTGATGGGGTGGTTTATCTTAAAAAAATAAAAACAATATCCATCTCAAACACTGGGTAATGGGCAAAGACTGTGGAACACTTCTCTCTTGGGCCATTTTATGCGTCAAACAAATTGAGGGCAACAGATGGGAGCTGTGAAATTATGTTCAGTCAATACAGTAAATCAAAGTTACCTGCTGTTTGTATCAATACAATAACTCTATATTAGCAGCTGCAAAGAAGACTGCAGTGATAGTTATCATAGTGTACAAGTCATGCAGATTACTGCCTCATCAATGAGCAATAAGAATCTCAACAACTGATGATGCAACACTCTGCAGAGCACCTGCAGTACGTCATCTACCGGCACCACAATGAATTTACTGTTGAAAAAACAATTCCTAAAAATGTGTTCATGTCAGAGGAGGAATGAATAAAACTTGTGATAAACCATAAAATGTAATGGCCTCTGTGTCCTGCGAGACCATTTTTAAATCAATGATTAAAAAGAACAGACAGAATTTAACAGAAGCAGCGCTATGTTGCATCAGTATTCAGACATCACAGGAACAGGGCGCTTGTGAAAAAGCCTGTTGGAAACACTTTTCACAAAAATTGGCTTGAGGGATACTGTTAAGGATATTCAGATGAGCCTCAGTAGCATACAGTCTGTTGGTCTGGTGCATGAACTTTGGCAGTCACAGTGAAACAGCTCAGCTTCAGTGGTAAATCAACTATGAATGCTGTATGGTGAATCCAAAATTATCTCTGAATCACAGTGATCCCACATCTTCATTATTGAAACTCTTCACAGGCAAAGGAATGCAAGTTATTAAATGTCTGGGAGTTCCAGTCTTCTTAAAGTTTTTACAAAATGTATTGAATGTGCAGGTTTTACATGTTAAGCAGCCAATCAATGTTGAGCACCCAGGAAACCAGAAGAGTCTCTGCCACTAAAATGATTTCAGAATGCTGAAAACAAAAAAGATCAGATGATTGACAAAAGTAAACCACCATTGCAGTTTTAATAGTAGCATCCCAAGATATAGAGCTAATAATTATAAAACTAAGAGACAGCTGCCAGCAGCAATTCCATGGACCACGCCAGAAAGCATCACAATGAACATTTCAGACGCAGGTGCAGTAACGAGCTGTCTGCCCACTGAACAGTTCTGATCATAATTTGAGAAAGCATTGCAGAAATTTGGTCCAACTCATGTTTGTTACTTTGCTGCAAACTCTGTCACAGACAAGTGGTTGAAAACAATAATGAGAGTGTGAGTGACTGAAATGCAGAAACATTAAAACATCATAACTGGTCAGATATCCAGACTGTCATGCAGAGTGAAAGGTGGGGACTGACAATAATCAATAGGTGTTCATTTGTTGCTTGGTCCACCAATAACTGTTTACTTCTAACCGTCAATGTCAATGAAGGCCTTTGTAGATTATGTTTGAAATAAAAGGATGCAGGGTACCCGCCTTAACCCCTAGGTGGACTAGGGGTTAAGGCGCCTGCCATGAACTACAATGTTCCTGATTTGCATCCTGCTGGTAACCTTTGTTGCATGTCATTCCCCATATTGTTGCCTGTCATCTCTCTACTTTCAACTGTCCAATAAAGGCTTAAAATGCTCAAAAAGAATTCATATGCTTGTACGGTACACTGTGCACAGCAAATAATGAAAAGCTTTTAGAAGCTATGTACTCTCTTTGATGTCTATCTAATGTAAAGAACTAGAATGGCCCTCAGTAGAGTGCATACCTCTGCCAAGGCCAAACAATAATTCACAAGTCTGGGAGGGCAGATTATTGTCTGGATCCGAACTAAATTATATGAAGTCATAGATTTCAACGGTACTAATAGGTCTGATTTGTCACATCAACATCCATGCATTATTTCCTGAGAAATGGTCAAAATTTGAAAATGTTTTATCTCGCAATGTTAAGGAAGTGAAGAAAAAATTCTTGTATCCATCCCTCCATCAAGTTTGGTACAAAATGGTTTATACTTTGCGTAATCCTGCTGACTAACTAACAAGCAAACAAAAATAAAGACAAGGGTGAAAACATTACTTCCTTGGCGGAGGTAACAAAAGACTCTTAGAGGTGTGACATTTAGGACAATATTTCTCCCTGAAGTTATTCTGCCTATACTCTTGGGAGTGTTCCCATGGCAGCGCAGAGACCCTGTGGTGGTCTTCACCATTCACAATGCAAATGCCTTCCATCTGAGAGCTAAAAGGGCGTGCTAAAGACCAACAGCCAAAGTTTTCTATGTCCCCACATCCTCAGTCATACTGCAGTACTGCTGCGGACACTAAAACTGAACTCGTTTTTTATGGCCATGTCTTTAACTAACCGCTTCTCAAGTCAAACAAACCTGTCATATTAAAGGTCTCTGACAGGCCTATGGTGGAAATGTCATTCATACTCTCAGCAGATTGCTGAAGATTTTTCATATTTCATAGGCTGAATATCAAACAAATTAACATAAACAACCATAAATCATATACACATATAAACACATATGAACATAAATCAACTGAGCTGAGCCAGTATCAGTTTCCTGCAGGATGCCTCATACATACTAAAAGCAATTCTGCACACCACTAGCATCTTTGCAATGAGGGAGTATCAATGGCAAGAAAGAAAGACAAGAAAGGAAGATATATACTGTTGAAGAAAGGAGACCCAGTTTATCAATTAATGTGCGCCATAGACATCAGATCGAAATGCACCCGTTTAAATAATGACAGACTCACCACCACTACCATTAATTGTCTCTCAGGGGTCAGCTGCAATCAGTCAGTTCATCATCGTTTTTTTTTTTAATGCCGAGCTCTTGGCGGAAGTCATACCTTTGCAGCCAGACGTTTGACGGCCACCTCCCTGCGCTGCTGCATCTCAGGGGTCCCTGGGCAACTGTTGGTCCTCAGTGTGTTGGTAGCACTGGAGGGTGGCGTGGGCTGTGGAGGTTGACTGAGGGGAAGTTCTGTGCTTGGTCCCCCACCACCTGGCAGAAACAGTATGAGTGTATGTCATATGACATATGATATTTTAAGTGTATAAATTGATCATTATTGGATGTTGAAAAGGCACATTACCAGGCAGTTTAGGCACTATTTAACAGAAGTTGGAAAGAGTTTTGATATTCATAGTGTCAGTGAATATACTCATTCTATTTCTACACTCACACAAATATCAAATACCAAATATCAATACATACAACTTGCAACTAATGTGGTTCTCACATACAAAGATTGAAATTAATTACTTTTCGGGGAGGCACTGGGACTGTTGGAGGCAATCTGACGCATGCGGCCTCCATGGCAGCTCAGTGCCACCAGCCGGGAGATTATGGCTGTCTTCCCATAGCCCACACTGCCCACCACTACAGCGCCGTGGTTCTCTGTGGATTCGCTGGCTTTCAGGACATCTTCCAGCTGCTGAAAGAGCCAATCTCGGCCCACGAACACAGAGTCTGTGGTGATGCTGGGCACCTCAAACAACAAGGGTTTGAGCATGATGTCCACAGGTTTGTAGGGAGAAAAACGAGCTGAGGAAAAGGGAGAGGAGACAAAACAAATCAGAATTATAATTGTATCATTATTGTTCTCACAAAAACAAAATATGCGATGTCAAAGATACTGCTTTTTTTCAGACAAAGGCAAGTTACTAAGGATACCGATTACTGACATGATTATGTCATGTTAGAACATCAACCATTTCACTGTAAGCTCTTCTGTGGCTTCTGAATGATGTGTCACGTAACTCTACATTAGATTTTAAGGAAAGGTTATCATCTGAATAGTTTTCTCCTTCCATGTACATCAAAGACGAGAACACTGTGGTCTTGAACATGTCCTTTTTCATTGTCTGCTTTAGATTGAATAAATGTTACTTTAAAAGCAATCACAATGTAACTGCGCTGGAGAGAGGACTCTCTGTCCATTCCACTTAAACAGTAATTTAATCTCAGAACACTTGTTCACTCAAGATCTAAGCTCTGCTCCTCTCTAATAATACTTGTACTAATACAACTACTAATAGTACTGCTACTGCTTTTACAGCTATTGCTCATACTACTGCTGATAGTTAAACTTACTACTATTATTGCTACGACTCTTTTTAAAAAGAAGCATACTTTAATTAATTAGTTTCAGTTTAATAATCTCTTAAATTTCTGTTTGCAGATTTCAACAAATTGTTTTTTTTTTTTTCTCCCTCAAACATCTTGAATGTTTAACTTTCCATGAATGTACTAATACTTTTCAGCCCCTGCGCCAAACTCCATTACCACATGCCAATAACTACATTGCCATGATGGATTACTTACTTTAAATACATTTTTATCTCTGCAAGTTATTTTTATACTGTACAACATACTTGAAATACTTGAAATAAATCAAAAGTACCAGCTGCTTGGACAAGGAGAAAATTGATTTATTAATCATTCTACTTTGGAAAGGTGGTTGGCAGGGCTCCTAAACATACAGGATGTTGAGTTAATATGACAAGGAATGCAATACCACTGGCACATTCTTTAAAATAACTATTACAGGTTCTTCAATGAAATGACTGTCAGCACATTTCACATTTAAGATGATGTCTGAGTGTATTTTTGAAGTTGTCTTCATTGTGATTTTATCTTAATGGCACAGAAACGTTTGCATAACACAGTTAGATATACACATAAATGTGGTTTCAATAAATATAGCTACAGAACATTCTTTTGGTCAACTGCTTCCAAAGATTGCCAAAATACTTTTGACCTGACTGACTATAACTCTTGCCCACACGCCCGTCTCTACTACAAAAAACACAAAACTCATTTCTACAACAGTTCATTACTGTAACAGTGAGTTGCACACAGCTGTCTTCTGTCTTTGGTAATAATCTATGTATCTATCTAATGTGATCTATGTATACATATAGAACATGAAGTCAGTCTGTACAGACATGGACTGTCTGTTCCTCAGTAATGATTTACCATCCACAGGGATATAAAATTAACATGATGCTGCTGTAACAACTTCATGCTTCAGGAGGTGTGGAAAAGGAAGTAGACGTTTTCAAAAGAGGGTTAAACAGTTTGAGTATCTAATGATGTTGTATTAAATTATTCATGTTCTCATCAAATATTCACTCTGTGGGATTTCTCTCAGTTAGACAGAGGATTCAAAACATATAACCAAGAAATAGGCGGGTGAACCAAGGAATCTTTACATGATTTTATCTGTAAAGCTAAGGAACAACCTAATTCTTCCAACATGTGTTCTGATAGTTCAGCATTAACAGCACCTCAGTGAGGCAATGTTTACATTGCATAATGCATTAGCATTTGGACAACTTTGCTTTTGGCTCTGAATTCAAACATATTGGATTTGAAATTAAACAGTGATTTTGTGAGGTTAGTAAGTGTTGACTTGGAACATTAATTTGAAGATGTTTACATCAACCTTGGATCAACCATGTTTGAATTGTAGCTCTTTTTATACATTACTGTGAATGGTATGAAGAGCAACAATTCCTAAACTGTTAATTCAATGTGAATATGGAAACCCCAAACATCATTACAGCTGAAACATAGCACTCTAACCTCATAATAGCTATCATTTATGTGTCATCATGTGCTGGGGTAGAACCAAAACAATGAAAAATATGTCACTGTCCATATCAACATACTAATCTTGACATCTTACAATCTGCTGACAGTAACTACAAATAGGTAAATTAAAAACACAAACACAAAACAAGAGAACTAGCTGATAAATATCTTAGCTGGTGTTTGTTTCCCAGGAATAACACATACTGTAGTCACCTTTAGAGTCCTGAGGTGGCCTTCCTCCTGTATTGTGCCAGGGTAGGCGAATGGATGTCCGCAGGGGGGTGTTACGCTGTTCATCAAGAAAGCTCAGGTCTTCCAGCTTTGTGGAACTGGTTGCTGGGGACAGAGAGATAGACAGAAAAAAGAGAAAGTGAAGCAGACACATTTTCAGTGTATTTGACACTACAACGTTAAGAGTAAGATTTTGTGGCACATTTGGCATCTCTGAGTGGAGATGAGTGAAGAGGAGTGAAGCCAGCGCGCTCTGACATTTGTAGCTTGCTTGAGGCAGTGAATGCAGGTACCAGTATTCTGTAGCAGTATCCATAAGACATGACAGACCTGCTCCCTCTTTTTCTTTGATTTGAGCTGACAGTTACACACAATATAGCTGTGAGAGGTCTGCCCCTGCCCTATAATGCAGAACAGACCACAGTAATTGTAAGTCAATGCACAACCATTCAAGAACAAGGCCAAATAATGTGATGCATTAAAAAACACTATCCATATTACTGTTGACGTTAATCTTGGTTTGGAGAAAAGAAAAATGTTCTACTACAGGTTAAACCTTTAATGTCTTAAAATATAATGGACCCAGAAAAAAATTTGGATGTTTGAAGTTACATTGCATCCAGATTTTGTTTTATTAAAGTCATCATTTCACAGCAGAAGGAGAAGACTTCTCAAAGCAGATGTTTTCAACCCCAAATGGATGATGTGTCCTTCTGAAACTGAATTCTGCAGATGAACTACTTGATGAGCCACTGATGACAAAGCAATTTGACTACCTGCTTGAAACATGGCCTGCAAGCATGATAAAGGATGTGCATTAGTGCAACTGGGTCTCTCTTTCAACTGCTGTTCACTGCTCAACAATGCAATCTCCATGGTGATCTATGCTCTCTTGGCCCTGCTGAAGAGCAGAATCAAGGTTGCTTCTTTCTACTTTGTCAGCAGCCTCAGCTGTGAGAGACTGTCACCAACACTCAACTGTTCTCTTCCCTCCCTCACTTGGTCGCTAACTTACTCTCTGGAATGTCCCACTAATTAAAACCCGTCTGCTGACAACAGAGTAACAGAAAACTGCCATCAATAAAGCGTTGATGGGAATAAAAGAAGGCCTTGATGGTTACTTTTACTGCAGTGAATGGTGTTTTCACAAGAAAATATAGAGGACA
This sequence comes from Seriola aureovittata, assembly GCF_021018895.1. NCBI lineage: Eukaryota > Metazoa > Chordata > Actinopteri > Carangiformes > Carangidae > Seriola > Seriola aureovittata. The sequence continues at coordinate 15,149,349 of NC_079374.1, forward strand.
AAGTAAAACTTGCAACAAAGAAAATCATCAACAAAGGTAAACACACATAATGCAAAGTTAGTCGGTGCAGAGCAATACAGCACGAACACTTAAGCGAATCTGATCCTAAGGCTAAACTAAACAGCTACTTACATCCAAAAGCAGGGCCTGGAAGGACAATGGGAATTCTCAAAGCCCTCCCCTTGTCCCCAGCGTGGAATAGATTTGGGCAGGCATACAGGCAAGTAGGCAGGGTGCAGACCCTCAGCTAAATCTGTGGAGAGTGCTCCCAGTGGATGAGCTCACCGAGGGCACAAAAAAAACGATTCCTCTGCCCCAATGCTCCCATGCAGGCACACTGGCAGCATTCAGCTGCTGAGCTGAGGGCTTGGCTGCCCCCTCTCTAGTGCTCAGCCAGTCACAGCATCCAGGCACTCACTAAATGAATACAGAGGAGTGTCACCCTCTCTGCACTCACTATACACATGCATAGAGTTCTGTCTGCATGCATTTGCACGCACACACGCACACACACACACACACACACACACACACACACACACACACACACACACACACACACACACACACACACACACACACACACACACACACACACACACACACACACACACACAAAATTTGGTAAGCAAGCAGCAGAGGGTGAAAAGGGAGTGAATTAGAGGAAATATAAATGGAAAACCAAGAAATTTATTCTCCAGTGGGTTATTACAGTTTATAATGGGCAGCTACTGTCATATTAATCAATGATCCTGGCTGAAGTGGGGTGAGGGATAAGATTGTATGTGTGTGTGTGTGTGTGCGTGTGTGTGTGTGTGTGTGTGTGTGTGTGTGTGTGGGGGGGGGGGGGGGGGCAAGACAGATGTGGTAACAGAGGTGGAGAGAGGGAGGATGGACAGGGAATCTACTCTATGCAGCAAATTGCCACTAAAGCCCACTACTGACATCAGCAGAACACATAAAGACATCTTTTTTTCCCTTCAGATCTTTTCAAGATTTCTGTAGAGGAGAAAGCTAAAGCCACATTGAACATTATTCAACACACGGCTCATTTTTTCCCCCAGTGGTCCAATAAGTAAAGACTGAGAGTAATACTCACTTTGACTTAAGTAATTTAAATGCACACACTATTCCTATCTGTGGTATTGCATCCTTCACCATAACCATTTTTCCTTTTTGTTAAGTCATATCTCTTGTTATCCACAGTTCTATCAAGGCCAAGAATTCCCCCTAGGATGTCTTCACATCCCTCCAATCCACCTCTTCAATTCTTTTTTACCTCAAGTCTCTGGATTCCCTCCTATTCTTGTACACCGCTACTCACTGATAAAACACACATATGATACCTTGACGTCTGTGCTTGAAGTGACTTTGAAGCTGCCCAAATGTGTATTCTGATGAAAATGGGATTCTTTTTTTTTTTTTTTTTTACCTCAGGCAGGTCTGCCCTTTGAAACCTTCTCTTCTGTGTTTCCCATGACAGAACAGAGAAAAGGGCCGAGCTCCTCTGCTCCAACCACTGCCCCCCCTCCCTTTATATCCCTGACTTGGCTCTGGTTCTCCTCTTTACCAATGGATACAATCAGTACTCTCATCACCTGGACCACTGTCTTGCCTTTTCAAGACAGTGCAGAGTTCATTGTGTGACATTGTATGAGTGAGGATGAAAGACAGTTTTAAGAGTAAGGCTGGAAGTTCTGTGAATTACCTCTAAAATGAGAGGCAAAATATTTGGCTGCTATAACACAGATGGAAGTCTTATTACCACTGTGATGAGTTTGGGCGATAGGACCAAATTATTACTGTGATAATTATCACAGCCTAATCCTCATTAATTAGTTACAACATTTAGCTAAGTATTTAAATATCACACAGTAAAGTAAGTAAGCTCATTAGGGGTTATATGAGAACTTTGACCCTTGAAATCTTGATATATGGAAATTATATGGAAAAATGAAATCAAATGGAGAGACAAACTTAAAATATATACTTCATTATTACCCACCCATCCCTAGTGAATCCTCTGTTCTAAACACCTTAACATCACCTCTACCTCCAGCCCTCCTCTGACCTGTTAAGTCAAAATCCCTTTTGCTTAAGACGAGTAAGTGCTAAGTGGAAATTAGGTGGCCTGCATGCAAATTTGGCTTGTTACCATGGAAACTTTAAAATTCCTCTGGCTGCAATAGACCACTTTCTTGATCAAAGGTGAAAAATTAATATGTTGAAGAAAGTTTCAATTCCTGCAAACTGCCAGCACTGACTTCAGTCACTATTTTCTTGTTATAAAGCTTGGTAGAAGGAATTATGATTGTGAAGATTTATGATTTCTTTTCGAGTTTTCAAATTTACAATGCTGCACTTTGAATTTTAAACTTTTTCATACTGTGGGATGCACAGGAGACTTTCTTTCTTACCCTTAGATAAGCTTACCTCCATCACTAGTTTTGGCAGACCATGCCCTCAGTGGGGCCACTGCCAACTGTAACCTTAACCATCTATAATCTGAACACAAACAACCTTTTGAATGGTGAAACTTGTTGAGAGTGGTACAAAGCCTAGGAGTACAGACTACCTGAAATATTCAACTCAGTGTAGAGAAAGCCCACAGACCCATAGCTGTTGATGGCCAGATCAGAACCAAATATGATTAGATCAAACGAGCAGCTTGTTACTTTGATTTGATACAAGAATCTCCAAGAAATAGAAGACGAGGAAGAGTGTACAGCCAAGCTCCTAATATCAGCATGCTAACACGTTCACAATGGGAATACCAACAAGCTCATGTTTAGCAGATAAATGTTTACCAAGTTCTCCATGTCAGTTTAGCATTTTACCATGTCTGATATCTCCTAATTAGTGCAAGAGTAACAACAAAGCATAGCTGAGGCTGAAGGGAATGCTATTAGTTTACTAAGTATTTGGTAAAGAGCCACACGGCTGAACAAAATTAAAGTTTGATCTGATAATGGCGACACATAAGAAGTTATCGCCAAAGTAATTACAAATCATGCAATAGGGAATATTTAGATCTTTATCAAATTTCAATATTTTAAAGTTTCATTGCTAAAAAAGCATATAATTATAAAATAACCTCACTGCACTGTACAAGCTTAGAAACACAATAAAGAGCGTAAAGTATATTTTCTCCACAGAAACTGCAGGCACAACTTGAAACACAGGTCAGGTCATACCTAACTAACTCTGTGCCACGAGCTATAACTAGGAAGAAGAGAGACCTTGGACATTAGGATATTCATGCAGTCATAACAGTTGCATAGTTCCTTAACAGCTTTTGCATAATTCTCAATAGTGATGTGCTGTTAATCAAACTTAGACAAATGGCTCTGTTGTGGCAGAGAGTAGTGAGTTAAGACTCTGACCCTTTGAGATTGGGCATTTGGCAAGTTCTGATCCTTCACTGGAGTGTCACTGTGCAGAATTTAACACAGCTCCTCAAAGCTCAAGCAGATTGATCGCTGCAACGGTTTTTGTTTTGCTCCTGCTGTGACAGAGTGGCTCTTCAGAGCTCTCTGAAAGTGGACATTTTAAAAGATGTGGCTGTGACCTTTTGAGAGAGCTCAAGGATATGAATGGGTTATCCGTTTTCTCTTTGCTTTCTTTTCAATCTCTGGTCTCAACAGATCAATGACTACATAAAACCAGGGGCAGAATTGAATATCCATGGCTACCTAAAGAAATCAATGCAGACATGTCTTCAATCAGGTTGCAAAAATTACAGCAGGCACTACTGTCTTAAAAACTACCAGAGAACACATAAGCTTACAGCATATCAGATGAAAAAGTTACATCATACCTTCTTGTTCCATAACTACAAAGAGACTACAGTATTATCAAATTTAAAAAGCCATAACTCGTCTTTGTGCAGCAGTACTGCACAAGTTCGAAAGGCATGATTTTGTAATTTGAGAAAATTACTGTCTGACCTTTGCAAACATTTCTGAGATTTCCTAATAAAACACAGATGTGAGCTCATGATTACTCAAACCTTACCTTGTCCAACGTTTTGAAAGAGAAACAACAAATCCTAGGATTTGCTTTTCAACACTCCAGAGACTTAGCTGAGGACAGAGTCTAACAAAACATCTTGGATCCATTATCACTGGTGAAGGTATCACAGAGCGTGAGTTTGGCCAGAGGAACAGAGGACTTTGGAGTACACACAAACAATGAGTGTGTACTGTACCACCATGGCTCAGACCACAAAGCTTTGCTGAATAGCTAAACACCACAGAGGCACTGTAGCACCATTCCTCAGCCACAGTGACCCTAACTCAGTCTCCCTGTCTCAGTAACCCAACCACAAGCAGCTCAAGCTAAGATTTCAAAATCATGGAATTCCAGTGGCCAGAATTAATACAACCCTTTGACTCTGTAAGCCTTTTTTTTTTTTTTTTTTTTTAAAGGCTTAACTTGAATGACTCAAAATAGAATTCTTATTACCTTAATATAATGAGGAGTAAGGGTGGCGAGAGTGCAAGACACAAGGGATGAAATTTTGCTCAAACCATGTGTTCATAGATTCAACTTCTGACACAAGTTTCAATTTGAGCAAAAGGTTAGTGTTGTTAATGTGCTGACCAGGCACTTGAAGAAATGACAATACAGGCTAAATCCAACATGCCATCAATTGCAAGATCTGTTTTCATATTCTAAAATCCTGGATTGCAAGAAACAATAAGGAAACCAGAGCCGTGAAACAAATTATGTTACCGCTTGTAACTACCTGAAATGTGAGGGCAACACTATTGAGAATAAAATCATGAAACATGTTTTAAAATGTGAGGTGAAACTGAAATAATTCACATTTATTGTGTCTCATCTCTCTGCCATTTTAGTTATTCTTTGGCGATTTTTTCACCTAATCTGGATTCATTTATTTGGTGGTTATACAACTGTGACTGATAGTCACTGAATTGAGTGATTTATAATATTATACCATACTGAAAAGAAACAAGATTTGATCTTGAATAGGATATCAATGAATGAAACACAATGAACCAAACTGAATCATTGTTAAGACAGAAATTTATTACATTAGTAAAAAATGTTGGTTGAGAGCTGTCTCGGAAGGCTTTAAATACGGCGCTGTAGAAAAAAGGACTGCATTGCACTATGATGCATACAGAGTGAGCAAGTAAAAGATTTTCCCAGAGAGGTTCTCTGGAAACACAAAGAAGCCCAGGAAAAAAATGCCATTCACATTTCTTTCAGGCTCCCACACAACCCTTACATGAGGTCAGCTATGAACTTTAAAACAGTGTATTTTGATATGAGATGGATGATAAATATCTGCAGGGCGAGCTGGGGTTGTGGTTGTGACAACTATTTAAACGCTGCCTTAAAAGATATTTTCGATGAAGAATGGTGGCCAAGGCACTTTACCTTCTTAGACTAACAGCAAAAGATACAATTAAAAACTGCTCCTAAAGAGGCATCTGAATTCAGCCCCGTCTGCTGTGACAGATGGTTTGTGCCAACATTTGTTTGATTTGCCGCAGCGCATGTAGTTTCCAATGTAGCCCAAGGAGAAGCTAGCCACAGTGTGAGAGTGTGTGTAGGTGTGTTCACCAAGGCAGTGCAAATGACACTTGTCGGTAATATGCCGACATTCCTTCTACATACATTGCTAACATTCTAGAAGCCAAGCTATACAGCAGTTGATTGGCATCAGACAGATGGACAAAATCCACTTTGCCTTTGAGAAAATTTGGCCTTCGTGCGTCAACTGTCTGCAACATTATATCGTTCTTTCAGTTGTCTGTTATAGTTACCACAATGTTCCAATGATAAGTCAATTGATGAAAGGACAGTACAGTGTTTGAATTGAAGGCGAATGGTGAAATCATACTGGATGTATATTTTGCTTTATTCAAGGTACAACCTGAGTGTGGGTTGCCATGTAACAATGAAAAAGTAAGGTTTCATTGTTGCCTATTTTCAAAATAGTTCTCTATGAAAACTGTTGACTACAAGCTCTGGGAAATATATAAATATCCATCCATCAATCCATTTTCCAGCACATGTCAGGGTCAAGGGAGCAACAATCCCCCACCCCCAGTATGTTGTGTGTCTGCTCCAGGGGCACCTCCCATTGGGTACCTCTTGGATAGCTCCACAGATTCTCAAGCAACCTTAACTTTCTCCTTTCAGCTTCATAAAGATGTAGTTCTACTCAGAGCTCCTTTCAGATGCCAAAGTACTTCACACTATGCCTTAAGATGAGCCCAGACACCCTGGGAAAGAAAATGTATCTAAATGTTTATACCTGCAAGCTCCCTGTTTTGGTCACTTCTGAGAGCTCATGACCATCTAACTGCTGGGATGTGACAAAACTGGAGAAATGAGAGTTTCGCCTTCATACTTACATAGGGAGAAGGGATCATTTATCAGTTTCTATCTCAAGTTTTGCATCGACACATTAAAGCAAATTATATGCAGCCATTATATTTATTTTCATGTTGGATCTCCATGTCCTTGTTCAATGTCAAGGACAAATTGGCAAATTCACAGCAGACACATTGTTATCCTGTGTGCTGGTGTACAAAGCCAGACAACGAAGACAAGTCATCGAGGTTCTGGCAAACAGAGTGAATGCTCTAATGATGAATACATTTCTGTTTGCTTAGCACAATGGCATCTCTTCCATTTAACTCCTACCTGCTTCAGTAATTGCTTCTTTAGAATAATTTTCTTTCTATTGAATACAATTTCCTTGAGAACCAACAGAAAAGAAGCACTGTCCCTGGCACACCGTGATACCAATACAGATGGGTTTGGTCCACAAATGAAGTTGTCTCTCCATGTCGTCAATGTCCTCTCCCAGGGCTTTTTCACACGGCGTAAAATCTAAGGTGTGATTTTCACAGGTCCCTAGAGGGCAACGCTGCATAACTATGACATCAGCCCATAAACTCTTGGAGCACACACGCACAGAGACGAGCACACTGGCGTTCACGTGCAAAGCAACACACATAAACAGTCAAATATTTCCTGGTCTGTTAGCTTTATGAGCCAATGTGTGTGCGCTGTTCAGGTTTATGTTAGGATAAAATAATGATGAGATGTACAAGGGTATAGATTAATGGAACAACGGAATGGGCGATGAACAGGCATGTTCAGCACTTTGCCTTTAACAATGTGGGCACAAATTCAGTTACAGAACACAACACTAGCAAAGTGTTATGAAAGAGCAGTGCGCAGTGTGTGAAATACATACATAAGCTATGGTATGTATTCTATGTCTGAGACCAGGGTATGCACCAACCATGTACTATTTGTTCCGCTTCTATTTCTAGTACCCAGTCTACCTTTCTGTCTTACTGATACACCGATGGATAATTTTATATTCAGACTACCATCATCAGTTAAGTTGGCTACTTGTTGCAAATTGTAAGATGACCCTTTGTCTTACTAACTGGTGTGACCAGAGTCCACTTAAATTTTTACTCCCCCCACCCCCGTTCTGCCCAGTCTGCCCCTGCTGTTGAAATTTCCCTGTCATTTCCAGTCAATCACCAGTGGACTCATCTGCGAGTATCATGCAGTGTGACATACAGTTCATCTTCTCTAAAAACTTTTCATTTGTTTATTTCATTAGCTTCTGTCAGCATCACCCATCCCTTCATACAATCTTCATCTTCCAGAGAAGATTGTTTTTCCGTTCATTTTCTAGCCTGTAATAGCCATAACAATCAAATATGTTCCTATTAGTCTAACCAACCTAATAGCAAGCACATGCAGCATGGTCCCCTGGGTATGGGCTAAGCTAACTAGCATGTGACTGCAACTGGAGCTGCACTCTACATTGCTGGTGAGCCCAGTTCACTTACATATTCAAATCCATCCTTAGTTGAATCTATAGGTATAACACAACTGAAGTAACTAGTTCAAGAACAGCATTCAGTGAGGGCTTGATTTTTGTTGGTATTTGCATCAACTTGGTCTCAACCTGCCTTTTGAAATCCCTGCAATGGTTCAAGTTTTAAAGGACGATATAAAACCTATGGCTTAGAAACAGCAGAAACAGAGGGAGACCTGAGAATGGAAAAGGGGGGAGGGGGTCGTGAGGGATATCAACAACTGTGACAGCTGTGTGGATATGGCTAGCTGAGCCATAACAGGGAGGTTCCAGGGGCAGGAATGCAGAACAGATCAGCCAGACAGTGGCTTGCGCTTAGGTCCGGCATGGCAGGCCAGGCCGAGGCACAACACGCAACAGCTGCCTAATCTCCAACTTCTGCCTTGATACCCTGCTCGTCTTTGAAAAGCACAACCTGTCTTCCGAAAAACACTAAGTAACCCATTCGCTGTGTATCTACACATGTTTTTTTCCTGTCTTGTCTGTCACTTGCTCAGACTAGAAATGACACGCCACTTGTCAGCCTCAGGCACAGGTCATAACATAGCGTGACAATATTGAACTGACTGTCAACGCAATGCAGGGAGACACCCAAGCACAGAATCACAGTTTTCCTGTCAACATAATAAAGGTTACTAGGCTACAAGAAGAAAGTTTAAGTAAAATGTTTGGCGTGATGCTGAATCAGAGGTATACAGATCCATTCCTCTCTCTCCTCTGCACAGAAGACATCCAGATGTCAAAAGCTCAAAAACCAAAGGCCCATACCTGCTACCGAGTTCGGCCTCGGCATCATGAGGGATGAAGATGTCTGTGGTGGGTACGGAATGGGTCCCTCAGGTGAGTGACTTGGAGGCTGTGGTGGCCCTGATGCCCCTGCTGATATGTTGGACTGCTGCTGGTCTGTCCTGGATGGGGTGTCAGCTGGCGTTGCTGTGGCACTGTTGGAGTCTTCTTCAGCCACAGGAGAGCAGGTGTCAGCCCGCACGCTCTGTGCCAGGCCATGGCGTCCGCTACCTCTCAGGCTGCCATCCTTACTCCACTCCAGGCTGGAGCCGCTGCGGTCATCATTCTCCGAAGAACTAGTGATGGTGGCTGAGAGGAGATCCAAGCAGAGAGGCGAATTAAAGCGGGTGATTAGGTAAGATGGAGGAAAGAGATGAGAAATATGAGAGTAATGTTCTGTGTGATATGAATTTTTTTCTTTATTTACCTCTGGTGAGTTACTGAGCTATAATTGAACTTTTAACTTTGAATAACTCCCTGATTTTCTTCACTTCTTGATGTTTATTTACAACGACAGCCTGCTTTCACTAATAAACTGGAAAGCACAAACTCCTGAGCACAGACTCCTCTAAGGCCTTTTGTTTTTTCTTTGCTTTTATTCAGTTGAAACATCAAACACTGTAAACAGCGACTGGATGCTGTATTATGAACCAAAATACACATTTTAACATTTAGAAAATGTCAGAAAAAAGTGAAATAGTTTTAAAAACCGTTTTTAGTATTTTTTACTAAAAAACAAGTTTAAACAGGTGTTTTAGTTACATGAGAACAAATCCTTTAATCCTCCCCCAGGCCAACCCATCCCTTTAACACCAACCCAAAAGCTGAGTGACAGGCAGCTGGATACAAAAACATCAATACAGACAGAGGACTGGAAGTCACTGGCCAGCTGGTTGTGTTTGCATCACACATTACTAATCTGGATTTCATAATGCTGCGGCATGTTGCGTCATCACTAATATTAATATAACAAACACATCCTGGACAATGTGACTACTGTGATGTATAACTGGGCAAATATGAAGTCATTCATGAAAGCAGACATGTCTAACCCTTCTCTCAGCAAAGCATTGGCAGTCACCACAGTATAAAAAAGGTTACAATGATTGCTCACTTGGTTTAAATAGAGCGATGGCAAATTATATATTATTATTTATTTAAACATGTGGATAATTTTTCTTTATGAAGAGCAGGTGCTATAGGCCTGTTATAGCTCCTCCCCCAGGAACCTCATGAAGAAACTCTTCTGTTTTGTAAATGTTAAGACATTGCAAAGTCAAACTTCAAAGACCAGGGAGCATTAATCACAGGCTGGAATCTCACTTGTGGACACAACATAGCTTTGTTCTTTTCCATGTCCTGTCTTATTAAGGCAGGTAGGTGGGAAGTTTTGATTTGACACAAGCAAAGTAGCTTTACAATGAAATGGACTACAACACCTGCTATGCGACTGTCTCAACCTGGCTGGAAGCCTGTTGATGCTCCATGCTGGAAGATACTGTATCACAGTTTCCATTTATAATTTAGCAGTGAGCAATGATATTGCTTCGGGGGGATAGAGTGACTGACTCTTAGTAAGCACTTATGTCAACTCAGCTAAATTGGAAATCCAAATTGTTGTGTTATATCTGGCTTTAGCATTTAGCTTTCTACTGCAGTGCAATCATGTCAGTCAGTTACCTAAATAACCATAGTTCTTTCAGAAATTAGTTAAGTTCATCTGAGGATATCTGCAGTTATCATACAGTTACTATTTGCTATTGAATCCTCACTACAAACATTCAAACCCCATTTTCAGAACGAAATCCTAACATTTTATAGCCCATGGAGGCTTTGTGAGTAGAAACGGCAGACGGATTAATACATGAATAGACGTCATCTTCCTGTCAGCTTGTGTAAATCCCCAGATGTCTTACAGGGCTATTACTAGAGATACAGTACAATGTCAAACTCTGGCAACTGTCACCCCAATGATCTCTCATACCAGAACAGCTCTATACAAACCCAATAACTGACACATGGTAGAAGATGAATGCAGTCTGACACAAATCCTATTCAGTCGTAATAGGTTTAACAGAATGATGAATGACTGACACCATGCAGGTAAGACTCATAAGGTGCACACGAGTTAACAATTCTCAGAATATCAATTAAAAATAGAGGAGCTTCACAGGAAACACTGTAGCAAGTGATTGAAAAAAGAAAGTGTGCTAAGGAATCTGTGCTAACTGTTGAATTTTGCAGAATAAATACTAAAATAAATAAGTCAGCAGAGTCTTTGTCATTATCTATTATATCAAACCTGGCAACTGATGCAGCCACCGGTAAGCTGGCTGTAGTAAATGAGAGGTTGGTTTTTGTCATTGCCCTGAGGTGGGGTATTACCAATCCTGACTAAGCTATTGATTCACTGTGCCTTGTTGCCCATTGGATCGGCAGCTGACTTGGCTCATCACTCACATTCCTAGCATGGTTACCGACTATTTTGGCAAAGGCACCACAGGTGGGTTTAAACTGCAGTGAAGTCAGTTTGAAGCTGATTATTTGACAGACACTCTATAATTTGGTTTATATTATGTGGGTTCAGATATGAATGTCAACCAATATTGAGCAGTTTAGTTTTGCATCACCCTGCACGATTTGAGACAATTGCTTCAAATACAAGTGCAGTGAAACGGTAAAATATTTCCACCGGGCAGCTTTAAGCTGCTAGCTTCAAATGAATGGCGTGTTCTTGAAAACAAACAAAGTTGTGTTTACATTCACTATCACCCACAAAAACACAGTGTGTATCCTTGAGGCCTGACAAGCATGTTGAATGCATTTACTTCCTCACAAAACACTTGGCCAAAACCAATTTAAATAAAAAATAAAAAAAACAAATACCTGCAAAAGGAATGTATCCTAGTGTGTGTTTGGGATACGAACAAAACAGGAACCCAGTCATAAAAACATTGCTCCATAGCTCTACTATTGGTCAAAAGCTCCACAGGCTACATTTAAGGATATTTGCTGGTAATTTCTCACCTATGATCCCGCTGTCCTTGCTCTCAAGTGTGGAGCTGGGGCTGGTGATGGTCCCACAGGGGCTGGAGCGGCTGAGAGGTGGGCGGCTGGTTGTGCTGTTGAGTGTTGAACATGGGCTGTCAGTGCTGGGAGATGCCGTGCTGCTGGTCAGCGTAGAGCAGGGGCTGATACCCTGGCTAGTCACAGAGCACTGAGGAGAAGGGAGACAAGGGTGAAGTTACACCAAGAAAGTGCTCTACTAATCAATTATTTCAATGAAGTATGAAGTCAACTCAATATAATCTATCATCTGGCAACATGTTCACATCCCTGCAGTATGAGCAGTAATAAATACAACAAAAACAATTTTCCAACTCTACTGTGGAAGGAGAATTGAGAGAATTTCAAAGAACGCTTTAATCAAAGATTGGACGTGGTCTTTTTGACCTGGATCATGTGAAAGTAATGTGAAGCATTCCCTCACAAATAAACAAGCCTTTCACGTGTGAGCATGACACATAAACCGAAGGGCATAAGCACTGTAAATGGAGCAGGGCTCGAAAATTACACAGTCATATATCTGGAGGGACCAAAATAAGCCTGAAGAGAATTTCACAAGGGAAGAGCTCTCAACTTTGTTGTGACACAATAGATACCTTTCTAATGTCATCAAGCCTGTCTGACAAGCATACAGCAGCTGGATCTTTGTTTGAGCTAACTGACAACCGTAGAAATCCAAATTAAAGCTGGTTTGTCCTGTTTCCCCATCATCCTTCAACTGTATTCTGATTCTAAACAATGTACTGTAGCTAAAGGTCCTTCTTGTCCCAGCATAAGAACCAAAGCCTTTAACAGTTACACACCACAGAGAGTGAGCAAGCTTATTGCTCAGTAAGCTTTGAACCAGTTCCTCCCACAACCTGGTCCATTGACATTGCGTCCTATAAATTCAACAAACTTTATTTTTCCACCAAGGGGCAGTTTCTTTGGCAGACACAGCACTATCTTTACAGACAAATAGACATGAAACAAACATGTCCACAATTAGCTTCAATAATCCATTCAAATCAGAGGAACAAAATTACCTAAAAATAAAACACCCCAATTAAATCTACTGTAAGCCCAGGTCCAATCAATCTCATTCATTAAAAAAACTAGTTTGTTGCAGATATTTTGCTGCTTGAGGGACTTTCACCCACAGCTGGCTTCTCAAGCAGCACTTCCTGCAAGGCTGTCTACTGCCTCAAACAAACTGCACCAATTAAACTCTCAACATAAGTTTCTCAAACCATTTCTAACATTATACTTGACCTCAAACATCCGTAACCATCCTGTTTTTAAGTCCTTCTCACATACTGGATTGTTACTGCACTAAAATCTATGAAGATAATTCTTTTCTCCAACTGGAACAGTACTTACTTCGAATGTGTATTGATTAAAAGTGAGGTTGTTAAACAAAAGAAATCTTTCTCCTGCTTAAAACATTTATTTTTGTGAAAGTGTGTTGTACACAGCAACACAATATCACACGCCTGTTTCTATAAATAATACAGCAAAGTCTAAAAATGTAATTAGGTAATTATCCTCTAATAGGCACCACAGGCCATAATGTTTTGGGAAAGTCACCAAAATTAACATCGGTTTAACTGGACTGAAAAGAAGATGAGACATATTTGCATCCTTTCTGGAACAAATCTCATCTAGCTCAACCCAGTCAAACAAAATAGCAAGCCTCACCAATTCTTCATCAGTTGGAGAGAGACATGGGACTAACCTCTGATTCAACATGCGCTGACTGTTGCTGTTTAAAGCTCTACATGTTTGTACAAAGGCGTGCTGAAAGAATACAAGCAGCAGAACAGGAGGGATACTGCATGTCTGGCAGCACCATTAACAACTTGTGGAATGCTCATATTAGCAACATAACATTTCCCATTTCCACATCGCTGTGCAACTTCCAGCCTGAGGCTGCAGCCCAGAGCTCATGCTTATCACTCTTATCAAGAAAGAGCCAAACAAATTACTGACATTTAATAATTTACTTTAAGGCAGATCCAAAAACAACATGCTGAGCTAAAGATATGCTGTAAAACAGCAGTATGGAGGGAAAGAGAATTGCTGGCAGATGACAATAATGTGCTCCTCCCCATTTGAGCTCTGAGCACACACCTACATGCACACAAACAAACAAAGTAAAAACCATTACATGTCTATATTGCCTGTCTCCTCTTTTGACATCTGAACTAATGAACATGATTCCTGAAATACTTTGTAAGCCTCTTTTACATTTCTACGATTGCCGGTTCAGTGTCAAAACGTGTCCAAGACACGAGACGAGTGAGGCAAGAGTAGCATGCTGGGCTCTGCTCTGCTCTTCACACAGCCCCAGCTTAATTAGTAGAGCCAAACAAACTGAGGCTCAAACCTAGTATAACTATTTCTGGACCCGCGCTCAGACACTCTTGTTACATACTCAAGAGCCCCTGGAATAGCACTCAAGTTACTGGGAGACTAGCACACCACACTAGAGCTCTTGCACTGAAATAAAACCACTTTTCAAATAGGCAGTTACTTTCTTTAAAACATGTTAAACAAAACAGTTTGACAGTTACCGTTGGTTGTGGTGCCAAAAATCCTCCTAAATCCTCATACAAAAAAATAAAAATAATAATGCAAAGAGGAAAAAATAATCAAGCTGCAACAGAAAATCCATTCTTCTGTTACACTGTAACAACTCCCTCCTCCTCTCATCCTTTCCATCTCTCCTCTATCTCTATCTGTGCGCTGCAGCGGTAGCAGCAGCTGCTGTTGGAAGAGGGAGGGAGTTGGAGGGGAGGGAGAAAATGAAATACCTTCTTTTCATTCTTGTCGTCCATAGGTATGCGTGCCGTACCCGGGATCCCTTCTCCCAGTAAAAAGCCCAGCCTTGTCATCAGTTCCTGGGTGGCAGGGGAGGAGGAGCTTGGCTGTTTCTCTGCTTGCAGCACTAGAAAAGAGAGAGAGAGAGAGAGAGAGAGAGAGGGAGAGAGATAAAGAGAGAGAGAGAGAGAAAAAAAAGAGAGAGAGAAAAAAAGAGAGAGAGAGAGAGAGAGAGAAAGAGAAATTCTCAATGTTAGCGGGCAGATTCCCTCTCTCCACTGGATGGCCCACACAGGGGCCACTTTGCCTGCCCTGCCCTCCTCAGCTCTGCTCTGAAATGCTATGCTGCACTCTCCAGCTGCTGCTGATGTAGTGCAGACCTGGAGAGGGGGAGCAAAGAAGAGCAAGGGAGAGAGAGAAGGGGGAGAGAGAGTGGTGGGGGTGATAGTTTATGTGTGTGTGTATGTGTGTGAGAGAGAGAAAGAGAGAGAGAGAGTCTGAATACATGTGAATGTCTAGCATTGTTAAGAAAGCACTGTGTGTGTGTGTGTGTGTGTGTGTGTGTGTGTGTGTGTGTGTGTGTGTGTGTGTGTGTGTGTGTGTGTGTGTGTCCAGCAACACGCCTTGAGTGCCAATTCCAGGGCTTTCTGGTTGTTTACAGCTCTCACTCATAGAGCCTCTGAATATCAATGAGTGGACGTGGTCTTTTTCCAACACAGCTTAGAGTGTCTGCAGTCTTAACTCTGGAGCCTTAAAACATGTTTAGACTGCAATTTCAAGGTTGGGGTGCCACCCACAAGGCAGAGACCACGTGCAATCTTTTTCTTTTCTGTTTAAATGTATTGCCTTTTTGAATATATTAAAACCCTCCCAAAAACACTGGGGATAAATATGAGCAACTACCTGTGCTGAAACTCAGAGCGTTTTATCATCCATTCATATCTCAAATGTAGATGTGGCAAATGAATCAAGAAGACAGAGTCAAAACATTCCCTTAGAAAAACTGACCTGATCTGACCACTATACAAACAGATGGGGGGGGCATCCAAGGTACAAAAGCTCATTATACAGCTCTCTGTCAGCACCTTTTCCTCCTCTCCTTCATTTTCTCCTTTAGCCTCCTTCTTCCACAGTTATTAATAATGCTGGCAGTAAATCTGATTAAATACAAACAAAGTTCACCGGTACAGTCTACTGCCAAGCTCTGTTCAAGTCAAAATCAAGCCACCAAACACACAGACATCTTTGACATGCAAATACCCATATACATTTAACGTGTTCCCCTTCACTGTGAATGTGCATTCATTATAATCAAGTAATTACCTTCAAGCTACAACAATTTGTTATTTGTATTTTTAATCATTTTTATGTTAAAGGGAAATGTATTGCATTATACAGACAGGTGTTTCCATAATTTTTTGGACCCCATTTATGTCAGTGAGTGAAGGCTAAATAACGGAAACACTTCTCTGTATAATGCAATACAGTATATTGCAGTAACAGTGTAGCAACATCATAGGTCACTGGTCTGGTAAGGTTTAAAATGATCCTGTATGGTACTTCCAACAGTGACGCCACTATTAGCCTTTTCAAGGCTGTCTTATCGTTGAAAAGTAGCTGTTTTTTTTTTTGGTTTTTTTCCCAGACATACAAAGCATGCCTAATCAAGCAGATTGTACAAGTGGTGAGAACTAATTCACCACTAATTTAATAACACCAACGCTTCTTGGATTTTCTTGTAAACGTATGCTGGTGGTCATGATTAAAATGCAGCCGATGCCGTTATAGAACTACAGGAGAAATGTAGTGATGGAAGAATAAACCATGCCAGCAATTTATCAAAGGCTTCTGTACAAAACAGAAGTAGCCATTATGGCCTGGCACATGTTAGGCATGTGTCTTCTTCCTTCAGCCAAGAACAAAATGTGTTAGAGAGGATACTTGTCTTGTAAGTAATGGCAGACAAGCACATATCTCTAAGTTGAGGCTGTGCAGAATATTTACGTTACCCCTTTGACGTCTGCCTGGTTTCTGATGTAATTATGCTTTTATGTTGGCACTGCCTTTCAGACAGTTGCACCACCTCTTATAAAAGTACTTGCTTTTAATTTTTAGAAATTGAAATATACTATAGGCCTGAAACGAGACATAATAATACTCAAACAGGCCCCAAGGTTTTCTTGCTCAATTAACTGAAGCTTTTGTTTATATAGAAACAGACACTGAATGCTAACCTCATATGCACTGGCTGCTGGGCTTTCACTACCTTTTCTCCATTGCAAATACCATGCAGTAAAAAAGAACATACATTGAAAATCTACCTTTTATAGGGAATGTCACCCTGCTCACGTAAACGCATGAGATGAGTCTTTGGAGACCACTGGTGCAAAGACGACGCTGAGGCCTGAATGACGATGACAGTGATTTTATAGATAGTTTCAGGGTCACTGGATTATAGCACACATAATGTTAAGTCTTCACACAGCAATGTAATCATGTATAAGGGAAGTCATGCTCAATTATCATTTACTCATCGAAACATGCACAAATCTTAATAACCGGGAACAGGAGTGTGTACACTTGTTGGCCTTGACAATGTGTGGAATGTAAGTGTTCAATGCTGTGTTCTTTGGCATTACCTTACTGTGACACTTATATTTGATTTTTCTGTCATTAATTCTATTTAAGAAAAAAAAAAAAAAAGCAATAATGGAAATGATGAATTATTAGTCTAAATCACTTTCTGTGTAACATCATAGTAGTATAACTGAGATTCATGTTCATAATGAGCAAAAAGGTGTAAAATTCAACTATGGACAGATATCATCTGTATTGAAAGCTGGTTGTGGTTCAATAATAATTTGAAGTACACAACAACACATTGCAAGCTTCATCAACTTTTAGTAGATGGGGAGAGATAATGGGAATTGGTCCCAGGTCTTTAAAAGGGGGCACCTTACACATCATGCATTTATGGCCACCGTACATTAGCAGACAGTGACAGGTTGTTTTTTATTATGATTGTCTGTCAGAGGCATGGTTTTTAGCTCTAGAGCTGCAAACATTATGGATCCATGAAGAACAGAAGTCAAACACTGTGACACTCTAAAGGGATTCTTTTAGAGATTTTTCTATATGATGAGGGAAAACAAACATTACAACAGTCCTTTTCTGACATTAAATAAACGGTATGAAGCTGCACTTTAAACTGTGTTTGTACTTGCTTTGGGTATAATGTAATATAATGTTGAAAATAGTTCAATTGTTGGTAATAGTTTGTTGATGAAGTGATTCTTCACAGTTGTAGAGGTTCCTGCTAGCCCTCTGACTTTGTGTCCTTAGACTGAGTTGATGGTTTAGGAGTAAATCTTATTAAATCCATCAACCAGTTCTATATTGCTGGGCCCTGACAGGACCACTTCATCACTGGTTCTTCAAAACCACTTAAACCCACCTGCATCTGAGAACCAATGAGTAGTCCTGTACTCGTGCTGGGGCTGTGAAAGAACCTCTAGGCATGTGACATAGATACACCACAACCAACAGAAAGGCTGACATGTATGTGACACACAAGCCACGTGGGCCACATCAATAACAATATCTCCAGCCCGTGGTCTCTCTGCAAATCAATACACTGTAACAACGATACAAATTAGACGCACTGCCGACTGCAGCCATTACTGACGCAAAACCTCCACTTCTCCCAAATCTACAACAACTCTCTGTTTCTGAAAAAACAAATAAAAAGACAGCACATGCAAGTAAATGGAGAAATCTGTGTTTGGCTTATGGTTGTACCACAGGTTTATCAATTACACTACCATGGCTTGTCAACCACTTCTGAATGGATTTAGACTGTGTATACCGTGTGACTCACTAATCATTCTGTTTATACACATGATACAACAGGCCAGTTGTCTAGTACCGTTTAATTGTTTAACTCTGGGCCCTGCTCTTTTATGGATGCTATCATCACCTATTCATCACTACTTACTTTTTTACCATCCGTTGACAGCAATGACGGTCAAATGCACTAAAACTATTACAAAGATGACAGGTAGACAAAATCGAAGTCGATTTGGCTCATGTGAAGCAAATAATGCCATCTATGATTTTTGCTTCACCTTTACTGTCATACCTATTAGTTGCTCAAAACAACCATAGTCTATAGTAATCTGTAGCTGGTTAAGTGTCTTGCTCCAGGGCACCTCAGCTGTAATCACTGCTGCTAATGACCTGTTCTTGTTTATCTAGTCTTACCACTGACACTGATGACAACATATTGTAGGTGTGGAACAGTACTAGTGTGAGGAAATAATAGACAGTTTACCAGTTAGCTTTACTAGTCATTATTTCCCCAAGGACCTTCTAAGAAACATGGTCAGTGTTTCTATGTCAGTAATCCCTGTACACTTTATTGCAGATTGAACACTATGTTACTATGGTGTATGTGTCCTATTCACTACTGGGCTCAAGGCCATATAAGTGTTACAGTACTGTATGTCTCTTCCATTAAACAGAGAAGCAGAATATCAACTAGAGCAATATTATAAACCATTGGAATGGCACATTTTGGGAGACTGAGCTCACATAGTGGTGTAAATCATAAATCAAGTCAACCCTCCTCATCCTCATATGGCAACAAATAAAGAATAAAGAACATAGTGCAAAGAGGTCAGTGGGGGTTAATCGGTTTCTCAAGATGTCACGCATTCCTGAAAAGGAAAGCACGAAAGAGGTCTACCCGTCTTCTAAAATAACCTGACAGTGGACTGAAGACAAGCCAGACCTGCTGTCTTCTCTCAAATTTAGGTTTGCTCTTGTTTCATGTTAATGCTCAATTGTTCTTTTACCTGGCACAGCAGTGTAGCCACACACATCTACACATAGAGTGTCTTTAGTTGTTCTTTATCTATGGGTGCATGTGTATAAAAATATAGATAAATTAATAAATACATTAATATAAATAAATTAATAAATTAAATTGTGATAATTTGTCACCATAACATAGGCTGTCCACCAGGGAGCGCTGAGAAGTTTATTGTTCAGCTATAAAATGTTTCACTCAGTGCATATCAAATTCTTTTATGACTAATTTCAATGGATTCTTTTTAATGAGGTTTATGTTCTGCCAATTTGCACATATCTGACGGAGGCTAGATAACTCTCTGGATGGAGGTGGATTAAAAGTAGCTGCCACTTTACTCCAAATGACAAAATGCCATTTTATTACAGTGTTATCGCAGTTCAATAATGTGTCATTGGAACAGTGAAGCATTTGCGCAGATATCTCTACTCCAAACTTTACTGATTAAATAACAGATTAGTTATATTAGCTAAAAGGGCAGAAATGTATTTTATGCAGGGTCATTGGATTATAGCACAATATCCTGTGCAGTCACCCCACAGCAATATAACCATATATGTGGAAATTAGAAGAAAAAAAAAATTCTATCATCATTTCTCACGCACCAGGAAATGTGATTTGTGACGATTTAAATCTGCCCATTTCAATTATTTATTTCTGCAGACGTTCTGTGGACTTTAAAAGCGGAATTAAAAAGTCTTCGGCTAACCTGATGGATAAGAGCTCTTTATACCGACATACAGTCCTAATTGTGTACAGAGAAACTAAAAAGCTCTTAGAAAACTCAGTGAATGGACAGTTGAACTATAGCTGAGCTTTCTACCAAGGTTGCAGACTGCCTCCACATCAATGATGATGAGAAAGAAAGGCTTAAAAAGAATTGTTGTCCATTATGACCTGTAATCCCACACTGGATAAATACCACCTGAAATCAATGAATGTAGTCAATCAGGATTGCTGCTCTCATTACTCTCTTGATTAATCTAGTTAATTAATTGGTCCTATCAGAATAGGCTTCACGTGACTTTGTGAAATCAACACTGGCTCTCCACTTGTATGCTACTTGGCACAACTTAATGAATCTGTTTAAGACTTTATAACTGACATTATTTATGATTCTGCAACAGGCATGATGAAACTGTGGCAGTAGGAGCTTTGTCCCTACACTAGGTAAAAATGATTGCATTTATCTGAGTAGAATGCAGTTATAAAGTAAAATACCTGCCTGATGAAAATAAGCTCGATGTGCTCTATACACTATCTGATTAGTCTATCCAACACTATCCTGTAGATATGGAAAAAACTAGGGATGTAGCTGGAACCACTTTGTTATTCCAGTAACTGTACAGCAAATGGAGGCAAAAACAAAACAACATCGTTATCTGCCGCCTGAGGAAGTTTATGAGCAGGTGTGAAATAGCAGCCGTGTGGTGCAGTGATAGACGAATGAAGACAGGAGGAGGAGGAGCAAGACAAGGATGGAGTAGGAGGGGGAGCGCCATTAACAGACTGGCTCCACAGAGTTGTCTTGGTTCTCTCCCTGCCGAGAAAACAATCCAGCCGGTGCTCATTAGCAGCTTGAGTTTCATTACCACAACAGTGGAGCCTGTTTAATGAACCCTCAATGAGAACATGCATCCTGCTTCCCCATTTAAGTTCAGAGGTACTAGGTGACGTGCTCCCCTGAAGCACGTTGAGTGCTTATTGCACATTCCAATGTTAGAACCGCAAATCTCCTTTGCTGTGAGCACAGATGGAGTGTCCAATGAGACATAACAGCATATTGAGGTTAGACAGAATCTCCAAGTAAAATGAGGTTTGGGGGGTGGGAATGGCAAGATGATAATAATCATAGTTTGACTGACATCTCAGCTTGACACCATACTCTAGCGGTTATTATTGTTGATCTAATGGTAGAGACAGATGGCATTTCATTAACCATTTGACCAACAGAACTGAAGCTTCCTGATGAAGCGATTCAGCCCTGCAGGGCACAGTGACTGTGCTCTAACGATCCTCCAGAGATGAGCAGCAAAGATTAATGAAACTTCATTACTGAGTAAAGAAAAATAAAGTTTCATCCTCCAGCTGTTAATTTAAAACAGGAGATCAACAATAAACCAGATCTGCCTTGTAAAGGAATAGAATTACCACTGTTACAGCCAAAAAGAAATCATGGCTCATTCATCTCTGCTACCACAAAGTTACTGCTTTCCTTTATGGGAGATGGTGAATGAATATCATCATATGTTCTATAAACGGGTAACAATGGGCCTTGATTATACAATTGGACTTGTCTTTATAAATATCTCAAATTGAAGCCAGTTTATAAAGATGCTTTATAAAAAACTGACCCACAGGGTTCATTCTTTAATGAAAAAAAAAAAATCTTGTTCACGTCCCTCTGTCTCCATTTCTCAATGCAGCACCGTACAAAGACAATATGAATAATTTGACATTATCTTTTATCATTACCATCTTATGAATGGCCAATTTAAAGTGAGTGAGAAGCAGACACCAGGGTTTCCTACATTTGCATTCCTTGCATGCAGCCTGTCAGGATCTCAGCTGTGGCTGTGAGATCGTGAGTCAGATTACTTCTATTTGATTAGATGTTTTCCGTCAGGAATTAAGAAAAACATCAGACCACATTCATCCAATTCACACTGTGTCGTCAAAAAGTTGTTAATAAATGAGTAATAGATATTGTACAGGAACTGACAATGAATGGTCAGATTACTACTCAAGATGCAAATGCAATACCACAGACAGATGTTTTAAGTGGTATAAACTCGTTAAATACTTAACAATCTAAGCTTGTTTCAGAACTGACAAGATAATATGAAGAAACACGTGTTCAGTGTTGGGGCCCGGGTCTCACTGGACTAGTAACAGGTGGGGTGAAGGAGAGAGACATAACTGTGGGAGAGGACAGGACCTGAGGTTCAGCCTTGATTGACAGAAACAGAGCCCTGAGACCACAGCTGAAACAATTTTGAAAGGAAGACTGTTGACTGCTTGCTGCAAACCTACTCGTGCACGCAAAGACATAAACAAACATTAATGTGCTTGTGGACACACAGACAAAACAGAAATACACATTGCATTCACACACAAGAAACTCAATTCCTCAACAAAGACAGAGCTGTGTGAGACGACTCTACAGTAGGTCAAACGCACATTTCCTTTCTTAGCCTACAGCCATTCCTGGTTGTCCACAACACAGAGCCCTGGAAAGCTGACAGTCGAGCCCGAAAAGAAGAACAAATGAATACATTCAAAGTCAACATGTAGGCTTTAATCATATCTGAGGATAGCCAAACGAAACACGGACAAAAATGACATGGCATTAAAAAAAAAAAAAATTCTAAAAAATGACATTCATTCAGTTGCACTCAAGGTTTGTCTCTGACTATAGATGAGAAGGAAGGTTTTTCAACATTCAAGACAGGCAACTTACAGCACTCGTACAACAAAAAGCCCCTTTTCAACTCCTAATAAGTGACTTGATTTGTGGCCTAAATGTCACACAGTTCTCATGCTGCAAAACTTCCAATGGATTTTCCGACTTGGATTCTTCCGACACTGTATCAACATTCCACGCTGACGCTGACCTTGTTACAAAAGCTGCAATGTCAAACAACCATCTTGTCCTGTCTCTGCAGTTAATAAAAAAAAAAGCAAGCATTGTTTACCATCTCTGATGTAGGTGACAACACAGGCTGAAAGATGCTCTCTTTATTGACAAAAGAATATTAGATAAGTCCTTGTCACATGCAATGAGCAACGTACATTAATACAAGTTAATCCAGTTGATGTTAACAGGCCTCAGCCAAACTCAGACACTTTATCTAAACTATATCAAATGCAATGTGCACAAATTTGCCTAAATGAGAGTGAAAAGGGAGACGCATAGGATGTGTTGCTGTGCTCAAAAGCCTGTCAGCTGTTCATGAGGGCTCATCCTACTACAGCTGGGCTATTACAATTAGCCATCATTAGTCTAGAATTTATACAGTGCCTAATTGTACATAATAGTAAGTTCAGTAAGTCGGCCCATTCTAAATTCTCAGCATTAAACTCCTTACCTGCTAACTATGGCTGTGAGAAGAAGGAGGTAGAAAGTTTCTCCTGGCTAGTCTGCTTACATTAACTAAACCTACAACAAAGGATACAAGTAAGCTGTCTGACCTTAAAAACCGGTTATTTTAGTATTTGAGAACATTTACAAGTCACTCCCAGAGACTAGAATGAAACTAAAATATTTTAAATGCCTGGTGTTGCAAAATGAGGGAGACTTTTGCTCTTCTTCCAACACATATTAGCCATAAAAACGTCCTAGATTGGGCTGGACACTGGCTACTAGGGATTTTAGTGTCAATTCTTATTCGCCATAAACTGACCAGATCTGTAACTGTTCTCTACATCATCAAGAGAAGAATAACATAATGCAAAATTCAATTTCGAATTTTAGCTCAATTTTTGTGGACTTCCTTTGTTTGAGACTGACGTAGTTTGGTTATGCTCTACATTTCTTGGTTGCAAAAAGATTCTCTTGAGGCTTGGTCAGTAGATGTCACATACTGTACTTGTGAAATAACTGCCTGTTATATCGCCTGAAGAGTAATTTCAGCCTAGACAGAAATTAGAGAAGAGGCTACAACATTAAAAACAACCACGACTAGAGCTCTTCTGCGTGAGTTTTTTTTGTTTGTTTGTTTACATTATGTATACTCACATTAAGGATTATTTTTCTTTACTATGTTTGAAGAAAAGCAAAGAAGAGCGAGGTGGGAACGATAGTTTCTAAGACAGCACAGGTACGTGAAGGTGTGTGTTTATGTGCATTTGCTTCAAGGCAGATTACAGGTCTACAGATGAAGGCAACACATGTGGAATACTAGAGTGTTGTGGTATGGTGAGAAGGGGGAGAGGTTATTGACAAAGACACTGTGCCTATTACGTGCCCAACTGCAGAGATTCTCCCCATATGCAACTGCAAGAAATCCAAACCAAGTGTCTCAAAAGTTTTTTTTTCCAAGAGCACAGCTCATAAAATTAGTACAGTGCCAGTGCCAGTGCCGGTACACCAGCTGTCATGAGATAACACTTATCTGGTGTCCGCTATCTGCCGGTAGCCCGCGCTGAGCCGAGACACTGCTCTGTGCCAGCTGAATGTCAGACACACCCTCGTGCCTTGGTATGTACCATCAACAGTGACTAAGCTTTGCTGGGTTACTACTGTCTGCATATGTGAGCAATGTACAATCAGAGGGACTCTCTCTGTGTTGCCTTTTGCTAAAGATAACGCATCCTACAACTACACTTAAGCCTGTGGCAGGAATTTGAGCCATCCCACTCTGCTGGAAATCAAAATATAGCACTTAGTGGAACATTACCCCAACACACACAAACACACAACACAGGAGAGAAAAGAGACAGACACATGGAAACACAAGAACCCACATATACATGCGAAGTTACTGAGCAATTAAAAGGTTTTGTCCTCATTAAATTCCCATGAAACAAATCCACTGCTTCGGTCCAACAATGTTTCTCCATATAGTGGAAGACTGACTCTTCTGTAATCTAAACACACACTTTAAAATAAACACGGCACTATTGTTTGTATAAGGGGCCAGGAACAATGCTCACATGCACTGGTGCTTACATGGACCACTCGTGCAATAATTGATGCTACCTTTAAATTATAGAGACATATCCATGTTATAATATTCTCCTTTTTCTCCTCCTTCATTCTCAAGCCAGTTTTTTGTTGTAACTTTTTCCAATGTCTGCCTACCCCCTAAAAAAGAAAGAAAAAAAAACAGACAAAAATTGACTAAAAGCGAAACTCACCATTGTGTGAGGACTCCTTGTTATCGGCCACCTTCCTCAGTGCTGACACGATGGCATCAGAAGGAACGCGAGGACTCTCCACATATTTGGGTTTCCTGCTTGGACCTGCCAGCACGAACCGAAGATGCAGGGAGAGTGGGAGAGAGAGAGAGAGAGAGAGAGAAAGAGAGAGAGAGAGAGAACGAGAGAGAGAGAGAGAGAGAGAGAGAGTGTCAAACAAACAGGCAGAGAGGAAAAGAAATGCAAAAGACGAGAGAATTAGAGGACCAGAGAGCGAGAGTCAGGGTTCTCGCTGGATTAACGTGTTCCAGATGGGACTAGAGATGAGAGGCGGTGGTGTCTTAGTTGGACAGGCTTGGCTGCACTCCGTAGCTCACATAAAACTCTCTCACACACACACACACACACACACACACACACACACACACACACACACAAAACACACACACACACAAAAAACACACACTTTCTCAGACAGCTCCCTGCGCTGAAGGCAGCTCTGGTCTGTCTAACAACCCAGAATATTGTCTGTATGGCTGAAGACTCCCAGTAAAACACTGCTAGCCAGCTCTGGGAATGTAAAC
Source organism: Seriola aureovittata (assembly GCF_021018895.1). NCBI lineage: Eukaryota > Metazoa > Chordata > Actinopteri > Carangiformes > Carangidae > Seriola > Seriola aureovittata. Next base: position 15,175,192 of record NC_079374.1, read on the forward strand.
TACAGCAGGAAACCACAACAATTAGCCTCTTAGTGAACTTAAAAAACGAGTGCTCTAACACACACATGCTCTGTTGGGGATCAGCAAAACAGACAAACAAACTGAGTTTTTCTGCATGTTCATCTGTGAGCAGTCACTTAAAAGAATACCCTCTTATTGCTGCAAGGGTACATACAGTATGGGTAGATTAAGATCTCGGTGTCCTGGTGCAAGTCAGATGATGTATCTGGGACAGTGGTACAGTCCTCTAAAGACTGTCTTTGTTTTTAGTGAGGAGCTGAGGTTAGCTGGCTGCTCTGTTCCCTCCGCTCGCACCATGACAGAATTAGAAAATCCCACAGCTCTACACAAAATGCTTGGTCACTGCGCTGAACTTTACAATAAATCACTGACAGTCACCCCACTTGACACACAGCTCTTTCTGCATTATTTCCATGTTTTTGCGTACAACATCTCCAGTAATAAGTGTCTTTTAATCTGCCCTGAAGGGACAAAAAATAAGGTTGTTTATTTGAGTGATGGCAAAGGCCTACTAATTTTTTCAAAGAGTGGCAATAAAATTGTTTATACTTGCAGGAGATCCAGCAAAGACACTAGACTAAATATTAAGCCATGAAACAAACATCTCCCGAGCAACTAGATGTGCACATTTCAAGTCCTCTACTTCAAGCCAACATTTTCCTGTGTAAAAAGGAAATACACTCCAGAGTCCACATTCAAGAGCAGCACTAAAGATTCAGAAAATAATGTGAAAATAGGTGACTGTATTTAGATCCATAAATCCATAGAGAATGGCAGCAGCATGACTCCCCTGGTAACACTCCGCCATGCTACTCCAGCCTTGACCTACTGTAACCCAATCCAAACCTCCTCCTCCTCCTCCTCCAGACTCCTGTTATCAGATGACTGTATGTGTAACCCCAGTCATAACATGAAGATTGGATGGGAGAGCAGAGATAGCCATTTCCTATTACCACATCCAATACCAGTCACTCCCACCTCAAACAAAAAAATTTCCTCTGAATCAGATTGTACAATTTCTTAAACCACAGCTGCGATCTCAGCCACAGATAATGATACTGGGGGTGTGGGTTACTGAGGGGAAGGGAGTTACAGCGGCAGCCATGTGAGAGGAAATGATCTGGAGGTGACACTGCAATAAACCAAGCATGAGAGTCAAAGTCAGCTTGATGCACAGTGCCATCTATGGATCTGCAACTTGAAATGCATAGTAAGAACTGTGATTTTCATACCTGAAAAGAGCTTCTGCCTCTTCAAACATTGTGTTCTCTTGCTTGTTAACAGACGTCAAGGCATAAACTCAAACTCAAAAAAACTCAACGTAAAAGCCCAAAGCTGAATGTAACTGTCCGTCAGAGGAGCTGGAAGCAGTAGTGTAGTATGTTGTGATCATAATGTTGTTCAAAACTACTATACTAATAATTTCCAACACATTTGAGATGTTACAGACGTTTGATTTATGTAGATAGATGTGTCTAAGAGTCAAGGGGACTGATCCAGTGAAGTATCTACAAAAGCGATCCAAGTGAGCCTGTTGTTTGGCAGACAAAGCCGAAGAGTCTGTGCTGAAAACCTCCATTCATCTAAGAATGGTCAGGCACAACCTATTACCCAGGAGTCACACGGCTCCAATTAAAGGGGGACTTACAGAGACAGAGAGGGCTGTGTGTGAGACACACTTAGTTCAGGTAAATATCTTGGACCAAAAGCGAACTGCCTAATATGTTCCGTTGACTGTATTTCATCTAAAAACAACAGTGGGCATAGTTTGAGTAATCTAAACCATATGCTTAAGTTCAGATTCAGTTTACACAAAGTGCCAAGAGGAACACAGGATCCACACATGAAATAACAAACATGTGGCTGGCTATCAGGGGTAATTTCAGGTCACATCTAAGGGTTGATAACACAGGGAAGAGGCAAAAGGTCTTTCAGCGGGGCTCTGATGTCTGAGCATCAGACAAAGCACGGCGGAGTTTCTTTTCCATTCAAAATCTCATCTCAAGATTTAACAGGGTGCCATTACCGCTGAGCCCTTCGAGATGGAGGCCCTGACGAATAAGCAATTGCAGTCTATAACAAGCATGAAAAGGTCGCAGAGATGCGATTGTCAGACATATGACCCTTGAAGGACGATGACGGGGAGAGAGGCAGAAAGATAAAGATGTGCTCTCATTCTCATCACACCTTCGATGCAAACTCCAGAATGTAAATCTATTCACATGCAAATTAATTAGTACACAATTAACAATGATTTATGAAGGACAATCAACATTTTCTAAATTCTATAAAGAACCATGGAGGGAAATGAAAATGAAGAATGTGAGGATTTTACATCCTATCGCAAAGCTAGATTCAACAAATTAAAATGCATTAAATCTCAGTGTTCTGAACATACCCCACACAGAGAGGACAAATGAGAAATATCTCATTCTGATGCCCTCCAAAAAAAAAAAAGCAGCCAAGAGCTCATTGGTGCAAGAAAAAGCCATCAGAATGATTCAAAAGCACATTGAGCTTGAAAAGGAAAGTGAGAGAGAGAGACAGAGAGAGCGAGAGAGAGAGGCATGGTTGGCAGTAGCTTTTTGAGGGAAAAAAAACAGTCTGACATTATTTGTATAGATATATATTTGATTATTTTTCTCAATTCATTTTCAATATGCATTGTTTTGATGTATTTGCATTTCTACTGATAGTTATTATTACTGTTCAAGGTCACTATCCAGTTGTATAATGTCCTGCCCCCAATACGTAATGTCGTAAAAACCAAATGACCAAATTTGACAGATGCTTATGTAAAAGAGAAATATATATGATAGATTGTTAATGGATTGTTTTACTCTAAAATATATGTCTCGTCATCCTCAAAAGCCCTCAACCAGTCAATTTGTAGTTCGTTTTCTTAGAGAGTTAGGGTTAGGACTTGAAAGATCTTGTCTCATGCTGCATCCTTGTCTCTGTCAACTAAAACTTGTCTCTAACTTCTCTAACCCACTTGCACTGTTCCAAACTTCAAATCACTTTAACAGAAAGGGTTTAACTAGTTAGTATGTACAACTGCAACACATGGAAGATAACACCTAAAGGACAAGATCCTAAAGGAATAGCTCGCAGCAGAAATGTCAGCATGAGTACACATTAAACACTACCTGCTCACTCACTATATTAATGGAGTCGAAAACATCAGCTGCTCACCTTCAGTGTAAATATGTCTCTATGTAAATACACTTGTTAAATAAATGACAAGAAAAGCAAGCAAACAGAAAGCACGGGGGGAGGTGGGTTAAGGAAGAAAAACAGAGAGAGAAAGAAGAGCATCTCTTGGGTAAAGCAGCCAGACGAGCTGTGACTGCAGAGGACTCTTTACTCACTGGTATTCACCGTAAGACTCAGGAAGCCATGACCAGCGAGCTATCACTCAGCAGGCACATGCACGCAGGCGCACATATACACATACCAAACAGTCGAATACCTATGGCCCACAACTTGTTATGTCCAGTAAATTCCGATGAAAGAGAGGATTGTTCATGGTTACGAAGTGATCAAGGAGTTTTCCCAGCATTCTTCAAGATGGACTCTGACACTCTTCACATTTCAGCTTATCAATGAGACAGTGTGTCCTCTTTGTGCAGCAAAGGGGAATGAAAGCATTCTCACAACAGCCCTCTTTATGTTCTGAAATGTCATTCTTCAACTCAAACGTGAAAAATAATACATTCTGGCAAAAAAAAAAAAAAAAAAAGAAAAGAAAAAGAAAGATGAGATGGTATTTTGTGCACAGCACGACGAATCAGTTTTATTTAGTAAATCTGGAATGGTCTTGTTAATAGCTGTACCAAGATTTAAACCTTTCACCGTTATGGTTGCAAAAAAGTAGAGAAAGATTACAGGCATGGTTCATTACTTAACATGTGAATGCTAATTTATGATTCATTCCCTTTTCACAGCTTGACATATTACCATTATCCTCTCTGGTTAATGCAACTTCTGCACTGTACCACATTGAGAGACTGATAATCTTTTTTTTTTTCTTTTTTTAAACACAATATGTTTAATAGTCATGATTGATCTCACACATAACTCAGGTAGTGTCAAGTAAGACTTTAACCATTTACAATCTAATATGATACACCATTATATTATATGAGCATCGTGACACTACTGACTGACTGAAGAGACATTAACAGTTTATTCGGTATTGGTCTCTGAGGCAGTAGGTGAACTGGGAACCCACTGCAGATGAAAATGGGGGGCTGCACGTGATAATGAGGCAAAGCTGGAGTGTAGTGAAGCGCAGTGAAGTAGAGAACTGGATAGTACTTTTCACTGGGTGCCTATCACAGGAAGCTTTCAAAGAGTCCATGCAGCATCACAAGGTCTTTTACAGCTCAGCTCTCAGAAAGGCATCAATATTCCCCCAGGGCTGTCTGGTCGCTGTCAGTACCCCAGAGGTGACTTCAGGAGAGCTCACCTCAAAGGGGCTACAACTGCCTTTGAAGAGAGTTTCTATCCTCCTGACAGAATTACAAAATAAACTGCACTCGTCTGGCAGTGTAGAAGAAGATGAAGAAGGCTCGTAGATGAACACTGTGCTCATGTTTCCTCTGATGTTATTTGTCAGAAAGGTATTTAAACTGATTGTGAAAAATGAGCTGCAGTTATAATCCCATGACACAAACTTCTGTTAGCCGAGGTGGTTTGAGTTAAAGCAAACACTGTCCTTCAACTTGCATATGCTGTTAGCAACTACTCTGTAACTGTGAGGCTTAATGAAAAAACAGAAATCCATGAAGAAATCATCAGGTGTTTCACCATGTTCTTTCTGTTGTGTTTTATGGAGTTGTGTTAATATCCTCCAAAACTATCAGTTTCCTCTACTTTAACACAGGTGCTTTACTAAATGGCTATGGTGCTTTATAACCACAAAAAATACACTGCAAAGTCTGCGCAGTTGCTGCCACAAAACAGAAAGAGGAGACAAGTAGCAAAGAGGTCAAAGCATCAGTCAGTGAAAATCATCACCTGATCGGCTTAAATAGACACACACAGAGCTAGGTCTGGCAAGCAAAAAGCTATTGTGTCCTTGCAAGTTCCAGAGATTTTTTTCAGGTTGCCGAGTGTTCAAACATAATATGGTTTCATCCAATTGAAGAGCATCAGCAGGGTCACCAACCAGCCTTGATGACATGAAAAAAAAAAAAAATTCCTGCAGTCTTTCCTGATCCTCTGATAGAGAGATCATGACAGAATAGTGAGCTGTGCACCCTGGTGGTGATTTGCAGACCTGCTTGGCTGATCGATACGTGAATCAGCCTCCTACCCACAGAAAGCTGAAGCTCCCATCAAAGCAAAAGTCACGTAACTCGTTTCAACAGCCTAGCAGAGACCGCTACGCCTGCGGCCTCATTGCATACAGTATATACCAATTAAAACGATACACTGCTGATGACAGCAATAAATTAATATGAATTGCTGTTTTAAGATCCCTTGCAGGCTGGGTTACAGAGGCATAGCATGGGGCTCGCCGTGTCGTCATGTGACTACAGAAAGGTCAAACATCTACTGCCCATTCAGTGGCAACATTGGTATCGCCTCTGTATCTACAATCCTCCAACATCTTTGTGGAAATTCACTTCGACTAATATGTGATATTCTGCTTTTGTATATCTGCCAGCTGGTGCAGTGCTTAGATTTCAGGGATGTAGTCTGGTTTTACAAAAGTGTATGATGAAGGAGAGGTGGGCTTGTTTGCATTGTCAACAATAGTGTTAAATTGACCATATTTACATACTTGCACTTACTTAGCAGTGCAACTTTAAAGACAACAGATGTTTTTGACCCCACAACAGCACAGTAACCTATTGCAACCAGTGGAGGTCACTGTGGAGATACCCTGGAGACTGTGGGACCATGAAGTTCTATCAGTTCTAATGGCTTAAAGAGAGATGAAAATCACATTTACTGTGTCATCAACTTTACTCTACCTACTTCAGATTGAAGGCCCTCAGGTTTTTCAATTCTTGATCTTTGACCTGCACTGGGTTGGAGCAAGATGGGTCCATTCAGGCAACATTCTTGCAGTAAATGTCCTTCCCCGGGCCTTTCGAAAGCCTGTAAACTATTAGGACTGTAAAGACTAGGTGCTGTTCAACACATGTCAGAGTGCTGTGTTTCATGGTTAAGCTCTGGGTTTAGCTGATCAAAGCTGTGGCAGTCAACACCACCAGGACTTTGCGGCTCAGGCATCCGTCACACTCCTAATTAACTCAAATGTTTCTCTGTTGTCCCCTGTGAAGTTTTTCATGAAAAGAATAACCACTAAGTTGGGGCCCTCCAAACGGCGATAGATTATCCAATGTGTCAGGAAATGAAGCCAGGCCACAAAATGTTTTCTGAATTTGTGAAACCCCCCCCAATACATCAGTGATGGCTGGATGGGAAGGAGAACGAATGGATGTGTGAAATGAATGTACCAATGGATGTACTTTATGTATAAATAAATCAGGGTTGTCTGACTGTAGAAGCTTTTAGGAAATGTTCCTAAGAATATTGTTAAATTTTGACTAAGGAGTCAAAAAATGCCTTGCATTAATTAGAACATAGGCAGATTATATAAATAGGCTTAGTGTAGATTTCAGTATTATGTAGGCATGGTTCTCAGGCTCTGTATGCAATGGCACCAGTTATAAGGAAAAAACTATAGATATATTTAACCCATACACATGTATAACCTTGAAGCACTGCATCGGCTATCATCTGACCTTATAATCACTTATAATCACTCCCACCACTAACCAGTTAAAACCATGTTTCTCCAAGTTAGGTCATTTTGAATGTTTCAGTAAAACTGAATGATAAAGTGTTCCTTTATAGCTTGATAAATCCTTTTTACTTATTAACGCAAATAAACCATTTTAAAATCATGTATAATATGTAGTTATTTATTTACACTAGTAATGCCATTTTCTCATGTCATTCGCAATATCTAAATATTACAGGTTATTGTTTCTGCACTGGCGTTATTTATGCGGTTCTCATTGTTTTCATGTGTACAGTTTGTTTTTCCTTGCACAGGTTGTTTTTTGTGTGTGTTTTTATGTCATTGCCTTGATAATGTTTAGAATATGCCTTTTAAAATTGGACTTTTAAATATTTCTTGAATCTTCTTGAATTATCTTAAAAATACATTAGCACAAAGTTGAAAACATGTCCGTTTTTCTTTGCTCATACAATATAAAACATGGTTTTGACAGGACACCGATATGCAAGAAGATTGTATGATGAGGGTGGTCTGACAGAGCAGTCCATTGGTAAGATAAACTGATCAACAATAACAAGAAACCCATGTTGTTGTCACACATGCCATAAATACGCAACATAAATAATATCAGATGTGCTATTTGCAATATTATTCATGAAAATTAAAGTTGTTACTAGATGTGATTATTCCCTACATCCATGAGGAATTGCTTGTAGAGGTGTTTCTATTAGGATTGGTCCACATTTTCCCTGTTTTGGAAATCCATGGTCTCCACATCTGTGTGCATGATGCAACCATCTGCTGGCTGAATAAGAACACCTTTCAAGGTGTCTTACTTAGGAACAGAAATCAGATAATAGCTCTTAAACATTTACAGACAACATCTATTCTTTATCTTTACCTAGAATACGGGTGAACTTTCATTTTCATAACGCTGGCATGCTTAAGAACAAAAGTGTTAGTGATACATACTGGGCCAGGTTTAACAGGACGAGCCAGGATGGCTGAGCTAGCAAGACATCTGTGTCAACTCTACCCCATTGTGCATGATTGTGTTGAAACGGTAACAAGAACTCCAGCCGTCTTTCTAAAAAAACCAAGGTGAAAGAAAAAAAAAAAAAACTACTCACTGATAATTTGGTTTATAACAGATCATCTCCATAATAGTTACAGGGCTGACTCAATTCTTTCCATTTTTGGTAGAGGTTAACCTTGCTCATTTCAACAAGAGATGAGTCTTAAATTGAGTATAACACAATGTCGCCTCTTTGGCTCAGCAAGATTGAGAGAGAGAAACTGCAGCATGAGCCATGTTGTTTTCGTCGCAGAGCCGAGACATTTCCTGCAGTATGGGTTTATTAACTGGAGGTGTGAACTCTCCCCCTGCGGATTTTCACAGTTACCTGCGAGGACAGTGGAACAGAGTTTCCAGACCCTCCCCCAACCCTCACTCCCTGGTTGTCCTCCATAGCATCCTATCTTGCCAGTCCATTTTTTCCATGCCTCAGAGCACGCCACGAGGGAATATGCCTTTAATGAGTGTTCCCCTTCCCCTGTCCCCAGGGCACTTTTCACCTTCACAAACTCACCCTCCTCTCTCTTCATCTCCCTCTATGTCGCCATCTTCATGTCTGTAAATGTACATTTCATCAGCACCCTCTCTGATGGACATTTAAAACAGTTTTCACAAATCCTGTATTATCTGAAGTAGTTGAATAGGTTTGCTTTAAACTTGAGTGGGGGCTGAAGTGAAACTCTTAGTTATTATAAACTATATTTGTCTTTTTCATAAACTAGAGAGTAAGCATACTTGCAATTATGTATCCAGTTTCCACTGAACATTTACATAATGCACTGCATCACAATTTCAGGCCTGCAAGTCAACATTGGGTTTTGAATTACGTGATGAGAATTATGGAAAAGATGCATAAAAATCAGGTTTGAGATGGAAACACTCAAACAAACACAATATATCCATCCTGATATGTAACTGGAATTAGAGCACGGCCTTCCATATTAGAAAGCTCATTAAAAACTTTTTTTTTTTTTTTTTTTAAATAAAATGAAGTGAAACACAACTTAAACCTAAATCTTAAAACTGGAGTTGAACAGCTAAATGAAGATTTCTTATGGGAGATGTGAACCTGAGCAAGTTTGCATAGGGATCATACCGTACCATCCCCCTCCCGACAACTCATCTTTACACTAAACAGATCAAAGCTGTAACCACTCTAAACAAAGGCAAGATAGCCCACAGATGAGTGCCACATGTGAGTGGGGCCACATTGACCACTTAAAGGATTTCTCTCTTCTTTGCCAAGTCTCCAGAATACAAAGACTCAGGCTGAAACAAGTTCAGCTACAAAGGTATCCCCCGCTTTGAAGCGCTCTACAGCTGCTGACAAGCTTGTTCTCTACATAGTGGACAGAGCGAGCCAGGGGGGATTTACAATTAGATCCAGTGTAAACACTCACCCATTACGAGCCAGTAAAGTGTAAACACACAGTGCAGTTGTAGAGACCTATACTTCGACACAAGGTGATCAAATACGGGGATGAAGTGACAAAAACAAATCTCTGTAAGCAGACTGAGCTCACAGACTAACTGGTGGGATCTAGAATGGTCCAGCTGCCTTTATTACTTTATCCCCCTGTCTACCCGATGACTTTTATTTTTTCCAAAGTAGCTCAGACTAATACTCTCTTGACATGTTTCAGAGGCGACTAAGTTAGAAGTGGCAGCAGCAGTGTTTTAAGGCTGAGAGAAACTGTCATTCCCAGAGCACTGGCAGATGTTGAACAATCATACATAAGCTCCTGAAGGTAGACAGGAGCGATTTTACAGGTAACTCGTAAAGACAAATGAAGCTCCCATTTTGGCACTGAAATAGTGTACAAAAGAATTGGAATAAACCAAATGCTTGCAGCACATATAGATCGTGTTGTACCTGGTGATCTCTTGCTGGGGCGTAACGGCATCATGTAGGACTGTCGTGGCAGGAGAGGTGATGATGGGAGAGACATGGACACTCCCTTGGCAAGACTTAGCCTGAAAACATCATCTTGTGCATTAGGGTGACTGCTGCCAGGGCCCTGGGGCAAGGGGTTTCCCTCATGTGGGAATCTTCTTTGGGCACTGTGACTGTGCACATCACCTGTTGATGAGGAGAATCACAAGGTTGTTACAGATGGTACAAATACCTTTGCTTTTACCTCATGTACTGATGTCAGGAATCTAGACAGAGTCGTTAAATTTTGCTACCTATTTAGTTATGCATTGACCTTCAGCAGCACAAAAACACACAAACCTATGTAGGCATATCTTCTTCTTTTACTGTGCAGTTGCTCTTTAAGTGTTCATTAAGAGCAGAGTTTTGAGGGCTGAAGGAAGTGAAATTTCTAGACTTTTAAACCCGTTTAGACCAAAGTGCTATTCCAGGACAAAGTTGTTAAAACTCTGAGAATTGTTTAACAAAGCAATAATGCATGTTATGTGAATGTACAGCACATTAATCAGCATTGTGTGCACAATGTCAATTCATTTTTCAAGATGAGTCAACTGAAGGTAGAATTAGAGAATTGTTTGGATTTGTGCAACACACAGGGGTATATATTAAGACAGTGTCACCATAGCCACCCAAGTGATTATCAAATTCCCTACGTGGCTCAGTGACCTGAAATAAATAGATGCAAAATATCATCCCAGGTCATACTCTGTATCCCATAATACATTTATCCCATGTGAATTAACTGGCTGCAGCATGTTTACAGGAGTCAAAATTCCTTTCTGATACGCATCCTATCTGAAATGTTTCTGACCACCAACATGTTGCAGGCTGGTACGCTGTCAAGATTGGCTTTAAGGTTGTAAACAGGACATACTCAGACTGAGGATGTTAGCATGTGTGAATGAGTAACTGCAACAATCTGGGGACATTAAGAACAAGTTTGTCGGTGTTCATGAATTCAGCCGAACATTACAGAATGTCACGCCAGAGAGGAATGTCAGAGATAAGTCTCTTAATAGGTTGCTAGGGACACAAACAAGGACAACTGGTAGGAGTGGGAAAAAGGAGAAAAGACCTGCATCCCAGAAAACATAGAGGCACATAATATGTATTTAAACCCAGGGTCATGGACCAGTGAGCATTTCTCATGCCACTGAGGCAAATGAGAAGGACATCCAGTGAATGGAGTAAATAAAGCCGTGTCATTGACCACTGAGTTTAAGATAACATGTTACTCACTAAGCACAGTGGCTGGCTGTTCCATTCAAAGATTTGGGGGCGCAAATCTCTTATCAGTTATGCTATGTGATTTTGAGAAGTGTCATTGATGTTTATCTAGCCCATAGACCGTATATAAGATCTAGTCTCTACCTAATGTTCCTTATCTGCCTCCTTGTAGAGCTACAGCAGAATGTTGTGAATCAATCACAATTAGGAAAAAATGTACTCATCATTAACTAGCCCACCACATATTTAACATGAAGCTCATTTGAAACCCTCTAGATTAGAAAAATTAGAAAAAGTGTGAAACTCTGCTGTACACCTCACCTTGCTGCAGAGACTACTACCTCAGTTGGGCTTCTCTGACCTGAGGCCATATAAAATTTGTCAAACTGAAAGCAGAATCTGGTGATGTAGTTGCGGTAATGAGCAAATGAGCAAAAAAGGGACATCAAGGCCAAAGAAAAGGGCACAATTTCATCAACACTGGTTTTGGGGCATGAATGGTAAAAAGCTAGCTAGCTATATAAAAAAATAAATAAATAAATAAAAACCTCTGGTATTCAGAACGCAGTTCTTAAAAGTGGCCCAACATATTGTAAATAATACTGATCAGCTTGAGAAACCAAGAGAAAAGGCTGGTAAACTACCAACAGTTGTATCCAATGTAAAGACTCCACATTGTGTAAATACAGTAATCTCAAAACAGAAAAACCTGCTGAGCTGGTAACAGTGGAGTACAACGCAATCAAGGTTTTCAGAAAATGAGAGAAATCCGCTGTCTTATTTTGCAAGCCAACAGATTTTTCTGTTATGTAGTGTCACTGTTCTCACACTCACATCTCAGACTAGATACTCCCTATCCCATTTTTTCTGTCTCACCATGGAGATAGAGTGATTTGTTCTCCTCACAGAAATGGTTCCCCACAGTCTCTGCACATGACTTAGCACAAGACTTACAAATGACTGTACCTGGCTACTAGTTTGCTCAGTGGTATCCAAGCCCTAGATGGAAAAACCAGGTTTTGCTTTACTGAGAACCAATCCTGCATGGAAAGACCATTCTAGCCATGGAGCCAGCTAACAGCACAGTACGGTAATCTATTCTGCGGCATCAAAGTTGCCCACTCATCATAGCCACAAATTAAAATGTATGAATTATCAACCTCAAGATAACATGTAGTACCTAACTAATAATACAGACCATACGTCAGCAGACCCAGCTAAATCATAACTGCAGATGTGGCCAACCACAGCAATGACAATTAGCTTTGGTTCTGTTTTCAGGACTGTTCAGCAGATTAGCACTGACGCCTGTCTGCAGAAGGTTTGTAGAAATCACTGAGGACTGAGCTACAAGAGGCAAGCTACTATTAGCATCCTGCTCCACTCCTAAGGGAACTGAGTGTTGTTGGGCTGCTGTGCTAATCAGAAACAGAGATCCATTTTCTCCACGCCTCCGCCTCACCACAGGGGACACAAAGCTGCCCTGTGTTTTAAAGGGTTCCTAAACAAAGAAGAATGCCAGAGACAGGAAGCGGAAAGGTTGCAATGACACCTCTGAATGCCCTCAGACGTGGAAAAACCTGTGAATGGCCCAAAGGTCATTCAGCCAACGCCAGGACCTGCAGTCACCCTGACCTGAATGGAAAATCCTGCATCCACATTGACACTGACACTTTAAAGGGTCCTTAGGGAAGTGTGTGTGTCTGATTGTGGGTTAGATTTGCAGATGTGGAAGATTTGATGCAAAGAGTATAAGACAAGGTCTCTCTGTGAGGAGAATTCAACACAAACCTCAAGACAAGAAGCAACCCTCGCATTTCAAATGCTGATCCTACATCAATACCAAGTGTTCCTCCAAGGTGTATATATTACTGAATTAATTAAATCGAGATTCACGCTGATATATTTTGGGGCAGTCTGGTGGGCTAGAGGTGAAGGCACTGACCATGAGCCACAACATCCTCGTTCGCATCACTTCTTATCTCTCCCTCCCATTATTTCCTGTCATATCTCTACTGCAACTCTAGAATAACTCTTGAATAAAGACATAAAAATTCATTTTAACAATGCATTGACAGTATCTGTACAAAATGAAGATCATGTAGCCCCTATGTGTGGGATTGAACATTTTTCTGATTCAGCTAAATTTGATATACTGGAAAAATAACACTGAAATGCTACGTTTCTATTGTCCATTCACTAAATTACTAATTTATTAACTATTACTTTTTATTATTTACTATGAACTATTATTTTTATTATTATTATTATTATTATTATTATTATTACTACTTCTTATGAGCTGCTGGACACCTGAACTTCCCATAGAGGATAAATAAAGTATCTATCTATCTATCAGATATAACTTGCCATTCTGTAGAGGGCATGATAACCGTTGCAGTGAGACACTGATGGAGGAGAAACACTGTACTACAATGTAGCCTTTTACTAAAAGCTACATCGTGGTATACTGTAAAAGCTGCCAGCTGACTGTTCACTTGCTGCAGTCACAGTAGGTCGTGGGTAACATAGGTTTCAGCCATATTGCATGCTAAAGAGATTATGGCAAAGATGTAATTTTGGTAGTTGGTTCTGAAAACAAGAAGTGCCACATAAAAGCTGGTCATCCAAGTGCTGGTGAATAGGCTGCAGCATGTCACGGTGAGTGCGCTGCCATCTGACCGATACTATATAACGCAGAGGGACACAAGGACAGAAACTCGCCAGTGCTATTTCAGTTACTTTCCTAAACCCTGGTTGGGGCAAGGCCTGCAATTTCAGCCCCTGCTGTGGTCAAGGAAATCAACCCTTTCTAATTATACAGTGCTGCCCCAAAATGATGTAAAAATGATTACAGTCCCTTGCATGCTCTTTCCTCCTCATCAAAGTGAAGGGCCAGAGCCCATGAGGACATGCCCAACCCATAAAACGATTCAATATTATTTCAAGACATTGATTTAGAAAAATACACAAATCAATTATTTGTGCAGGTCAATGTGAGTCAATCTTGAATGCGTATCCCAACCAATGTACCGCCTCACTGTCTCCTACATCTGCACTAATGTAATAAGGATGGAAACTGAAGGTTTGCATTAAAACTAGGATAAAAGGGAAATATAAAACCATAATTGACTGAATGCTGATGAGGGTATCTTCATTGTTTGAAACTGCACAACATCATATTTGCATTCTGATTAGAATATATAGAATAGAAGTCCTTGCAGCCTTTATTCAAATTACTTGGCAAAGTGACCACCCTAATCAAATAAAAGTCAACCACAACGAATTAAAACTGATTTAATTTCTCATGAATTGCCAAAGTATCCTACTTTTCCCCTGCTAGCATGCTAGGCACTGTCGACACAGCTGAATGCTTTCAAATGTCTTTCATGGGTATAAATCTGGATGGTACCTTTCACCTTTCAAGTAAATCTGTGCAATGGAATGTAATCTGTCACTCCTTCTGAGGGACTGCAAGGTCCCGCTGAAAAGATGCAGACCCTCTCCATTGTCCGGCAGAGGCCTGACCCACCCAATAAAATGATGCAACCTTAAGGAATACTTTGTGGGTTTATGCCAGAACACAGAAAACGTGTACAAACAGAAACACATTACAATACAGCAGATCTGCCATAAAAATTACTGTTTGGCATAGCTGTGCCCACAGTATCAGGTAGTCACTGATAGAAACTAGGAACATCACATAAAGTAATTACCAAATGAAGTTAAGTTTCAGTTTCATGTCTCTCCTTACAGCATACTAAAAGCATGCTAATCGCCCACACACTCGCTCATTCTGTTTCTGTCAGGTCAGTTTGTTGTTCAGTCTCTTTCTCTCTGTCTCTCTCACTCTCTGTGTGTTGGGTGCTTTAATGACATTTACACTCAACACTCATAACATTACATTATTTTTCACAATGATCTTGTGACCAAAGATGGACAGTGACCTGCATTTAACCCAAGTCAAGAGGAGTGGAGGGAAGGAGTGTTAGCTGACGCACACCGACCTATTGACCCACATTAATGCATCTGTCTGAATTGGGGGAGGGGGTTAGGTTTTTAAGGCTTCCTTAAGTTTGTAATGGGATTAAAACCCAATGTTTTATGTTGACACTGATTTCACATTCGTTTAAAATGATACACAGCCCCAGCAATAAATATAATTTTGGTGATGGTCATGATGCATGTTAGGTGTGTATTTTTTGTGTTGAGATGCCATTAATGGGAAAGTAGTTTTAAGAGCCAGTGTTGGTGAGGGTCTACATGTGACCACTGTGATGATTGTAATGCAGTTGTCCTGTGCTAGGCACATATTGCCATTATGTTAGTTTGTCCACTGCCTGTAGTATTCAATCCAAACCACCTCGCTTGCCACATCGTATACTATTTACAGTGTAAAATATGTTGGCAAAAGCTGGTTAAACTAAAAATGTCTATTCAAACAATATGAGTCATGATACCATTTCATTTTCCATACACATATACTGTATAGAAACACACGCATGCACACACACACACACAAATACTCCATTAGCCTCTCACTAGTTAATTTTATGGTCCACAGAGAGAATGAAAAAAACGCTATAATTAATGCAGATTCTTTCAGTCGACACACAAAACACGATGACCATAGGACAATCCACCAAAGGGGGAATTCTCCCGCTAGAGTGAGTGCCAATGTGGATTCCCTGTGTACTTCCGAGACCAGGGTGACAGTCTCACAAAAGCTGTCATGGTTAACACACAGCAACCCACAGAGAGGAGAGAGAGCCCGACAACAAGGAATACAGAGTGGGGGAGGGTCTTTGGTACAAGTGGTCTATGACGATGAAGGACAAATTAGATTTAATATGTTAATTAGATGCAAATCTGTCTGGTCCAAATTCCCTAAATAACATAATTTAGAAATTACTTGTTAAAGCACAGGCATGCAACCAGTCAGTGAAACACTGTGGAGGCATCAGTGTTTTTCCCCATGAGGCCATTCTAATGTCAGACCATTTTACTCAGTCAGTGGTAGCCATAGGAACGGTCAAAATACTGTATAAAGCAGCCTGACAAAAGACTGTAAAACACAAAATGATGTAAGTGATGAATAATAAAGCAAACAGACTGTGTTAGCTCTCTTGCAACACATTTTGTTTTCACTTGTATAACTTTGAACCCGGCTTCATTTATGGTGCAGAATCAAGTATACAGGCAATAAAAGGCAACCAATGTGACATCTCTTCCTTTCCATTTTCTTTTCTTTCCACTTTTATTTATTGTATGTTAAGTATATTAGCAGATTGCCCACATCCCTTCCCCTGGGCACTTTTTTTCTGCCACGCAATGTCAATTTAGTCTGCAACAATCAAATTCCTTTAACTCGTCAACAGCCCAGACCAACTCTCTTACTAGTTTCAAAGGATTACTCATCTATGCTGGTGGCCTCTGAGGAGAGAAAATAACTCTGACAGCGTCATAAGTTTTAGCTCATCAGAAACGGAGACAGTTCCTGCAGCTCTGGAACCCTCAGCTCAAATTTATATGCATTTGATAATGAAAACAAATTAGCTGTTTTATGCAAAGTTAAGATGCTGTGGGCAAGGCAAGATGGTAGAATGTTTTGAATCCAAAACACTAAGACTGTCTCTCTCTCTCTTTCACTCTGAAGCGCACTCTGCAGTGGCCTGAGCTCTGGAATGCCTTCCCCACTGGCCCCGGGGGAAGAGAGACTGACAGGGAGGGGTATGTGTGTGTCCTGGGGAAGAAGGAATAGAAGAAGAGGAACAGGAGGAGGTGGGGGGCAGCACTTTGCAGGCCCCATGACATTTCCCATTCCTCTTCATAAATTGCCAATTTAAGTGGGCATGGGCCAGAAAGTATCTTTATCATGCTTTATTTCAAGAATCCTTACAGGGACACAAGGGGACTGCCAATAAAGAATCTGATAGAAGACCCCATTTTCTGTGTGTGAATCGATGCTAATAGAAATACTATCAACCTGACAACAGTGTGTACCGAGAATAGGTGTGCTATAATTCTGAAGACACACATAATACTAGCATATGATTGCACACATTTGCTCAGTCAACTTGGAATCTCTTCTTTGTATATTCCCAGTATATTAATAATGAGGTCTTACAAAGCTACTATGTGTGTGTTCACACCATCAATCAGTCTCAAGGTCAAATGCAGTCAGAAATCCAGACCACAGAAAATGTTCACTGATTTATTTCCTGTGTGCTCAGGGTACTTATATCACCCAAAAAGAAGATAAAATACACTTGACATAATGCAGATGTAAATGAACCAAGTGGCAATGTTGAATTACTGAGGGCCTGACCTGGTTTCATCAGTTTTGGATTAAATTAGGGCAGATTGACTGTTGACAATCCTGGCTGGAGAGTTGTTGATATTCATGCTCGCAGTATTGTGTCTGAGGTCCCAGTGTGAATGTCTCTCTGGCTCCACAGGCCCCCTCAGTATCAGACTCTAGCAGCAGAGTGGGGCCCACTGTTAAAGGGCAAATATCCCTCTCACCTCCTAACAACAGTGTTCAAAGTGAGAGCTCTTCGACTGCTGGAATAAAGAGCACTGCTAAATGGCCACTTTGGACAGTTGTTGAGCTGCAGATGCATTAATGCATCCACAGTAAAACTGCAAAATAAATGTCTCACATGGATTGTACCTGGGGTTAATTACAACAATGTCCTCTACAAGTCATGGAAACAGCTGGTACAGTCTAAGCAAAGGACGGGATGGATGATGGATGATGGAGCACACATGTCCTTACTATGATCAATCATCTTAGCTCTGTGATCACGGCTCTCTGCCCACTGTGTTTCAAGGGAGAGGATTCACAATGCAGCCAGATGAAAGATGGACAAGAGCTTTCAGCTGCCACACATTTTCTGATCTCCCTGTCAAAGTTGGGGCTTTCTCCATTGTTCCACTTCCAATTTTTGTCTGTTCCACTTCTAATTTTTGACTTTTATCTGTTAACAATATGGATCAAGCAGCTCTGAGACAAAAGTGAAATTTGTCTCCTGCCACAAGTGCAATATGATCTGGAGTCCTGGGTTGCCATGGAGATCTGGTATAACAACAGATTTGGACTGCCATTAGCACAGATCATTAGGCAGAGCTTCTTCTGGGGCTAGGTGAGGTCATGAGAACACCACTAACCCCTGGACAACAGCTTGTTCAATAATGTTAAATGGACGAGGTATGGCACAAAGGCTGTCCGTCCAATCCTTCCAAAGAGCCTAATCCCAAAAGTAAACAAGGACCAAGGCAGAGCTTGCAGCTTTGTACTATCTTTGGAAATCTTTGTGAATTTAGCATAAACCATCATTTGATGCACAGATTGTTTTGATAGGAACCTTATTCCAACCACTGGTACATGATATGTTGATGTATTATTTTAAAGATCAACAATAGAGTTAAAGGTAAATTACCCCATCCGACACTGAAGAGACATCCTCCACAACTCTTACAGAATGCTCTTCACCTCACTTTCTATGCTGCTCAACTACTTTTGTAAGGCTTCGCTAAACTTCACCAACAAAGTTTCAAATGAAGAATGGTCATGAAATAACACCATTAAAATAAGAGAGATATAAATATGAAGAGGAAGCACTCTCCGCAAACTGTTCCTCTTTGCAATAAGCACCATTCCCTTTTCCTTTGAGGCTGGGTACAAAGGAGCCGAGGTCATTAGTTCAGCCTGTCTCAAACCCTCCTGAGCTAAGGATGGCAAGACATTCATCTACAGGCACAATTGCAAAAAAAAAAAAAGGAGTCTCTGTGTTCAGAAATGCAGAACAGAGAAGCATAGAGCAAAGTAGGATAGAGGAAAGAGAAAGGGGCCCCAAAGCCCAAGACTGAACAGAGGTCTCCACAGACACCCACACAGACCTTTCTGAGAGTCAGACACTGTGACAGCATGGGTTGGTGTATGCATAGACAGATGGCGATAGATAAGAAAAACACAACCCTCAAAACTGTTGGAAAAATATCAAAGTACACTAATGAAGAGTTATTACTTTGTATGTCCTATGGGTGACAGGATAGTCATCTGCATAAAAAGGGACACTTTAGGAGGTCATTTAAATCACAGACAAAGGATGTTGAAGGTATGAGAGCAAAACGGAAAATCAGACAGAAGGAATGTGTCTGCCCAGGCAGGTCACGCTGTAATTAGAAAAACCTGTGGCCTGCTGACCTCTCCAGCCAATTAACTGCAATGACAGCCACTATCACCCCTTCAAAGGCCATCTAAAAACACCCTGGCATGTTAACTGATAAACTGTTTTTCCTCTTCTTTGAACTAGCAAAAGAAACTATTTGCCCATGGATTGGGGGGGGGGGGGGGGGGGGGGGGGGTTTAAACGGGACTATGACTTAGTGCGTTGCTGTGGTGTAGATGACATCACCCCCTGCTTCTACTGAGCCCTCATGTATTTGTTTGGCTTCTTGTCCGTTGCTGCGCACACCACTTCCAAAGGTCACAAACACCATCGCTGCTGAGTGTGTGAGAGCCAAATTAGGGTAATGGAGAGTGGTCACTGGCTGCTACGGCAGACAGTGGGCCTCTGGGAACCACGGAAGCATTTCTCCAGCCAAAAGCCGCTGGACAGGGAGGGAAGCGGCAGATTTGACCATCAGCTACTGCATTTAGCTAACCTCCATGTGTTGTTGGTCGGATATCACCAAAACACAGAGCATGCATGGGACGCAAGTTATAGTTCAACTGAAAAATATATGCAATTGAAAACCAAATCAACCAATAACTAATTAATGAGCATTTAATAAAGTACTAATACATGATCCTCAAAATTTTCAACCTGTTTCTCTGCCACTTTATAGCATCTATGAAACTATACTGAAAAGAAACAGCATAAACAACATCTCCAGGCATATTCCTTAATTTGACATGAAATTAGATATTAATTGCTTCTAGCAACCAAAACAGAGACGGCTAAAATGAACTTAGTGTCAGGCTGAATAATAAAAGGGAAATGAAATGGTAGTTCAGTCGGATTATCAGGCTTGATTTCATCAACTCATTATGTGACGTGATCTCGCCTTCAAGTGAAACTTGTAAGGTCAAGTACACATTATGCCCTGCATTCAAGGTGTGAATGCAGTTGTTATTCAATTTTACAACAAAGATTGTTGCTGCCTTAGGCCCTTTTTCTAACGATGCTATATCATTTTTTGCTTTTCATTGTCAGGCCAAGGAACTAGGAGAGCTACAGATAAAAAAGGTGGGTTTTACTCAAGGTTATTAGAACATAACTATGGGTTGTGCAAATGTTAAACACAACTTACCATAAGACCAATATAAATCATTGCTATTTGGTTAGGCAGCATTAACAACTTTTAGGAGTGTATGGCCATAGCGGTGTGATCAGAAAAAATTTATGAGCTTCATAGACTTAATTCTCAGAAGTCTTTACTCATGTAATGTGAAAGTTAAATGTAGCTGAGGCCAGTATTTGTTGTAAAAGTCAAACAGAAAACAGCGACACTGGGCGACCAGGTTAACAGCTTTCCCCGATAGCCTTTATTTTAGTTTTCAGAAGGAGAGCCAGGGAGTGTCTAATGTTGATACACCTGAGGTTTGTGGGCGTGTGCGCGTGTGTGTGTGTGTGTGTGTGTGTGTGTGTGTGTGTGTGTGTGTGTGTGTGTTTGTGTATTTGTACATGACTGTGTGTGTGTGTGTGAGTGAAAGATGTGGTTTGAGCTACGCCCTGCTAATCGTTGCCTGCTGGCTGCACAGTGCTTTGATAGCCGTGCAGGTCTGTGAACTCAATGGTCTCCTTTGTAAATCAGGTGCATTCTTTTCTCCACCATTTTAAACCGTACCACAACTGTCTGGACATGAAAATCTACACAAACATGACTGGGAGCAAAAATAGCAAACATGGGCCAAAAAGCTATTCCACAATTGTCAGCACAGTTTTCTTTTAATCAAAGTTTAGGACAGTAAACTCAATGTAACCCTGTGTATAGGTGTTTTTAAGTGAAACTGATTTAAACATTTGTCACAGAATGTTTAGTCTTGAAAGCTCTTTACTTAAACTTGAACAAACCCTAGCTTCATAGCTGTATGAGGTTGCTCAGTACGAAGTGTGCTCCAAAAGGAAAACCATGGGCTGATGATAAAGGACTCAGTGGTTCTGGTCTGAACACTACTTATTATGGTTAATCAAAGGATGTTAATAATGTATCTTGAGGTTGCTTGCCTCTCTCTCTGTCTCTCTCTCTATCTGTGTGTGGCATAACGTGGAGTCTGTCTTTCTCTCATGTATAGGTCACACACTGTATGTAATCTGTGGTCTAGACATCCTGTGGTTAACTGTGTGCATCTTGTTTGTCTGTCCTGGTTCAGCACTCACAAGTTTTGATTTTGCAACACCAAATCTTATGAAAAAAACAGTTTGTCTTTTTCAATTAACAAATTTCTGTCTTCTTCAGTATCAAAGCTTTCATGAACTCAATGCTTCCCTAACTCACCAAAAGTTTCATCCAGCCACAAGATCTACACCATGCATTCCTAAATCACCTGGAACACACACTTATTCTTGGCGTATTAGAAGTTTTCCTAATAAAAGGAAATGTTTAAACTTCCACCCACGACGGAAGAACTCTGCAAGGGAGTTTTCGTTAAGTTCCCCAACAAGCCACAGGACAAGGAGGAAGCATGTCTCAAAATGGCTGCGGTAGATATGGCTGAAGAGGACACTGCCACCCAGCTATTCACAGAGAAGAACCAGGATAACACAGGCAGGGTTATCCAACACACTGGAACCTGTGGGCAGACTCAGTCATGAGCGATGTTTGTTCATGTCTGAGATGAGGAGGGTCGGCCACCATGTATTTGTCAGTGAAAGAGTCCACTGTGAACCTGAACTCTGTGTCATGCTTTCCCTTAGTGGGGTTGGAAGACTGCACCTATCCAGCCAAAAAAATAGACACCTCAGACTAGAAACAAAGTTTTTATGTCATACATTATCAGTAACATGAGCCACATCCTTTGGCGGGTGAAAGACCATTACTGTTTCCTGAAGCCACTGTGGTTAGCACACATTAACATAACCATGTAGTACTGAATCTCAGATGAGGAAAAACTTTCCATTTCTAAAAGCACCAGATGAAATAGATAAATTATTCCTTGCAAAATGGTGTGTTAGCTGCACTAACTGTAAAAAGAACCCATGAAATAAAGTTTTCCTGAAAATGTTATGGTTATAATTTATATTTGCCCAGTAACCAATAAAAAAGCTGTTTTTGTTTGGACAAACAATGGTTCAACCACCTGTGGTTATTGTTTATTGAGGGAAGTCCTCCCATAACAGTAAAAATTCCTGATGTTAAACCCCTGAGGGCAGCTGAAAGAGAAAGAATACAGAAAACAGGAAAGGAATCTCTGCGATCACTGCTCTTGTATTTAACTGTATCACCACAGAAAAAGAGAGAGGGGAGAGAGAGAGACAGAGAGAGATAGAGACGGACAGACAGAGAGAGAGGGAATACACTGTACAATAGAGAAAAAAGAAAAGAGATTGCAGACATCAGAGACTGCTTTCTTCAGCCTACCTAGACTACAACAAACTATAGCACAACAGCAGATACTAGCACCTCGAATACATTATTAGCTTTATCAACATCTCACTCTAAAACGGAGTGTTATAAGCTTCACAAAGGAAGTAGTTATTGCAGGGCTATTAAGTTCAACTGTAGAAAATTCAGCATGAAGGGCAAACCTACTAACCCTATCATCACTGTGGCACTGCCAATTTCAAGAGCCATGTGAAATCCTACAAACACAACAAAATCCTGCCTTGTAACCAATTTGCTGTTGCCTCTGACCCTTAGAAACAAATCACTGTTTCATGTCAAAACACCCAAGAAACTCACAGAAACTGCAGAGACAGCATGTACCAGTCACCACCACAGCTGAGGCAACAGAGTGCAGTACTTAATGGTCTCTCTCTCGCTCACTTCCTCACTCTCTCTCACTCACACACACACACACACACACACACACACACGCACGCACGCACGCACACCATCAGTTTGTACATGGGTCGTCTGAATTATGAATATTCCATTTATCTTTCACTTTATCTTCCTGAAATCTAAATGAGGTTGCTCCTAATCAAAAATTGCCTCTTAAAAATGGCATTAGAGACTTAAAAAAATTCTGCAAGTGAGCAAACCAATAACTCATTACATTCCTGTCTACGTCTGCTTATCCTCTGTTGTTTTACCGCCTGCTGTGGGAGACCATGGTGATGATAAAAGCAATGTGGCCACATGTTCACTCTTCAAATGAAGGCCAAGCTGCATCTGAAAAGAACACAGAAACGCCACCTTTTAAGTGCGACTTTGGTGCAGATGCAGTTGTCACGAAAGATGCTATTAGGCATCCATGAAAATGAAAAAGTGCCAGCATTAGAGCCGATTCATCCTTTGCTCCTTCACATTTTAGTGGTTAAATCTTGTTTTTTCACTCTTGACAAATCTGAAAACTGTATCTTATGTCATTGCTGTCAGCATGACATGCAGGGCAGTTACTGTCCCTGTTGACACACAGCTGGGTAATTACAAGTTAAAGGCAGTAGAGATGCCCCCCCTCCCTTTTCTATGATTGCAGGTCAACAACAGGGCTGGTGTCTCCCGTCCAGCCAGGTGCGTGAGTGGCTTCTGTCTCCGTACTGCCAGATAAACTGAGAAAAGTCTTGCAAACTGGTGGTGGTTGCATATCTGTTTGTGTGTGCATCGCTTGTGTGTGGCAGTGTGTGTTGTTGGGGGTTGGAGAAAAAAACAGCTGAAACTGTTATCGGCCAGAGAGAGCGCATGGCTATGCATGCTAGTGTGATTAACACTGCGTCGCCCACAACAGACAGACAACTGTCTGGCAGCTGCCTCGAGCAGCCAAGCTCATTGAGTGGGAAGGCAGAGTTGGAGGGCCTTCAGAGGTATTACCTAACCCACACAGTCACACTCAGCAATTAAAGCTGAGTCAAAAGTGCTGCTACTCTGGGTCACATCATGAACTCATTGAAGATACTCCCAGGACCACAGTGACAGTATGCAGCAGCTCTCCTCTGTGAGGAATAAAGGAAAGAAAAAGGCCAGTTTGGTAGGAAGAGCATTAAATCTTAGTGGAAAACTGCAGACTTGTCCTGACATGACCATCAAATGGATTTTCCATGGCTTAAAAAAGAAAAAACTTCAACACATTATAACATGGCAAAAAACTTGATATGCACTAATTAATTGGCCTGTGATCTAATTTAGTCCATATTAACTCTTATTATTGGATCTAACATTATCAATATTTCTTCTACAGGCTGGAAAACAGAACCAATTGATTACACTCGACTTAATTATCAGCACTGTGGGCTGTCACAACCGTCTCTGTCTGTTGGACTTCCCATAAAACAATTTACGGGGTGATACTGAAAAAAATAAGCAAGTTGGCTTTAAATTAATACCTTGGTTAAATGTTCTGAAGCTGAATACTGTGGGGGCACTGACAGGAGAATCACAGCCATGCACGGGGTATCTTCTGCCAACAATTAATGGAGGCTCACTGCTGCTAACTCAAAATACTGTTGTTGAAGAATGTTCCCATTAAGAGGAAAACAGCATGGAACAGAATCACACAAACCTTCCTGAAAGTAAGATACCGTCCGAAAACTGTTCTACCAACTTACACCAAGCAATTTGTTTTGAAGTGAACTACAAACCAGACACTGCTGTGAATTAATAGGAAGTCATAGGTGAAAGTTGCAGTAAAATCTGAGGAGCCTGTATCCTGAAAGCGAACACCAATTAAAACACTGGTTGAGTTTTTACAATATTATCATCTTGTGTCTTGGGGTCTCAAATCTGTTAACTCCAGTGAGGCCTACTTGCAATGTAACCTTTCTCAGAAAATGCTCACATCAAAGGCAACAGGCCACAGCAAACTAGCATCCCACTTCCAGAATGACATGGCACTATAAAAAAAAAAAAAGTACTTAAAAGGGATTGAAAGGGCCAATTCCAAACAGATTCCTTACAGATTGAGTCAAGAAGAGGCAAGCAAGGAGGACCAAGAGGAGGAGGAGAAGGAAGGATCTAGGAGGAGCACAAGATGGAGAGACTAAATTAGCAAACTGTGAGTTTTTGTGGTCTTGGCAATGGGGAGATCCCAAAGGAGAGCTAATGACTGTGGTGGTATCTGGCATGGGGGCCAAGTTTCCTTGACTGCTTTAAAGTTTCCTCCAGTCCACAGCCACCATGTCATGAGCAACATATGCTGAGCGATCTTGCAATTATACTATTATCAAGGTCCTCCCTCTGATTTCCATTATATGTTGCTGAGCAGATTTTACAGGACTTTGTCCTTCTGGTCCTTCAGAAGCAAGGAAAGTCTGCACAGTCTGGCCCTGTATGAATGCAAACAGGTCTGGGAGAAACAACAGGGTCGACTAATAAACATAATTTTCACTGATCTGCAAAAAACTAAATCTGCCAAGAA
The DNA here is from genome assembly GCF_021018895.1 of Seriola aureovittata. Lineage (NCBI taxonomy): Eukaryota > Metazoa > Chordata > Actinopteri > Carangiformes > Carangidae > Seriola > Seriola aureovittata. The sequence goes on from NC_079374.1 coordinate 15,200,732, forward strand.
CAAAATGACCAAGCTTACCAAACAAACTTTTAAAAACAACAGTCCAGTATAAAACAGCAAGAATTGCTGCCCCAATGCTGACATCTCAACCATAAATCTCTGATGCTGTAACAGCCAAACTAATCTTTTACACAATGTGTCCAATTTGAATATAGAAAGACAATACTAACATAAAAATATCATAAAATGGAAGACAAAACTCCACTGCACCAGACATTCAATTTAAACTGAGGTTTCTTTTCCAAAACACTTGGGATCAAAACAAAATCTTTATTCAAGCAGTGCAGAAGATGCAGTGAATATTTTATGTGCAATATGGTACTATGTCATCTCAGAGACCATTAACTATACTCCAGCGTGCCCAATTTGATAAACACAGCCTTCCCCATCAGGGCTTCTGTGTTACTAACATCATTTCAGGTCCCAGGAAGAACCTGAATTTCCAAACAAATCCTCCTCTTCAAGGACAACAGACAAGTAAACACAGAGTGGTATAATATGCATTTCAACATTTTGGATGCAACTTACAATCTGAAATGGTACGCTCTTTAGCTCGCCAAAACTTTACCAGGATCTTTCAAGAACCATAATTAAGATAATTTAAGAAATACTTTTATTTATTACAGACTACTTACATGTAATTTTTTCGACAATTTCACAGGAAATTACCCACATTACATTGAGTCTGAACTTCAAAAACACCTGAAAATAAAAAAAATATGCTGTAGAGATATCTGTACCATGCAGGACCAACAGTGGGTCAAAGTGACCACTGCGAGATGTTGTATCTCTGCGACCTCTCATCTGTCTTAAGAGCTCTGAACAACAGAGAGGAGTGACCAGATTTTATTGTCCCAGCATGAGAAAAGGAGAGCGAGCTGCTTTGGCTTGATGGATGGGATCCAACTGGGAGAGTGAGGCTGGGATAAAGGAGCTGTATCCTACCATAAAACTCTCCCAGGCTGCTCCCAGCCTTCACAGGCACAGAACCTCCTGCATGTAAGAGTATATGTGTGAGGGTGTGTGTGTGTGTGTGTGTGTGTGTGTGTGTGTGTGTGTGTGTGTGTGTGTCTGGAAACAGGGAAGCTGTGTTATCAGGGTGATTCATGCATGCGAGACAGGTTGCAACAACTTGATAGAAAACAAGCCCACAATACTAAATTTACACTCTGTACTGTACTGGAGAGCAGTGGCAGTGACTGATGTGTAAAGCAAAGCCAGACTCTTTCCCCTTTAATCTTTGCATTGACTGTTGAGTGAAACAATCACACCAGACAAAAGCAGAGAGAGCAGAACTATGACACATGTATCTACTGTATACAGTGACTGTTTGAACTAGACTGCCTGCCTCAAACCAGTCCTGAGGCGGTAAAGCAAGTCTAGGCTGGTAGATGCAGTCTAAGCATAAATGGTCAATCTGCTATTTCAAGACAGAGCATTTTGGGGGGCCGGGCACTGTGTGAAAAAGAGACTAGTCAACAATGTTTTGCTGACAGTGACTCATGTTTAGTCATGTTGGAAAATAAAGATTTCCAAAAGGAAAAGAAAACATCTGTTATGATACAATGGCCAGGCTGTCTCTACAGTCAAAATTAAATAGAAATGATGGAAGGTATCTTGCTCTGAACTGAGAGTTATAGACGTAACAATGGTTCTCTGAACTTTGAATGACCGAAAGACACAGTGGGCTGGTGCTGGGGTGTATCCCTGGTGGCATTCAGTGTGTGAGCCTTTATAGTTGTAATTTTCTCTGCCCTGCTGTTATACCCAACTGCAATGGAAAGCTTCATGTTTAAGAAAATGGCCAGTAATATTTTCATGTGTACTCCACCAAATGCTTTATTGAAGGTTAATTTGTATTATGGTGATAGTCCTTACAGTTATGTATCAACAAAGCACTGGAAGGACAACGTGTGCATGATTCCTATTTTTTTCAGTTTTACCCAACCATTTACTAACTTTTGTTTTGTTCAGTGTAAACAAGTAACTTGACCTGTAGTATTTTACTTTACTCCTTGGGCAAACATCTTTTCCAGCTCATACTGTGGAAATATTAAACACATATACTGTACACATATTTAAATACACAGTACACAGTATTTAAATATGTGTCAATCACTTAAAATCACACAGCCAGTCACAGACAGAGGTGGTAGGGCTAAATTGTTGGCCATATATATATATATATATATAAAAGACGGCTTAGTGGATAGCTGGCAAACATACCGTCATCTAAGGAGTTAGAATTGCTTTTCTGCTTTCATCTCAACTTTCACTTCCAACTGCAACTCATTTCAACGTTCACATTCTGAATCTTAACAAGAGGAATGTCTATGAAATACACCGTCAGTTTCCAAAGCCAGGAATGAATGTATAAACCTGGCTGCTACCAAAGAAAATAAGATGATCATGAAGAGAAGTGTTTGTACATCTGTCTATGAAATAGAGTTTGTGTCTAACCCTTGGGGTATGGGGAAACTTGTTTTCTTGATCCATGCTTGCCATTTTGCCTCTTTGATATTCCACATACCTGAATCCTTCTTGCTCCCCTTGCCTCCATCTCTGTTCTTCTTCAGCACTGCCTTGAACATGGCAAGATTCCTGGAATCTTCTCTTTAGAGCCCCTGGAGGGGAAAAAAAAAAAAAAAAAAAAAAAATCAGCCACTCGCAGCCATGACAAGACAACAGAAGTGTATCTACTGTCATAGAAAGTAAGCCATCGAAATTTTCTAGCAACACAAACGGTCTATTTCCATTCGTGGGACAGAAAAGAGGCCATTTCCTCATTTCACCTGCAAATAACAAAACCAGTCAAACACTTGCAAAAAAGACTTTAATAAGGACAAGTCTTTTAACCCAAAACTAACCAAACAATACAAGATGTGTCCTCAAAAACTAAACAGCACAATGGCAACACAGAGTATATCCGCATTTCATACTGCTTAGCTGGCACCCGCCTGGAAGTTTTCCCACAGCACTCCCAATCCTGCAGGTCATCAGTGGAGGGGCACATGGAAAGAATGCTCTAATATTTAAACAGAAAAGGACACGTTCTGCTATCTTGCTATGCAGGAAAACACTCTGACGAATGCCCTAAATTCCACAAATAATTGATGCTATGCGGCTGAACTTGGGTGTTTGCAATTGTTTTCCATGGTTGTTCCCAATCTACTGTGCACTTTGAATCCTTAGAGTGAAACGGTATAACATGAACTCAAAGTTTAGCCTGGATGTGCTTGTTTGCTTTGGAATTATTTATTGCCTCATGTAGCTGGACAACGGTCAAACACACTTACCTAAACACAGCAGCAGCTACAACAGTTAATTCTGTGGGATTTTTGGTTTCTATCCCCTTCAACACAATAGTGGACTGCTTTAGTGTACCCCACTGTATTAATAGCAGCAGAGTAATCTTTCCAATGAGGAGAAAAGAATGGTTTCAACCAAATAAGGGTATGCCTTCTGCAAATAAAACACACAGTCCTTGCACTGAGTCCTTAACCCCAGAGAGCAGGCTTTAAATATCTAGCTCCTCTTACTGCTGCTGAGAGAGAGAGAGGCTATTGATCTGCCCTTTTTCATCCGTGATGGTTTCAAATGAAACACCGAAGCAGAGCTTCCACCGAATCAGTTATGGGGGGGGGGGGGGGGGGGGGCAAATCCCTGATGAGCCTCTGCATCTCAGCTCAGCCTTGACTGGTCAAAAAATGAACTTTTCATGGAGTTTTATTCCACCAAGGCAAAATATGAATCAAAATGATCAGTGTAGTTTCAAGGTAACACCTGGATTTGGGTTTCATTCTGAAATACCCAGGGAAACACACACACACACACACACACACACACACACAAAGCAAGCCCTTCATATTCTCCAACCTTTCTCCAACTAGTTAACAACTGCTTACTTCAGCATTGAACAGTACTTTCACTATAATATACAGTATCTCCAAATAATGTGCACGATAGATAAAGACCTCTGTCACAATATCCAGTTTAATATGTTACAGTATATTGTCACAACATAATTACACCCACATAATCAAACATGAACAAATATCAAGCAGATAAAATGCAGAGCACATACAGCTTCTGATGCCATACCCACTTCATGACAATTATGAAAAGCAGAAACTCTTAGACCAGTATAAGCCTATATTCCCGACTAAATCAAATTTAGCATGTTCTCAGACTACTTCAGACAAATCACAGTATACCACTATAACTCTCCTGTGGTTGTTAAGTGATGCTCGCAAGTCACAGTTATGTGAGATATGACTTCAACTTCCTCAAATTAAAAGGCAAACATAATTATACCAAAACAAATACAGCAACAAAATCTAGTACTGTTACCAGCAGTGTTGCTTTCTGATAACACTATTAGATAGCTGATGCTAAATTAACATAAACATGTATAATGTTATTAATGTAAACTAAAAAATTGTGGACAACAACCAAGCAAATGATAGTACTGAAACTGTAACGATTGCGGGATGCATTACTGTTACGTTTGAACAAGGTTAATAGTCAATAGCCATGCTAGCAGCTCTGTGATGCTGTACTTAGGCACAGTGAGGCTTTTAGCTAAATGCTAATGTCACAACACGTAGTGCTCAACAATGCTGAAATGCTGATGCTAAGCAGGTATAATGTTTACCATGTCACCATGCGAGTTTAGCATGTTAGCATGCAAACAAAGCAGTAAATGCAGTAGAACTGAGGCTAAGAGGTATGTAATTCACTTCACAAGTATTTGTTTAAGTGATGGGCAATATAAAATGTTGACCTGATGACAGTGCTAGAAGTCAGCAGATCATTTTTTCTGGATTTTGTGTAATGTTTAAGGACGTGGTCCCTGGGTGCCTCTGCTAATAATAACAAAGAGCATGACAGCAGGGTAAACAGGTGTGATGTACTAAGAAACAGATCTGTCTATGTCAGTATAGTATGATACAGCACAGTGCATTAGCCTAGTCAGTTGGACTGCTGACTGCTATGTGGGAGCTGACTGCTCATCTCCACAGTAACAATAAACATCACCCAGGTTAACCCAGAGGAAATGAAAAACGCCCTCTTGAAACTCCAAAAGCCAACATGACAAATTCCTTCCATCCACCCTCCCCCGTCACAGCCATCAGACACACACACACACACACACACACACACACACACACCACACACACACACACACACACAAAGTCAGTCCCCACTCTGAGAATGAGACATCATCTACAGGTCTCATCTTGAGGTGTGCTTCTGTTCTGCCATTTTTATCCCCAGGTGGAGAATTAAGCCCTGAACATTACTTGAATGAATGTCAAACAATTCTTATCACTGTGTTAATACTGATTTTACCATGACACAGTGATCATAACATATACTGTAAACAAACCAAGAGTCTTTCGGTGTCTGGGCACCACAATGTAGAAGCAGTGCTACATACTATAATAGTGTGATATTCCTCCATACAACACATTCTTGCCAATTGAACAGACAACTATAACACTTGACTGCAATAGCCAAAGATGGTGACAGATGAAGCTGATGTTATAATGGTACTTACTCTGATTTCAGATAGAGATGCAACATTTTCTTCAGAAGTGACACAAGTACGAGGAGGAACCATTAGTAATATGCTAATTGCTCTTTGCACAAGTTAACCATAAAATCCTAGTCCACCTACTCCAGCTAGGCCACATGTTTCAGTCTTTATAAACAGACAGAGTAACACCAGCTCTGTGTATATGGAAAATCTCTGAAACTCCATTAGAAGCATCAATTCCAGCTATACTATGAAATGACAACTTACATGACAATGAATATCAGTTACATCTACTTATACACTAGGAAATGCTCAATATAACACTGTAAGATAAAGTATTCATGCCCTGCAGAGACAAGCCATTTCACTCTGAGTATTCATCAAGTCTTGTGTATTCATTTGAAACAAGGCATGAAGTCAGTATGTGTTGATGTTGCCTAAGCCTTAGGCTGTTTTTATTGGAAGTAGATGTGAGGGATGCTGAAAAAAAGTTAATGAAATCAAAGTCTGGATCCTACAATAGCAAAGGCACCACAGTCATCATCAAATACAGCTAAGCCTAAGCTGCAGGTGAGATATAACTGTGACTTTTGTGAGAAAGTCTCCTCAGTGAGGAGTCACGGACTGAATGGTATGCAGCAAGACGAGCATCAAGATTCCTCAGGCCTTCAAAGTCAGGTCCTTCCCAGCGCATTTAAGCTTTGTTTGGATATTAGCCTCAAACTATGGCCCCTTAGAAGGGGCCTTTCATTATAACAAGAGAGAAGTGAAAGTCCCACGGTGGCTCACAGGTCTTTGTGGACTCACATTGGATGAGGAGACAAAATAGACTCTGAATATTCACATTTACCCTCAGAAACAGCAGAGAATTAAGCCCAAGGTATTGCCTCTTCTTTTATGTGAGTATACTAACATCCTCTTCATTAAAAGTCTTCAGCAGGCTTCAAAACACCCAAAGCAGTTGAAGGGATACAAAGCAACGACAATCATGGTATTTGGGAAATAATATGTGGCATTAAGAATACCTCTCCACCGCTGGCATGTTCAGTCAGGCATGTGTCAGCTCTACGACCTTCACATGTGGGCTGTCTATTACCTTGGAACAGCTCTAGGTAATAATAAAAAGGACTCCAGTCGATGGTACAATGTAGAGATGGTGTCCTTTCAGAGCAGAGAAATTGGAACCCAGAGTGGCTAAAGGGTGCCTCGGGGTATCAACATGTACGTTTTCCAGGTCACCATTGAACTGATAGAGTCCAAATCCTTACAGGTTGTGAAGTAGAAAGGATCCTCACCTGCACAATGCTGACGTGACATGTGGTTAATGGGGCCAACATGCAATACCACAGTCAACTGAGAAGACAGCTATATATAGAACGGAAATAGGATTGTTTGTCCCAATTGCCTCTGGCAGGGAAGCATTTCACATACACTGGCGGGTGGTGAGTTAGAACCTGCTTTGTCCTCTGTTTGGTGGCAGACAATAGAGAGAGAGCACCCTTAAGCTCAGATCAACTTCCCCACTCTTCCAGGAGCGGCTGCAGACAGCTATTTTCCACCTGATGCGTTTGTCTCTTTCTTTCTGAAAACACCCTGCCAGCTCTCCTCATCAACTGATTCTACATGAATGATCACTCTCAGATTTCCATGCTGTTGTCATAGGAACATGGAAATTCTCACTATGGGCTGACCTTCAAGCTTGTTTATTGCACACAGCCTAAAAGTGACCAGATATTTTAAAATATTCCTGTGAACTCAATAATTATCTGTTCTTTTGTTGTCCAGTCATTGAGTGCAGGAAATAGGCCCAGTCTGGATGGTGAGTTCAAGTGCTCCATAAACAATGGGAAGTTAGCTAACAAACCCTTGAAGGAGGAAGTGTAGGGAGTAGGTATGGAGGACAACATAGTCTCAGTGTCAGCTATTGTAAGCAAAGGTTGTTATTCACACTAACATGAGTGGAAGGGAAATAACAAAAGAACAGACATTTTTATGCAACAAGTCTACCGCTTTGACTCAAGTGCTTCCTGCACGGCCCTCCACCTTCAAGCCTATGAGAAGCATGCCTTCATCTTATTATCAGCAAATAGGGAAATGTCTTGGAACACAGATGGCTGGCCTTCAAGAGCAAAGACAATGTTTAACTTGTTAATATAATACTACAGCCAACTTGTATCATGTGACGGGCAGATCAAACAATTTTTCAGGCCAGTAATCTGCCACCTGTGAGTTTTGTTGCACAATAAAAAATGATTTCAACAGAAACACTTTAACGTATTTTTGATTTACACATGAGGTAGACAAAATGGTCTACATTGTGCAAAAGAATATTTAATCTTAAAAAACTGAGGTAGCAACATTGAATTTTACTGAGAATTACAAAAGCATCTCTCCAGCACCTCTAGGTGTATTTTGTATGTTGGCAGCCCAAACTACACAAGAGTATGCATTTAACACTGTGGAAAAAAATGAAGGCTGTCAGTGGCGTATGCAACACCATTGTTCCATTCCTTTAGGAAATTCTTGAAAGCCAATTAGCAGCATTTGTCAGCAATGAAACGGTTTTTTTAATTGAAAATGGCCATTACACATCAAGAAAAGTGGTAAGTTTAATGGACCCTTCTACAAGAGCTTTATGTAAGTTTATATAAGAGGACATAGTCATCGCTAGTGTTGAGTTCTGGGTAAAATGAGAGCATCATAACTCTAATGCAACATCACCAGTTGTTTTGGCATGAAATTTGGTGTTAGTCATAAGTATGATCATGTAGCGAGCTCGTCAATACTTAATAAAAAAATCAGGGGAGTATTCATTTTAACCTTAATGGTTACAGACTGTATGACCTGATTTGACCTTTGTGATTATTTACCCTTACCTAGTGGGAATTATACTGTCCCATCACAGACAGAGGCTGATTCAAAGTTCTAGCTTGGGGCAAAGCCAGCTATTTTTTTTTTTTTTTTTTTTTTTTACTGAGGAGGACTAGCCACATGGCTCAGCATGAAATTAAAAAGGATAACAAGTCTGATCTACTCATTAGACTGCCCTGGGAAAGATACTGTCATTTTGGAAAGACTGATTCGCCCTCTGTGGACACTTGTCCCAATATGTGGCCTCGTCTCTAATATGACTGATTAAATCCAGACACAGGCCTACATGTATCGGTTAGACCTGTGTCTTTTTATCCCAGCTGTGTTGCCCTAGAAGTGTCAAGGCATGTTTTAGAGAGCAATCATTGCTGTGAATTTACAGTTACCGCAGGCTCTGGAAACTGACTGAATCTGAAACTAAAATGTTGGAATAAGACAAGACATTGCACACCCTCTCCAAATAAATATCGCACTCCCTGCTTCATACAAATTAAACTCAGAACTAGGCTAGCCATAGGCTTACATATAACCTACATTGATTTAGCTAGACAGATCAGTGTGTAATGTTGATTTATGGATGAGTTAACACGTGAAGCAGGATTTCACAAACCAGTTTCTCCACTTTGAGCTTTTCCTTTTCTGTCAAATTACTTCAAACTCTTTCCACTGTAATTACACACTCCTCACACGACACCAGCTACCACCTCTCTGCTGAAATCATCAACCAGCCGCAGATTTAACCGCATACTGAGTTACAACAATCACCTCATCAGAGTTATACTCATTAACTCCCATTATCACTGCTGATTAAACTTTATAACACTAGTACTGATTCACCATAGCGATCAAGTGTTAATGAACATTTGGAGTAAAAGTAAATAAACCTGCATCATTGTTGCTACCACTTAATTCGACATTAGCCTCCCAGGAAGCCTCGTATTTGATTAAGGGTAAAACATTAACAAGTAGTGTTTAAAGTCTACAGGAAGTTCCTGCAAACACTTAGAGATATTCTCTCATATTAAGATTTGTCGGTCAGAGGGTCAAATAAATGAATCATCTTACCAAGGCAACAGACAGCATTTTAGAGTTACAGCAATGTGGCAGACTTAAATCCAGGGGCAGAACAGCATGCCCAGTAAGCCAGGATTTAAGCCACTACGAATTCAACAGGGCTTCAGATCAAAAACCACTTTGCAGATAACATGTCACCACCACTTGACAATTTCAGAGTGCAGGTTTATTCTTAGCCAGACTCTCTTTAGCTATATTGAGTGAACTAATAACGATTTCATTTAGTGTATAAGAGGGGTATTCGATTAAAATTCAGAGGGGTCCAGTTAGGCAAAATTTCCTCAAGCAAAAGGTCTGGCATATCGGTTTAGAGGGTAATGAATTATAAATAACTTCTTTAATAATAATTTCATGTTATTTTCTCATTCAAAGGAAAATATAGCTGTAATAAGATTAGAAACTGTGCATCTTGGAATAAAGTGCTTTGTTTTACAAGAATGAAATAGGCCTAAAAAGTGTACCTTGTATTTCCCGTTTTCTTCTTTTTCATTAAGTTCAATTCACATCCTCCAACAACTTTAAGAACTCCTTTACTTTCTTTCCCTCTTATATCCCACTTTCCCCACTTATTTCTCTATCGTCTCATCTCTCCCCTGTGTGTGTGTCTCACTCACGCAATCTAGTCGCAGCGACTGGAGTAGCATCACATGACCAAGTTGTAAAGGCTAGAAAAGGTGCGCCAGTTAAAACAGAAACCCCATCAAAATGTTAGAATTCTCAATGATTTATAAGTTATAGCTGCAGGTCCAGATAGGACAGCGTCTGGGTCTGGAATGGGACCATGGTTTACCTATGAGTGATCTCTGGTGAAAGACAAGAGAGGAATAGGGACTTATTCATTTATATGCCACAACTAAACAGAGGGGACAACTAGCCTTGGACAAAAATGTACATACTGCACACAAGTACGAGACAATCTATTTTTATGTGCACTGTGATACAGACTCAGGTATGGCAGAGACATAAAAGTTGACATGTCTGACTCAGAGACAAGCTATCATCCAAAAAAGATTTATGCCAATGATTCATTGTTATGACAGGAATACATCAAGCTTTGCACAAGAGTCCCACAACCACTTCCACTGTCTGCCTGTAAAGACTCACTGACTTCGACAAGCATTCCCGCAAAAGTCTGCGAGGGCTCAGGGCCGTCCCACTGTGAAATCGTAAAGTGCTTGAGGGCTTTGTTCAAGGGAAGATCCCACAATGCATAAGTGTTGTGACATGAAATGATGATGAAGATGATGGTGTCATTTTTAAAGGAAAATTAAAATAGAAAAATTCCACAAAACATAGATACTGATAGCACAAATATTCCACTTATTTTAACACTTTTTACAGTTTACTGACTACAAAAAATTTCACAAAGTGCTGTCCCATTCCTCACACAACGTCTGGACTCCTTACGTCCTCCTGCACCCAACGTCAATTAAAATCTGTGAGGGTCAGTAGCTTAGGGATGGTATTTGGACTGGGCCCTTGAGTATTCCCCACCTATTTGTGGTGTTCAATTGTCATTTTATTAAATCTGAATGAAAAATATGTATTAGAGTCATGATGGCAATTTAAATTTTGAAAATGTAATTTTATCATCTAACCAATTTCAACTAAATCAATATTTAGTCATATTGTGAAGGTACTTGCCAAACACTTGCACACTGTGGTATGTCTAAACCGCTCTGCACCTCGGAATCTTTGTCTGTCTGCTTTCAAAAAGGCTTGACAAAAATGTAAATCAGTAACAGCTGTTACTAAGAAGCACTTCCAAACACACACGTGCTTCTGATGCACACATGCAAGCATTCGTGCACATATGCACGTGCACAGACCTTGGAAACATATACATGCTTGTTCACCTGGACTTTCAACTCATACTACAGACTGTACCTTTGTTGTGATAAACTAATTATTGGAAAGAAAGTCAGAGGAATGCCTCATACTAGGACCCTAGCTAGCACTATCACTGAAATACAGGCACAACTCAATATGTATGGATATCATTTTGTAACATTTCAATGTGCTGAGGGAAAATGGGGCAATTAAATGGTAAAGCAAGCATGTTGATATATAAATTGTGATTAACAATTTCAGGAAACTTGAGCAAATTCAATTACACAGCCCAACTTTGACAATTGGCTTGACACCAGATAATGTGTATGATCCTTTGCCCACCACTGAGAACTAATGAGAACTGATAGTAATAATCGAGCCATATAAGAACTTAAAGATTCACATGTGATGTCCATGACATGCATCTTCTCTTAGAGGAATAATAATATCACTATACTTTCATTTTGCTATGGTAGCCATGTTAAGCTTTTATGACCACTTCAGGTGCTTTATTGAAGGAGAGTGTGTCTCTCCTGGCATGGCATGAAACACAAAACAACCATGCCTTTGTTCAAGTTCCAGGAGCTCAAGGGGTAACTGCTTCTGCTAGTGTTATTGCACCAGTATTTCACAACACATCCTAAAACCACCTCTGGGATTGTAACATACAAAGGTATCTTTGGTATATGATATAAAACATTTTTTTTTTAATCACACTTCTAATACATAATGGCTTAGGAGTTAAGAGTTAACTTCAAAATAGAACAAGATTCACACAAGATTTTGAATGACAACTTTCACACTGAATTAATTTGAAACGTACTAATGAAGTTAGATTGAGTGATTTAGGCCATCATGTTTCTGCTTATATTTGTGGTAAGGTTTGGTTTGTGGTATCTAGTGTCCCCGAATCCCATCTCGACCGAGTCTCTAAACCATTACATTCAGGATTCATTCAAAAACAACTGTGGTTAAGTGGTATGCTGACAGTGAGGGTCCTGAACCCAACGAATCTCTGAATATCTGGCTTTCCTATTGGAACCATGTGCTTCTACAGTGAGTAGCCCCTTTCAAAAGTACAAAATAATGACCATCATCATCAACAACAACTCAGTATGTGCTGTCTGTCAGGTCACTGGCTCCAATAACTTTCCCTCCTCAGCTATAACAATGCAACTCTGATGCCAGCATCTGTTACTGGCCAACTGGCTGGGGACCATGGGAACCAGGCTCTGTAGAGACTGGGGGGCAGACCCTTGTGGCACTTTCAATAAGACGAGTGGCCTGTAGTACAAACATCTCATAACACTGCAGTTGGTGGACAATCGGGGGGTAGCTCTAGCCTTGGCATGGAAGCATGCAAATCCACAGTAATGGTTCCATAATATGCGTAAAATTGCCTGAAATTATGTTGGAAAGTTAATACTGAGTATCTCCAGGTTAACAGGGAGTCAGCATGATTGTCAGCAGCTAAGCCTGTTACACCTGTTGAGTGCAAAATGGAAAATCAACACTGTATATAGTGGAATTGCCACTGAAGCTAGATTGAGACACATAAGATATAGGAAATGGCAAATCTTGTGGCAGGTTCTTTCAAGATGGAACATCAAGAGCTTGTGAGGTTATGAGGACTTAACAACACTCAATCAATGACTTCATGAGCTACCAATGATCAAAGGTGCATTTTGGCATTTACAAGCAATATCACAGAAGGGGAAAACAGAGCTTGGATTTTCAAAGCACCTGGCTGAGTTACAAGGAGATTCATCTGCTGAAAATATGCTTAAAAAAGCAAAAGTCTTATACAGTCAGTGGTCAGACTTCAATGACTCAATCTATGTGGGCGGACAAGATTACAGTCCTTTTGCCTTAAGCCTACTAGTATATCTGGGCTGGGTTTTGCTTTCAAAACCACCGCATCCAATCACAAAATACAGACTAACATTAGCATCAAACAAGACCACGCAGCTATAAGAAAAGTAATGAGCTGCATCTGCATCCTAGTGAGCTGGGTGGTTCTTCACAATAAGTATCATACACCTTTAAAAGTTATTTGAAAAAGTTTGTTCATCTTTAGGTAGGTTAGGATATTCTGCAGGTTGTAAACAGACAAATTTATTATTAGGCTATCAATATAGACCTTTTTTTCAATTAAATGATCATTCATTTAAAACATAAGAAAGAAAATAGCAAAAAATGCCCAGATCCAAGGGTGACATCTTCAAACTGCTTGTTTTGTTGTCCAAAACACAAAGATATAACAGAGAACATTAGCAAATCCCCACATTTATTAATCTAACACAAGAGAATGTTAATCAATTATCAAAATGTATTGATTATTATTGTAACCAAATTGAAATATCTTTGGGTTTTGGGTGTTGTTTAGACAAAACAAGACATTTTAAGACGCTAACTTGGACTGGACTGGAAATTGTGACAGGCTTTTCTAGTTTCTGACGTTTTATAGATTAAACAATGGAAATAGATAAAATAATTAGACAATAATCATGCAGGTGCAGTCCATTTCAGAGGAAATGATTGTTGATGTCATGTAGTAAATTTAACTCCACTAATACGAATCCTATGACTATACTTATTTGCTGCTTTCCAGACTAACTGTGAAAAATGTTGCCAGTTAGTTTTCTGTCAATCGACTATACGATCGACTAATCGTTTCAGCGCGAAACTCTTCAATGATCCACCATAGTGACTCTGAACTGAAGCCAAGTTTAAGGTGCATACAAATTAAAAGTGAATCACAGGCAGTCGATTTCTCTGATTAGCAGGTGTGTCCCGTTAGCTCCGGTTCACACCAAACAATTATTACCTGTGGCAGAAGTTTGGTTTAACCTTGCTAACCTCGTAGCAACCGAGTTTAAGCTTGAAGCTATCGAGCCTGAGTAGCGGTAAGATGAAAGTTTAAGTGTCCACACACACAGCAGGCTAAGTCGAGCACAGGCGAGGCTAAATAACAGCCAATAACTTGAAAATAAAAGTAAAACACCGCTGACAGTCCTGTTGGTTTTGACGGCTGCTGAATGGGCATGTCCCGACATTCCTCCAACAAACAAACTGCCAGCAAAACTCTCTCCACTTATCTTTACTTTTCTGAACTGTTAAACCGACTTCGCCGAGCTCACGTTGTGAACAGAGTCTTATGAATCTTTTAAAAGTCTTACCTGATAAATGTCATGGATATTAAAGTACGAAAAACAAAAGTTTTCCCAGTCCTCTAGCGTATCTCCACACGAACTCAGCACCCACTTGATCCACCAAGGTAATCTACGGGACTCTGGGCTCCTCCCCCTCCTCCTCTTCCTCCCCCTCCTCCCTGCATGAGGTCATTACACAGGGCAGGGAACCAAGACAAACTACCCCTCCATCCTCCTCCTCTTCCTCCTATTCTACCACATTTCTCTGTGCATGCCTCATGGACATGATAAGATGCTAGAGATGCAGGATACATGTATTAAGACAACTAAGCTGCATGCTTGCAAATTAAGGGGGTGGAGGGGTGTAACCAAGGTTTTTGAAATAGTGAGGTTTGATGTCAAAATCCCCCCTCAAAGGAAGTCTCTAACAAAGCTGTAAGCACATTGATTTTTCATATTTTGCTCATTTAATTAGCTGTCAAATGCTTACCCCAACTCTTACTTTTTGTCAGTTTTATTTAAATGAAGCTGTTTTTTCCAGGAAGATTCCTCTGGAAGACAACAACTGCTTATAAATTCAACATGATAACTAACCAAACAATAAATGTCTCTATTTTCCCTGAAATAAATACCTGATTACATAGTTATTTCCAGGAAACTTTCTTAGAAATTATAGACCAGCAAAATAAAAGCGTGAGATGCTGATAAAAGATTAAATAGACCATTAGATGTAGAGCTAGTATTTGGATCCTGTGCTGGTTATTTTGTCACACCTAAAGCATTACTGTTTTATTTCCTAAAATAAAGGTCTAAATGCTGTTCAAAGCCATCTCCACACTCCCAGGAATACACTTCTAGTGGAGAATTACTGTATGCTTTATTTATTCATTTTGTTGGCTCAAACATATCTTGTCGAATTTTTTATATATTCAGTCTAAAAATGCTGGAATCAGCCTACAAAACATAGAATTGTCCCAGGCCACCATGACACAAGTCCTCTGTCTACTATAACATCAACATTACAGCAACATAATTGTTAAAGTCACTTATGTTAGAAATAATAATAATCTATTCTTTTCTGTCATTTTATATGAAAAAATGATTAACTGAAAAAAATTATTCTTAATTATACCTCTATTTCATATCATTCATGTGATCAACTAGGTTATACTCCACTGTATTGATCATATGTCTGTTGCTATCTGACACTTTGCAGATTAAGATGTTACATGCAAAACATAAAGCCACATATAAAATATGATGCATTGTTACATTGAACTCTCCAAGGGTATAAAAAGTAACATAGCACTACCTGGACTGGCCACCACAAAAAATGCTGCTTCGCATGAATGTTCCTATGAAAGGGATTGTTCTTCTTGAAGAGCAAATTTAGTCTTAATATATCTTACTGCCAATGCCTCTATACTTTTACTTAGCCTAAATATAAATTTTGAACAATCTGAAAACTTTTTCCATCACGGCCTAACTCACACACTCCCTATTTTAGCTAATTGATGCCTGCATTTAAAATGCCCAGTTGTCCCACTGTTAACAATCATAACTTCCTCTTTGCTGATGGACATTAGAGGAGGATGGGTCGAAACAACGAGTCAAAGCTTTTATGTAAATTTTGTGTAATTGATTAAGGCCTGAATTAGCGGTTGTTAAAAGCAGGATGTCACTCAGAAGCTTTCTGTATATCGCTGAATCTGGCTGTACTATAGACTTCTTGACAATAGGATTCATATTTAAATTCATTCATAAGACATATCAGCCTATAGCTTGATTCAAATGTTATTTCTATGGAAAGACTAAAATGTTGTCAACATATAGCCAAAGAAAACAGTATTTAATGAACTTATAATCAAGCAAAAGCTTCAGATGATGCTAATGCTACTCTATAACTGTAATAAAATATAGTGCAAGGCTTTCCAGACTGGTGGACTCCCCTGGCCTGGCAAGTGAAGATCAGAATACGCCTTAGTGTATGGCGACCTCATGAGGCAACAATATTTTATGCAGCTTCTTCCATGTGCAAAATTAGTAACGTTTAGCAACAGTATAATGCTATTTTTTGATTGTAATTCCATATTGCTTGTCATGTAAGCTGCAATATGAAGAGATCAGCTTTGTTATTGTACAGTAAACCTGCATATTTTACCGTGGTGATAGGAGTTCATTTTGGGACTGCAAACCACATCCTCTCAGTCATCCCACTCCTCAGTGTGAGGCGGCGTTACACAGCCGGTGTGCACTGTTTTCTCAGCAGTGTGGTGGGCGTTGCAGGGTCAGCGAGGCCCCTCAGATGGCTGGGAATGGGCAGACACTGGCAGCGACACACACCATGTCTGCAAGTCACAAGACCACCAACTGCTCCACTCCTCAAACAGAGCCAAAGAGGTCTCTGAACTTCACACACAGATGGTGTCAAAGGCATGTGTGAACAGCATGAGCATCACAGAGAATTTAAGGTCGACACATTGTGTTTACAAGGCTATCATCATGTACTTTGTTGGCGAACAAGCGAGCAGCAGTTATTGTTTGTGGACTTTCGGATGCAAACAGAAAGAGACATGTATTAACACAAGGACATGACATACACATAACACACATGAACAAGGGCAGGCTCAACCTAAGGGACTTTTTTTTAGCATTCTTTTTTTTTTCAATTTAAGAGATTTTTATTTAAACAGATCATTTATAGACAAAATCTGTAGTATCAGTGTGTGCGTAGGTATAGCATTAGTCTGGTATCATTCGTTCTGAGAGAAAATGTTAATGTTGTCTTATTAAATACTTTTTCTTTTTCTATTTGTTTAAAGAAAAAAAATGGTCTGTGAAAATTATATGAAATTTAATTTGCCCAAAAAGATATTTGTGTCCAATTAAGGTGTGGTATCTTACTTACTACATCTGTAAACTGGTCATTATGTTGGCACTGATGAGAAAATGTTGTCGGTGATGAGAATTAAATGAGACAGAAAATGAAATACACTTTGTTTTTGTGCTACAATTTATATTGCAATGTTAGAAATTGGTTATTCAATAAAATAACTTTTTCACCCAAGAAATTCTGACATGTAACAACAGGAAAAGGTGTAAATAATAAAATGAATGGAGGTTAAAAAAAAAAAAAAAACGTATCAAAAAAAGATCGCACTGTCAGACTTTTTGGACAATGCATGAAATACCACTTTTTCCTGTAAAACATGTTTTACTTTAAAACCTTTCTTTTTTCATGAGAATCAACTAGCCTATATGTTGTGTGTCTTGTGGTAATATGCCATTTCAATTGTGTGACGTTAAAATAAAATAATCCATTCATGTAGACTGGAGTACAGAGAACAAGTCATCCATACATGCGTTTGATAGGACACTGGCTTACAATGTGAAAGCACAAACATAAGATGACAGAAACGAATGTAAAACCTGTAATGTAAGCAGGGTGAGGAATGTAAAGTGGAAACCAGGAAAATGTTTATAATCCAGCCTGCCATCCATCTCCTACATATCCCTTCTTCCACCTTGTTTACAATGCACCCCTGGCCTGTGCTCATGAAGCCTGCCTTCATAAATTATCCCTGAAAATGTTTAAAAACCCCCAAGAACCGCTTGTCCGTCAGTTTTCTCTTCCACAGAGGTGACCTATACCACAGACATACGAGTACAACACATACTGCAGTCTCGTATGTTTTGGTATGAGTTTTGACAGACATATGATGAGGTCTGCTTTCAAAATAACACTACTGACGGCATTAAATGATTGTTCATGTAGGAAAGAATGCAGAAACTAACTACTGGGTGGCTCTAATGTTTTATGCACATGGATATTCTTGGCTTCAAAATGGTCAGGATACAACTTGTACACATGTGGGGACCCTGAAGCTGAACATATCCCTTCATGTTAAAAATATGATGCAGGTGAATAAATTAATAACAGACTTAATCTCTTTTTATTTCCCTAGTAGCACAGACTGATGTGCTTTTCTTAAAATTGTTTGTTCTCCTGCAGACTGTATTCTGTTGGAGCATTTTGACCTCAAGCAAAGCTGAGATGATTCTGCGGTTTTTGATACCTGATGAGACAGAGCCAGTCTTCATGGGAGGTTCTCAAAGAGCTCTTCCATTCTCACTGTTTAACTACAAGTCACACAAAAGGAAAACCTTCAATTCAAACTAAAAATAGCTCCTTTAGAAACATGGGCTTGTATCATTGGAACACTATAATAGATAAGCCATTGGTACATTGTTATACCAGTTGAAATAATGCAAAGGCAAACATATAGAACTGAAGAAATGTTTGAAATATTGTCATGGTGTATACAACAACAGTTTGATTTGAAAGTTCACCAAGGCCCTCTGACTCTTATTAGTTTATCAATGACTATTTGCTTCCACCTAGTGGCCAATGCTGTATAGTGCAAAGGAAAACTGTTTGAGGAAATAATTACAGATCTGCAAAACAGTGATTTCATGCAATTTTTTTTTTTTTTTTTTTTTTTTTTTTTTATTAAATCTAATAAGTGCCAAGCAATATATGGAAGAGTTCACTGACAAGACAAAGAAAAGCCTCAAAGGCCTCACTTACATACCCCAAACCCTCTCTTACAACATACTGATACCAAAATGCCATCTGTCATTCCATCAGCTGGAAAATACAACTACAGCATCGGTTTATAATATTATCACAAACAAGCACAGCCTGAAAAAAAGCTCTTATTTTTTTTCCTACAAAGTAAATACAGAGCTTGATGAATGCTTTCTTTCTTTCTCACATCACAAACAACCTGCCAGAACCCTTCACGTGTCTAACACTTCATGTTTGTCTTTCACAGTTGACTTAACATGTTTCCCTCTAGGGCATTCTAAAAAAAAAAAAAAAAAAAAAAAAAAAAAAAAAAAAAAAAAAAAACCCAAAAAAACAAAAAGAACACAGGCTCTTCAATACTTCCTCGGCTGCTGGATAAAAAAGGTCCGAGGTGAGTGGGGCTTTTCCACTGCGGGGCGCACCTTGCTGTGCCTCACACTCACCGGTGTCTCTGGAAAGTCATGGCTCAGCTGTGAAAGACACCAGGCAAGAGTTAATTATTCACAAGGCTCTGTGGCCACAGAAGCACTGTAACTGATACAGTTTGGCTGGTAGGTGGTTACTTGACATTCAAAGTAAGAACTGGCTTGTTTTTTAAAAAAAAAAAAAAAAAAAAAAAAAAAAAAAAGCAATATTTTTGTTTACCTTGTCGAGAGTTCCTGCCAGAAGTATGCCAACTTGTTGCATCCTGCTGGAGGTGGCGAGGGACCTGCTGCAAGAACACAAGTTTCAATTATAAGAGTTTCACTGAACTTGCTCAAAATGCTGCTGGACATTCTAACATCTTAAGGTTTGAAGCAACATGCATTTCTTTCTCCTTGGAGTCAACACTTCAAACCCATTTATCAGATACTGTGCATGCAGCCTGTAGGCCTACCTCAATTTATCAGACCTCTTAGTCTCCTTCTCTGGAGTCCCATGGGTGGCACTCTCTTCCAAGCTTTTCTTTGCCACCCGTTTACCTCCAGCCTTCACTATTGACCCAGAAAGGAAAATGGTTAAATATGTTACATGAAAAAGAAAAAAAAATGAATAAAGTAGCATGCTGTATGCACTTGAGCTTTGTAGATGTTAAAGATTAGTATGTATGCAGTATGCACAGATCGCAAACCCCTTGAGAGAGAAAAAAAAAAAAAAAAAAAAAAATACAAATACAAATACAAATAAAATCAAAAAAGCAACAAAAAACAACCAAAGATTGGTTTGAGAAACTCAGTGAGTCAACCAGTGACTGCTTTTACAGTATCACTAATGTTTTTAAAATTACTATACAGATGGTCAAAGTATAGAGGCAGGGTTGTTGCTTAGTGCAATCCAGCAAGTGGCCTAAACCTAAAACAGTGGTGGTGGGGGTCAGGGATACATCTGAGGGGTCACAAGAGGATTACAAGGGAAAAGAAATAAAAGAAATGCATTTTTCCCCCCCTTCATTTTCACATTTCCCTTATAAAAAATAAAAAAATAAATAAAAAAGGGTACTTTTCACTTTCATTTTCCAAAAAAAACAAAAACAAAAAAAAAAAACCCAACAACTTTAAAATGAAATAATCTTTGAAATTTGTGTGGTATAAGAAACTACACGTGCAAAACATGTTTTTAAACTGCTTCTGCTTAAAATCAACAACACTCATCAATGGGCATCGACGCAAAGGCACAAAATATAATAATGAGAGAAAGACAGCAAACTACGGCGCTCTGTGATGGACACATTTGCACGACAGAATCTCGCATGCATTAAACTGAGCCTATACGAGTGTTTATGCGGAGAGAACACGGTGTTACTTTCACTGGACTCTCAGCCAAGGCCTTCTCATAAATAAAAAGGCATGTGGGCGAATCACGGATGCAAACGCCCAGCAGCAGCATGATCACAGCAAATCAACGAAAACAACTAATTTCTTGCGATACGACCAAAATGCAGCAATCTGTCTAATCAGGACAGAAAAAGTCACTAAAATACTTGGGACAAAAGCTGAGGAGGAGGAGGAGTTGGCTCGGCGTCTCGCTCCGCACGACTCTCTGAATCTGGGTCGAGCAATGTAAAAAAAAACAACGATTTGTTTTAATGTGGTAAAAAAACAACAACAACAATTAAACAGAGCAACTCGAGGTGTGTGTGAACAGCGGTTTACCTGCTGGAGGGTGGCCAGCTTTCAGCAAAGAAGTCTCCTTCGCTCCAGATTTGGACAGCTGCTGCACCATTTTCAAAACTTTCCGGAGAAACGCAAAGAAGCACCAAACTCGTTCTCTACGCCCACTCCGTTGTTTTTATGCTCTCACACAGATGACGTCCTGTGTGGCTACAGGAAGTCTGCGGCCGCAGAAACGCCCTATTTGCATTTTGAACTGATTTGGAGCTTTTACTCTTGAAGTGAAACTTGAAACAGCGAATGTCTCATATTTGGTCACAAATGTAATGTACATCTCTTTAGGTTTCTTTTTAGGTTGCTCTGGTTATTTTTGAAATACGGTCACGGTTATGTCATCTTATTTTGAAAATCTTCGCAAAAACCATACAATGAGAATAGGTTGGCAGCTCTCTGACAGAACAGCTTAAATAAATCCACACTTTAACTGTGTTCATGAAGGCATCTTTTTGATTTTGTGTCAAAATGCATGCACACTTTTGTTGTGGAGCAGCCTTAAAATACACTTTTATTTAGTTTTACTGGAAATAAAAACTGACTCAATATACAGCAGGCCTACAATAGGCCAGTTTCACAGCAGACAATTAGATGT
Organism: Seriola aureovittata; assembly: GCF_021018895.1. Classification (NCBI taxonomy): domain Eukaryota; kingdom Metazoa; phylum Chordata; class Actinopteri; order Carangiformes; family Carangidae; genus Seriola; species Seriola aureovittata. The sequence goes on from NC_079374.1 coordinate 15,222,525, forward strand.
GTCATTGCAGGAAAAAGAACAGGTGTTGCCAATAACATCACCAATGGCTCTGTTCTGTTCAAGATAGTGTGACAGGGAGCCAGCATGCACAATAAACTGAAGCAGGTGAATGGAATTAATTTGATTATGAATGTTATGAGGTGTAGTGTTTAAAGGGCCATGCACACTTCAGAGATGTGTCCACTTATTCTATCTGATAAGTAGACCATTTTTTTCAGGGTGAGGTTTGGTGGAGCTATGCTGAGTGCTTAATGAGGTCAAAATATGCATTAAAAAAACAAACACAAAACAAACAAAACATCTATCTACTGCAGAGAGCAGTAATGCACATCAGCAGCTGTTTCTCCAGAGCTCCAGGGTCTCTGAAAGCTGCAGGCTAACTGTTTGTCGACTGGTTTTTAGTTAATTTAGTTGAAAATATGTTTGGGAATATACAGCTCTAAAAGTACAATATCAGCTGACATGATCAGGGCCTTAAGGCAGTCCGCCTTCATTACTTGATTTTTTTATTTTTTTTGAATGTTTTGAAAAAAGGATTTGAGGCAAAAATCTAGTTTCAAGACTCATCAGTTCAGTTTGGTAAAGATATTCTAAATATTCCTGAATGAATCTAATTATCACAGAGCATCCTGGGGCATGGGAGAAAAACTACATATTGCCAAAGGGGGGATGAATCTGAGGGCACAGCAGCTCATCATGTACTCAAGGCCCCCTTCGTTTACACAAATGAGTCTCTCCTGATTGAACTACCTTTACTCCTTCCCAGGAAGCTCTAATGAGGAGAGCCGCTGTTATGATTTGTTTCCTTCTCTTCTCCTCACCTGTATTTGTGTAGTTACAGAGTTAGGTTTAGTACTGAAACATGAAATTCTTTTAGGGACAAGTTTACTTTGTATTGTAGGAAGGGTGGTAGAGACAGGGGTCATGGTGATAAAGTACAGTCTTATAGCAACGTCAACCTTTCTTACTGTTTGTACTTCCTTACATAACTGAAAATCATTCACTTGTTGCAAATCTAATGAATACTTTAGAAAAGTTCACATTCCATGTGATTTTATTAGCAGTAAGTGGTTTTCATCATCTACTTACCTTGATGTACTTGTACATGATGTGCGGATGTGAATATTCATATTCAAAGCTTTTTAGACTCTTTTGCGATGAATGGTAAACTGAATATAATGCATAATGTATTTGAAAAGCTTTCACACTAATTGTTAAAACTTAGACATTTACAAGTTCATGGTGACTTTCATAACACAAAATTGAATCTGTGTAAATACAGAAATTACTATGTTTGAAACCTTCACTGTTCATGCGATTCTCTTTGAGATCCCAGGAGAAGAATTTGTTTGTCCAGGTGAAAGCACAGCGTCAGGTTCTGATCACTGTTGGTAGGGATTCAGTGTTCTGCCGAAGTGATGTTTATGAAACTCAGGTCTGCTGGTTCATAGTTGGCCGCCCTCCACGCATATCTGTGCAAATGCAATCTAATGAAACATTTTTCCCGCAAGAGGAGAATAACTTAAGAGGAAAAAACAGTTCAAAAGAGAGAATGGTTTGATTTTTCCTTTGGATCTGTTCATGTGTACAATTATTTCTGTTTGCTTCCGTAGAAAAACGTTTTCACCGTACCTGAGAAAAGATGCAATTGCACAGTGTTTAAAAAACAAAACTGACCTTTTATTATTATTTTAACATGTTTGTGTGTTATGATGCCATCGTTGTCCACATATTTATTCATATATTTATATATCTATAGAGATTTAACATGGCACAAGTTTCTTTTTTTAACCAGTGCTGATGAATGTAAACCAGGTAACATGTTGTTTTTTTCTGTATTTACAATAAAATGAAAGAAATGTACAAGACTCCATGGCATTACACAGCTTCAACATTAAGTACAGATACAATGTGATCCCTCTGTACAATCTAACATCATTAGTTTACTATTTCTTTTTTTTTTTTTAATTTTACAGATATGAGTTCATGATCCATTTTGGCTTCAGCACATACATATACCCCATCTTGACTCTTACCGCAGACCCTTGCTCACATGACTCACACCTTTCATCATGCTATCACAGCTAAGAGTTTCATAAAGAAAATAAAACTAACATCTAGACAGAGCAGAACGCACGTCTCCTCACGGTAGTGTCCAGTTTCGTCCCTCAACAGATCCCCAGCATGATTCCATCTTCCTCTACTAAATAAAAAATAAATTTTTTAAAAAAACCATTCCTTGATTTCCTTCTTTGGCACACATTCCATCTTTCCATCTGTCATCACTCAGTTGAACTCCCCCCACCCCGTACACACACATTCACTTTAAAACAAACACACTTATAAAGCCAAGTTCATGAAAAAGTTCATCGGTTCTTGCGTGCTACCGGCTCTTCGCCTTTGCTGCAGGGTGAAGACGCCGCTCCTCATGCCCTGAAAGGAGAATCAGGGATGAATGAGGTTCTTGATCACAACACAAGAGCATCTGCAGACCTATACCCAGGAGTCAGGAGAGCCGGGATACTGCTCTGCCCTGTAGGAAGGCCTCCGTGTGCTAGCATAAAAGTCCACATAGTTGGTGGTGGATTTCAGTCCATGAGGCTGGGAGCTATAGTCGACTGTGGGTGGGTAGGTGATGACCTCTTCCAAGTACGGGTCGTCATAGCCGTGTGGATGCTGCAGGTACATTCTGTATGTATCGTAGTTCCTCCTGCCCGGCTCGTCTGTATAATACATAGGCTGCAAAGAAACAGAGGCAGGTAGACTATGTTGAACAGGTTTTCACTAGAGTAGGGTCAAGAAGCAGCAGTGGCAAGTAACTAACTACATTGACTCAAGTACTATACTTATGTGTTATGTGAAGTGTTCAGTATCCAACACGCAAACACTGGAGTTACATTTGTAAATCTCAGGAAAATGGACTTGAAGTGTAAATGTATGCTTCAGGTCACGTTTACGAGTGTGTAGCGTGGGTGAAACATGGGCCATGGCCCCTGTAGACAGCTGGATTGATTAAAATGGGAGATTATCTGTCTCATCAGACGTGTGTGGGATGAACATGGCTGAAACACAATCTGTGTAGACACAATTAAACGTATTTACTTTCTGTAATTACCTCTTTATATTTGAATTGCTTGTATATGCACGGGTCATTTACAGGAAATGAGTCATATCCGTACTCCAGTCTCCTGTGTGTAATCTACTGTATTAAGTTTGTGCTACTGCAAACCAAACATTTCCCACTGCTGCTGCTTCACATTAGAAACCTTCAACTGGTGAAACACCAGGTGGCTTTTATTGTGAAGCAGTCACAGGAAATGTACTGTATTCATCATTGAGGTCAGTGCTGACCTTGAGTGTTCACAAAAAAAAAAGCATCTACAAAAGAAATAATTTTGGTATTTACTGGCATTGAAATTGTTAGACGGTGACAGGCTGTACATCTCCAACTTCTCCACAGGGTAACTGATCTACTCCTCCTGTTACCATTGGTAACACAGGTGTTGCCAAATTGAAAAGGACTGTAATCTTACGTACAGTTTAGAGGTGCTTGTATTACTTCTACTCCACAACATTTCAGAGGGTAATATAATGTTTAACTCCACTCAACTACACTTATTTTACAGCTATGGTTACTAGTTACTTTGCAGATTCAAATCCTCATTCAAAACATAAATTAAGCAATTATGGGGCACTGTTACCTGGCAGTATATAAAGTTGAAAAAAATTAGCTCCAACGCAACCAATGACTAAATTAAAATGCTGTTTACACATTAATACATCATCAGTACTGACAACCCAGTAGTTCAATATACTGCATAATAATATAACACTTACAAGTACTTTTATTTTTGGTTGTAAATTTAATAATAAGTAATAATTTAATTGTATTGTATTGTATTTTTACATTGTGGTAGTGTTACTTTTACCTTTTTAAAGGAATAGGTACCCATTTTGGGAAAACTTTTTATTCCCTTTTTTTGCTGAAAGTTAGATTGATGCCACTCTCATGTCTGTATTCTAACTGTGAAGTTACAGCCAGCAGTTTAGCTTAGCATTAAGACTGGCTCTGTCCAAAGGTAACAAAATACCTACCTGCCTATCAGCACCTCTAATAATAACAACATTTTATTATATATAATAACAATAACAATAACCAAAGTATAGAAATGTCATAAGACTGTGGTTTAATGGGGGGGTTATGTACAAGAGTACTTCCTCGTTAGGTGCAGTAACTTCTTTGGATTTGTCTTACCTCTCAAGTTGAGGGTGATATCCACCGTCTCATCCAACTCCCACCAAAAAAAAAGCAAGCAAGTGTATTTCCCAATATGTTGAGCTATTTTTTTATGTAAAGTGTTGTAATACTTCTTCCACTACTGTCAAGTACACAAAAAAGAATGAAAAACACCACAAACCAATCTTCCATGTGATAGCAATAAAATATAAAAACGTACACTGATATCTTAGTTGTTTCAGCAAAATACACTTTTGTCTGGCTGGAGATTTTTTAGACAGTAAGCTAATCAATCACCTTCTTGCCCACAATTCTCTGGCTGCTAATGCAACAGAAAAAAGGTTGAAGCTATATGGTAGAAATCCAGAAGATAGATGGAATTCTGTTCATCTGAAATAAATGGGGTAATGACTGCCTTCACACATTAGCAAATCTAAACATGATGGGATGAAGTACACAAGAGAACTCTCTCTTTGTCTCCCCCATCTCCTCCCTCCTGTCTCCATCTCACTGTGCCCGTTATCTGAATGGGCACACATGGACGTGTCCCACAGTGACAGGTGCCTGAGACGCACCCAGACTATCCCAATCCCAGCAGTCACATTCACTCTAGCTCAGACAATAGCTGATGTGCTGGGTCATTCCCAGCATTGCCATTTATCCGCAGTGGAATACGTGTCAGTCTCTTTGTATTAGTGAAGTGGGGTGGAAGAGCTGGTCGTCCTTGCCAGGTTTATACAGTACCGTGGAAGGATCTCAAACAAGGGCCTTGTACCAATACTAGCAAACATTTCCTAGAAGAAAATGTTGATTTTCAAGGCTGGGCTCACACCTACAGTTTGATTTCTTAGTCTCAACAATGAAGCCAAGGAGCTCTCAAATGATTAGCTGATCAATTAATTAACTAATCAACAAATAATCGGTTATTCTTATTAGGTTATCTATCAAGCAAAAATGTCAAACACAATCTAGTTCCAGCTTCCCAAATGATCGATTTTATGTCACTGCAAACTGAAAACCTCTGAGTTTTGGCTTGTTGGTCAGACAAAACGAACAATCTGAGGATATCAGCTTGGTGTACAAGAATTTGTTTTCTTGTTTTCTTATTAAAAAATAATCACCAGGTCAATTGATAATTAACATAATCATTAGCTGCAGCTTGTTGCGAAGGTTTACTCCACTTTAATACAACTTAGGTTGATTTTTTTCCCCCATGGTTTTTTATACATTTAACCTCCCACCAATATTTTGATATTCCAACACAGAATAGCTTCTGACTTGGAATACCGGTCATTTCGACCAACAGCTGAGTGAACAGGGTATTCCTGACTACATGATAATGGTTAAAAGCTATACACATCACACAATCAACTTTTTATTACCTTATGTGCCACATCCTGAATGCGTTACTGTAAGTTGCATGTGATTAATGCAATGTTATTATGTTATGTCTTTGCATGTTACGTCTAACTACTGTGTAATAAAACTAATTTTATAATTAAATAATATTGTATAAATAAGGGAAAATAAGTTTTCATACCCAACCCTGAGTGGCTACCTCAGCAGGGCTGAGTAAGAGCAGACATCCCAGCAGCAGATAAGAATTCAGAGCACTTATTTGGAATAATTGATATTCACCTGTGTTCTTCTGGGCTCCTCTCTTGTGGGTGATGAATAGTAATATGATGGCGGCTTTCCAGACCCTGGAAAAAAACAACAACAACAGAGAATGCGTTGCTGTACAATAAACAATGGGACACTTAATGCAAACACACTTCATTTCATATCAGCGAAAAAGTCTGCACATCCCCAGAGGGCAAATGTCTGTATTTAGATAGAGCAGGATCAAAAAGTGCTATGCTGAGCTGGAGAGAGAAATAACACCAAATAATAGAGTTGGCCACTGCTGTTCTGTTGTTTACATAGCCCATGGGATGGGTATTTTCCTTGGCACTATATCCAACCGGTGGAATCCTGAAACTCAATTTCCACTTTGCTATGTAATACATGGACTGTTGAGGCTGCAGATCATTTTGTTTACTCTGCCCTCCCCCTGTTCCCGCCAACCAGGCTGGCAAGAGCTCTCGTCTGGCTGTAGTATGTCTGGGTGCCCACTCAAGTTGCAAGCTGCAACTTGGGCCAGCTAACAATGGCACCATTGTAGTGTGTGTGTCCACCACTGGCTGGTTGGTCCATGTTACTGCTGTTCCAGACCATCTCCAGTACAAAAACAGCTCTGAAGTGCTGTGAATCAAAGTGACTATCTCAGGACCGGCAGGCTTTGGTGGAGATGATAAGAGAGAGCGGTCTTGGCAGGGAGAGGACACTGGCCGTGGAATCTGCTTGGAGTATTATAAGGGATAAAATAGATAACACCCTGCACAGAGAGGACCAGAGGGTGGCCTATGATTACAGTATGGCGCAGAGTGTGGATATCGCTTGAATAAGATTTGAAAGAGTACCGTTTGTTTACCTGTATACTGATTTTTATGAATACTGTTGTCCCCTTGGTAATTATAAAATTGCATAGTTGACTGTGCTCTCTGATAATCTTTGATAGTGTCTCTATGCTCTTTGATGCCCAGCACTGCAGGAGACGACGTGGCACTGGCAGCTGTGAAGAGAAAAACACATTTCAACAATAAATTCCAGAGGTTTTCCTGTTTCACTGGTGGTGTCTATTTTCATCTGGCTGGGCCTGTGGCGAAAAGAACCTACCAGGGTGGTTGACTGGCGACATCTGAATGCCGCTGGTGGGGAGGGTGGGCTGGGACTTGAACCTGTCCCTTTCAAGTGTTGACACTGGAGTGAGGAAATGGTTTTGGTTCCATCCATCCTGTCAGGGAAGCACAGAGAAGAAAAAGCAGTGGTTTGAATAAGTAGAACAGTGCTGGTTGTTGTAAAACACATCTGTGGTATTTTTAAATATGCCCTTTCTTTGGTCACAGAGGGAATATTTGAAAAATTCCTGTGCTTTGTGGTTCACAATAATATTTTAACATTGTTCAAATGCACAGTTAGCATTCTTTCAACCTTCGAAACCTTTGGTATTTATAAGACATGTCTTTCTTTTCAGTTAAACATGTTGCACACATGTAACAATATTACTAATATACAACATTACAGTTTCTCTTACAGTTAAACTGGCCATCTTTTAATTAAAACATAACATTTATTGATCATACACAGGCAGCATTAGACTGGTGACTGTCTTAACAGTACGATCACGGGCCGCAGTCATTAATCCCATTGTCCTTACCTTTTTATAGATGGTACGCAGATCCCTGTACTGCCACAGTGTGTTCAGCACCTGAGCAGCTGCCTTAACCACCTTCATAGAGTACCTGGAAAACAGACAAAAACATAAACATATCTTTTTGAGCCCCCTTGAATCACTTTAACCTGATTAGAAATTACACTGTAAATATTGCAGGACAGTATGATTGATGGAAGAGAGTGTCCTCAGTGTGTTTTAACCTGGAACATTACTGAATATATAGCAGGCTAGAAATAGCTGCTCCATCATTCCACAGGGACATACAACCTCAATGCATACAAAACCACCTTCCTTGTGGTTATGGCTTCTCCTTCTCCAAGCATTTGAATGTTTGTGTCTGAGTGTGTGTGTGTGTGTGTGTGTGTGTGTGTGTGTGTGCTTGAATGTGTGTGTGTTTGTGTAAAAGGAACCCTGTCCAATGTCCAGGACAGTCTGTGCAGCCGAGCCAACAACCACATATGGCTGATAACTGTTTGCGTGAGCATCCGAAGCACGTGCACAGGCAAGCGGGTCACCAGCGTACCAGTGTGTACTCTACACCCTCACAAAAAGCATTTGGATGAATACATCCTGCTGTAACACACCTGTCTCCTCTGCCCTTGGTGATGTTGACCAGCTTCTCGATGCCGCCCGTGTCGGCCAAGGCCTTGGCGTTCTCCATGTTTTTGCTGGTGACCTCGTGCAGGGTGCAACAGATGGCTGCCATGGTCTCGTCCGACAGCAGGGTGGTGTTTCCCCCGGGGAGACGGTTGACCAGGTCCCTCATCGCATACTTCCCTGAGAGGGAGGAGGGAAAGTGAAACATGCATCTAATATGTTTTGACATACTGTACAGCAGGTTTGTGGGCAGACGTTTACGCACAGAGAGAAGAGGGGAGTTCCAAAACATGCAGACATTCATGGCTTCTTTTTTTTTTTTTTTAATGTCACATAATGTATAAGTAAATGTCTGCCACAGTGACCTAAACTACATTATGTACTTTCTGTATCATGAATGATGTATTCATTTTGCTTGAAACTGTGTGAGGTAGGCAGTTTTTCCAAATGACATTGCACTATCTTTGCAAGGTTGTCTGTGTGTGTGCATCCTGGTGTTAAAAAATGATTGTTTCCCCTATCTCTCCTTCAGCAGAGCAGCACAGCTAAAGGACCTGAATACATGCAGCACAGCCTCCCCCCACAGATGCACAACCAAAAGCACCTTAAACCAACACTGCAGCTCCTGCCCCCTCCCTACGGGCATCATCCCTGCATTGCTGGGATTGTAACTCCTCATTAATTCCACAGAGAGAGAGCACATAAAAACTTGTTGTTCATTAAATGAGATGGTTTTAATGGAACAGAAAAGGCTGAAGTGAAACAAAATGAAAATAATAACCAGCAGTTAGACAGCAACAAAACACCCTGATCCTGCTTCTGCATGAGAAGTTTATAAAAAATATTTGTTTATAATTCTATTCAGCCCAGCTGATCCCATTACAATCTGAAAAGTTAGTTGCGTGACAGTGTGACTCCTAACCTATAAGTTCCTTGTTCCTGACATCCAGTGCCATGTTTCTCAGAGCGGTGGCAACCGAACACACCACTCTGTCGTTATCCATCCTCAGCAGCTCCACTAGGATGGGCAGTCCTTTCTCCTTACGCACTGCTGCACGAATGTATGCTGCAAACTGTACACACACACACACACACACACACACACAAAAAGGCATTAAAACTTTAAAAAGGTCGAGACGTCACACAGGAAAATGGATGGTCTGGAGGTGTACATTTTTAGCATGTCATTCCAAGTGTAAAACGGACGTCCCCTTTGACTGACACAGAGGAGGTGAGCTGTTAAATCCTTTTTAAACAGCTGAATAGATTCTTTGTCTCGTAGGATGTCACTTTTAACATTGTCTATAAAAATCAGAAGAGAAAGTGTGTGTTTGTTTATATGTGCACAAATACATAAACATTGGTACTGTACCTTCCAGTTGCCAGCTGACAAGTTCTGAAGGGACCCAGCCGCGCCCTCCAGAGTAGCAGGGTTTGAGCTCTCAGCCAGCAGCGTCAAGTAAGGCTTAACCACTGCAGGGTGCCATAGCATCTCTGCCCCCTTGGGAGACTTGGAGAAGCCGGGGATGGGTCCGACACCGTCCCACTGAACAAACATGCAAAGTGCTTAATCAGTGTGCGGCACATCCTGGACTAAATACAATGTAGTACAAATAGGCTGTGTGGGTTTCTGTGTGTGGTCTATTCTGCTAAACACATCCACTTTGATATACAGCACCAGTGAAAATTTTGGACACACTTTCCCATTCATTTGAATGGGGAAGTAAATGTTAAATAAATAAGGACAATATAAACTTTTTGCCAATTTGAAAACTGCTCTAAGTCACTATTAAAAAGCAGCACACTCACTGTGTCTTCCTGTGAACTCTTTTTTTTCTTCTTTTTCTTCCTGCTCCAGCAGCTGGAATCCACCTCTTTACTGGGGGACTCGCTGCCCAGTAAGCCGTCCAGCTCCTGCCCCCCAATCAGTCGGGATGGCGGCATCTCCAGCTCCAAACGATATGACAGATTCCTTAGAGTGCAAATACAGTTCTCCACAATCTGAGGGCAGGTAGATGAAGAAAGAGGTTTGGGTGGTAGTTATAGCAGCCGGTTTCTTAATCACCATGACAAAAGTTACAATACAATAAACTCTGTGCAGCACGCTACAGTATCTACAGCAAATGTGTGGTACACAGCCCTGCTATTTTCTGCGTTACAAATCAATTAGATATGGAACCCAAGGGTCTCCAGTTAGAAAGACTATCTGCACCAGAGCAAATGGACTTAATTCCATGCTGTTTGAGCTCTGTACAGGCTTTGCCTCGCAGAATGTCAATGAGCATATATGTTTGACAAAATTAACAAGCCCAGTTCCCACGGGAGATGATCTCCACGGTACAGATGAGTCACTTGATTTCTTATGTCTTTTACAGCTCACAGATGCATGACTGAAAGATCTGATTTCGCTTCTACTGATACCATAGAAAAAAATGTAAATATACTGTATAACAGGTTAATGAGCTAGCTTACTTGAATCTGAATATGCATGTATGGGTTGTGTTTAGGTGACAAAGCACATGAAACAGTTGCTGTTGGCTGCTACTGTGAGGGTCTTTTAGACACCGGTAATAAAATGATTCAGTCAAGGTAAGTAGGATTTTCCCCCAGAGCCCTTTATCATGTGGCGACATGTTTTCCTCTTGGCTAAGTGTGTGTGTGTGTGTGTGTGTGCGCCTTAGTGCCTACCTTGCTGTCGAAGTCAGAGGTGTTTACACAGGCTTTGATGACGTAGAGCAGTGAGTCAACCAAGCCCTCACAAATGCGCATCTGTTTTCTGGCCTCCTCGCCAGCTGAACTCAGGTTCCTTTTAAAAAGAACACACACGCGCGTGCGTACAAACACACACATATAAGGCCTTTGATTTGCATCTTTGCTCAACAAACAAATGAGCATATGTAAACACACAAAATGACAGCTGTGTGTGGGTGTGTTTGTGTGTTTCCCACTTGAATGTGTAATATTGGTTCTGCCATCCCCATACACCATCAATAATGTATGAAGTGTGTGTGTGGTCTGATCGAAGTCATTATAGCACTTTGCTGAGTAAATAGGGAAGTAAGTGTGCTCGCACGCGCACGCACGCATACACGCACGCACACACACACACACACACACATACACGCACGCACACGCACACACACAACCATACCTATGCATAAATGTGTGCAAAGAGGCACGCACGCACACACACCACACACACACAGAGTTCAACTGGCTGTCACCAATTAAAGGCTGAGCTCTGCATGAAGCACAATGTCTTCAAAGGAGGATGCCCCAAGAGAGAAGCTGGGATTATTCAATGACGTCAAAGATGATCTCATATAATCTTTGACTGTAATAATATGTGAAACTATGGCTTTGAAACAAAGACAAAACGGGTCGAAATTCTAGCTATTTGAAGAACCCTAACCCTGGCCAATTACCAAAAAAATTATTTTTTTCTTTAATGTGGGATATTAAAGCCACTACTTATGACAAACTGCTCACCATTCTGATACTGTGAATGTGAATTTTGATTGGTCTGTAAAAATTACTTTCTGGTGTATTACGTTTCTGGTCGGTCACTCCAGTATTATATATTCCTCAAAAACAACATTAACATAGCTATTTACAGAAGAGCTACAGTATGCATGCATAGCCCACTAGATGTAACAGTGTCAGATGTCCACAGTGGGGTGCTAGTGCCAAGTGTGTTCATCAGGTGGTTTACCTCAGACATCCTGTGGTGTTCCTCAGCACCAGGGAGGAATGAAACTTCAGCTTGTGGTCGTCATCGAAGGTGGAGATGCTCCATCCAGAGTGAGGGATGATCACAGTGTTGGTCAGAGTCGTTAAGGCGTCCCGAATGATTGTCATCTTGACGGCGTCACAGGACGACAGGTTCCACAACACCCCTGCGGGGACACACATGCAAACACAGGCAATTGAGAAGCAGACACGCACACCTCCAGTTACGTCAGCTGTCATATGCTGTTAGGGCAACACAAGAGAGAAACCAACAACTTGTGCTTTTAATAGCTCAAGTTTGTGAGGATGTGTCCACAAACGCACACATACAAATAAGCAAAGACAGACACGCTCACACAGAACCAAAGTGAAAATACTCCTCTTCAGAAATGAACCACGACTCTAGCATTGAGGCATCAGACATTCATATCAAATTTCATCTAGGCAGAATATCCTCAGGGCGAAGATTATTTGCTTGAAATGAAAAAAAAGAAAGAAAGAAATAAAGAGGACTAGGCGGGCATCCATATGGCATAGGCTCAGTCATTTGAAATGAAATATAAATAATGTAAAGTCTTTAGAAATTATGCCATCATTTCACTCAATTCAAATATACTTTTGGTAACCACTGATAATCAGGGACAGTCCTGGCAGCCTTTGATGCTGCATCTGTCAAGGATTAGCCAGCATGTAGCATGTTCTTCTAATTAGATGGCTCTTGCTGCTAGGCTTATACTAAGGCACAGGCTAACTTCTGCAGGGCACCAGTAACCTTGGAGGAGGCTAATGCCGCATGAGCTGGAGTCTACTCCGAAGACGCAGGACTATGTACATGACTAATACTCAAATCCAATGCTGCCTCAGCCAAATGTTGAAGTGCATGTACAGCATTACATGAGTGTTAGTGGTCCAAGTGTTACTGCTTCATGACTTATGCATGACGTTTGCAATTTTGCTATTGTTTTTATGCTATAACTTGCTAACCTTGGCTTGTAAATGCAGAATACAGTACATGACCTACAGACCAGGGCAAGCTGTTACACTGAATCCTGTCTGGTTGTAGCTGTATTTTCTATAGAAGGACATTTCATTGGAAGAGGTCAAAAATAATAATTAGCTTTCCTGACTTCTTATTACATAACCTCACTGTTTATTCTTTTAACACGCTGTACACCTTTCTCGCCAAGAAGAAGTTAAGCTGGCAAGAAGCTGTACAGACAGATATACATGCATGCCAAACAGTGTCTCTGACAGTTATTTAATCAACAGTCATTTCACTTACCATTATCTTTTTAAGACTACATGAAAGTGCTTTAAAACCCATTAAAATCCTTAAGTGAACTTCATTATTTAATTTTTATATTGACAACATATCAAGGCAAAGCTGAGAATGAAGTGATAGTTGGCTCTCGAACATTAAAATGCAGCATTGGCTTTTTATCCGAGCTTTCTAGCGGTGTGTGTGGGGTTGCATGCCGAAACCCTAACATCAGGTGGGCCTGCGTCTCTGCTCTACTCAGGCTGTGGGATACATTTCAATCAAATCCCTCTGTGGTGATGGGGCTCTGCTCCTCGTGCAGGCACATTCAGGTCTGTGTTTGCCTTTCTCACGGGATACTTGGATTGCCCTGAAGTAGGACCATTAATGCGGAGATAACACATAAATTCTCATGCTTTCCGAGCAACCTTTCTGCTTCTTTAAATACCACAATCCATTCTGCCTTGGACAAGCTCCTCCACACCCACTCCAATGTCAATTTGCTGAAATGAAAATTCTCTTCAGGATTTCACGCTGGTCCTGTGGAGGTGGCAGCATGCCGGAGAAATCAACAGGCAAATTACTGAAGTGTGACTGACAATGATGTCAGTGGTGTAACACGAGCTGCAATACCCTTAAGTTATACTTGGCAGTCTAAAGGAGCCGATCTGTGTGACTAAACAGAGTCCTAAACCTTGTTCTCTGCTCAGTGGCATGTTCTCTGGTGGCTTTCAAATAGTGACCTAAGATAAACACTGTTGTGACACCCGGGCCAATAGTCTATTCAGAGCTAAACTACAGAGAGCACAAGAGGTGCAACAGAGAGATGGTGAAAAATATAAAACTGGTTAGAATGTCTCAATAGCTGCTGAAGCACTGATCCAAGAACTAGCTGAACTGAAAACTAAATGGACATTTCTTTTGACTTGAGGCAGCTCAGCTGTAACAGATCTGGGGCTTTGCAGAGGGCAATACAGAGAGGATGAATGTCAAACCATAGCTGATCAGGAACTAACTGGTCAGACAGGATTGTATTTGTATGACTTTAGCTTTAGGGCCCTGACGCACCGAGCCAGGGACATTGGGCCATCATTGAGTGTCTATGGCTAACTGTTGCCCATTGAGTTTGCAAAGTGTCTCTCACCACTTCTTTTTCATTGTCCACAAAACAGCAGGCTAACAATGCAAGTGCTAGACAAACCGAAACTTGACAGCGGAAATTATTAGACATATTCTCATTTATATTATGAGCATATAAAGCTACTGCTTCAACAGATTCATAGTGGCATGAAAATGGCTGAATTACAGACAGAGATCACTTTTGAGATATTCCTGAAAAGGTGCAGAATTTTAGGTGTATGTCAGTAGTCAGATTATTTTTATGGCATGTTTTCCTTTACCAGACTAATTCATTGAGGTCAGTTTTGTGTGTCACAGCCCAAAGTTCGCACCATCTACCTATTGCCAAACCCAAGGCAGAGCTTTCATACTTGTATTAATTCCAAAATAGTTTTCTATTTTTTTTCTCCCCAGGATTTTCCCTGTAACTTGGCCCAGCAGTTAGTATGCTTTGGCATGTAGAAATATCAGCCCCCCCAGGTCAGCTAGACTCATGTTGTAATGATTACAATTACTCCAGTACCCACAGGATCTCATCTTACTCTGTAATGAGTCCAGTAACTGATGAACACATCAGTAAGTTTTTTGGGACATAAATAATTGACTATATTTGACGTCTCTGAATGGGCCGTCTTTACATGTTACTGTATATCATGTTAGCTAGAAAGATATTTACCAATAAGGCTGGGTTTTGTTCACATTAAAATTATAGTGAAATTATCACTTTTGATGAACTGCTATGCAAGCAGTTTCTCCATGGTTCTAGTCTGTGTTAAGTGATGTCTAGAAGTTGATGAAAGAATGATTCCCAAAATGTCTGACTGCTTCTTATTCTCTTAAATCATAGTCAGCATGTGATTGACTTTGTCAGGTGAAGCAATAACTGTGTGGGTATTTATTTCAAGCTGTGAAAAGCTGCTGATCAACCAAAAACTGCCCAATTTATTAACCTTTTAGTTTTTGAGAGTTGAACTGGAAACTTGTCAGTGCTGCATTGACTAAACCTCAGACAAATTGCTTGTGGTGTACTTTTGAGGTTAGTGGGCGTTTCTCATTTTTTGTTTTGTGCAGTTGAAGTCAGTGTATTTCTGCTTATCGCTATGACCGGATTCATTTTTGGATCAAATTAAGTTTCTCATTTTTAATCTAATCAAAGGTCATAACCACCTAATTTTTTACTTTCAACCAACAAAAACAACAACCGATGTCATCACTTGAAAACTTGTTCGATGTGTCTTGATGCTAAGTAGTTTTGACTTTTTTGAAGTAGTGCTAGTTTGATAAAAAAAAAAAAAAAAAAAAAAAAAAAAAACACACAGTTAAAAAGTTATTGTGGTGTCATGAAGGACAAGACTGGAATAAAAAAGAAAAACAAACAAACACAAAAACCAAGTGAACCAACTCCAAACACTCAAAGACTCAAACACACAACACTCACAATCATGAAATCATGATTAAGTATGTAGCTGAGTTTGCCTAAGTATAGCCAAGATAAGAAGCTATATAGTAGTAACACAATATTGCTTTTGTGCATGTGTGCGTGTGTGTGTGTGTGTGTGTGTGTGTGTGTTCGCGGACGCATGAAAGGGCCAGTTTCAGGATTCCCTTGTATTGCAGCGAATGGCAGTGTTATGGGCTTGGCCTTTTGATCTTCAGGGTCGTTTGAGGACACCGCAATAACCACAACAGCTGCTGGACAACAAGGCAGGTAAGGAGGCTCAGATCACGTTGCATGTCCCCATAACATGACCCCTGACCTGAAGCAAGGGGTGGCCTGTTCTTGCAGCTAGCTCTAATGGAACATAGCTGACCCTTGGAACTCGCAGGGGAGTCGAGAGGGAGCCACTGACACCAGGGAGCCCCAAAGTCCTGACAACTGGTCTCCTTCTTAAATACCCTGAGAGGGTGTTTGAATTCAAATTGTTAATATTACCCAAACTGTGCTTAATAAGTAAAAAGGAGCTGTGGGTGAGTGAATGAGCTCTATCTGCTCCACTTAAAGCTGTGGTGTGAGATGCCCTTGTCATCCACCTGAAAGCTCTTTATTTGGATTGTTCTCATCAGCTGTAATTAACCAAAGGTGATGCAGCAGTACTGACCTTTTCTAATTGCTCCCCATCCTGGGGCCTGCACTACCAATTAGCCACAGCAGGCTCTCTGACTAGTGGTTGAAAGGAGAAAAACAGAGCTCACATTAAAACTGCTGACTCTGACTGTGCAATGCATGTCTGTACAACATTTTGAAATTTGAATGAAGGGAGTGAAGAGAGACATTTTTAGTGGTTCTCAGACATAAGCCCTCATATACTTAAATGTGCTTTAACACAAGCACAAGTATGAGCAGAGATTTTAAAAGATGCTTTTCTCCTGATTATTTCTCCTTTGGTATGTGTTAGGCAAAGTAAACAGACACTTAGTTGAAACAAAAAAAACTGAAGGCAATCTCTTCCCAGACAATATACAAATGCTACAGTGTGTTTTGTTTGTACACCGGCTGTAATGTTTTCCCTCAGGACCGCTGGACTGTAACCTGAGACCATGTTAGAGCGGGGGTTTGAAGTCGAGCACAAACAGCTGACTCAGCCACCTGGGAGCCAAATGTCTTGGCTTGCTTATTTCTGTAGCGCTCCACCCTGATCCAAAACAACATGGATTTATACCCTGTTTGCAGAGCTCAGACAACACACAAATACAACCAAGCTGCACACAGCCCGATGCAAAGAGGAGGAGAATGACAAGCATGCTGTCAGGGACAATTTTCAGACAGAGAATGAGTTAAATCTCTCTGCAGCCTAAGTAATAAAAGAATATGAATCCGGTGGAAGTGGTTTTATTTCTTTCCATGTATCATATGCAGTAGTGACAGCCGCAGGAGCAACTTGCAGAAAAGCCTCCATGATTCATGTACTGCGACATTCATGATAGGATGATGATAGGATAGACCAGGGTAAGCAGCCAGTTTAATTGTTTAGTTAGAGTATCTTTATTTACACCTAATGTCTAAGTATTGATTAGTCCATCAACCAAAGATTAGGCAACCAATTTGGTAATTGATCATTTGTTTAATTTATTTAAATGTAAAGATTTCAAATGTTCTCTGTTTCCAGGTTCTTAAATGTGTGGATTTACTGCTTTTTTCTGTTTTATGAGTGTACATTGAATGCCTTTGGGTTATTGAATGCTGTGGAGATGTAATTCTGATTTTACTCTTTGTGCATCAGATGAAGGAACGTCATAAAGTGTCATCATTTTGTGGAAAAATCTCATACACACATTCTCAAAGATGTGTGTGCGGGAGGGTAACTTCATCGAGCTTACAATTCACTAAAATTTGTAACCTGCATACAGTACATATTCTTCCCCCATGCAGACTTACCTGTGACAAGCTCCCGCACTTCTGCATCTACAGTCTTTCTCAGCAGGCGGAGCAGAGCTGGGATGCCTCCTGCGTTCCTCACAGCGATCTTATTGTCATCCACTGCTTTGCCATAAACGAGGTTCCTCAGAGCTCCACATGAATTTTTCTGGACCTCAAGGACCTTGTGGTCTAGTAGGTCCACCAGGTGTTTAATTCCTCCGAGTCGACATACCTATAAACACAGTGGATGGGATCACACACCATTAGTAGATAGGAAATGATTCTGACAAGTGGTCATAATTTTTCAGCTTATATATTGTTAAGACACAACCTAATGTCTTGTTTCTCTCCCTGTTCCTTCCTATCAAAACTCCACACCAGAATAGATTATGTTGAAAAATGACGAGATTGACCTTTAATATTTGAGGGATTCCAGTATGTCTATTTTTTTCTGTTGCTGTATGCTGTGGGCCTTTTTCATTGGCTTATGATATGACTAAGCAGTGTGAATGTGTCTTTGTGTCTATGCAGCCCCTTTTACACAGCCTGTTCAAGGCGGGAATGTTTCGCCTTTATCCCGCCTCGCCGTTCTATATAAAAGGCACAAACACAGAATTGGGGGGCGAATTGTTGATCTGGCAATAAGACGGCACCGGAGGTGGTCACAGAGCCAAATGCGTGGCGGAAAACAGATGCTGCTGCTTTTGTGGTACACGTCACGCCTCAGAATCTAGAACGCCATCAACGTATCTAAAAGTGACACACTGGGGCAGCATCATGCTGGCTTTGCTTGGTTGAGTAAAAATAAGCACAACCGGCATAATGAGGGGTCTTCTCCACGGCAATATAGTGGGATTTCTTTATACAAGAGGATTGTGTGTGAATCTACAGTAGATTTAATCGCTACAAAAGTAGTGAACTGAGTTGTTGTGTCCAGCTCTTTGTCCCCCATCTTGTGCTGACACCTCTGGAGGCAGAACAAGTTCCCTGCTAAACTGTGATATCCAGAGGAAGACATGCTAACTGGAAGCTGTACTTGGCGTGAGGCTGTACTGAGGCACAGTGTGCTGTCAGCTTAATGCTAACACATCTTAGTGTTTCATGTTAGCATGCTAACATTTGCTACTTAGCACTGAAGACCAACTACAGCAGAGGATGATGGTAATGCCATTATTTTTGCAGGTATTTGGTATTAAATGAACTGAAAACAAGAGGAGGCATCACCAAAGATATTACAATTTGTCATGAGGGGGGCATTAATGTCTGAGCAAAATTTTTTATCTTTGTACATCCGTTAAATGTTATGATATTTCAGGCTGAACCAAAGTGGTGGACCAACTGACTGACTGACATTACCATCCCTAGAGCATAGCTAAAAAACGGGGTTCAAAGGAAAATGGCTTATAATTACTTAGGTTTTATCTTTATGACTCCGGCGATCAGTTCTTTTGGTTTTGATGACACTGACTCACCAGAGTAATTGCTGAGGTCTGGGAATGGGGCAAAAGCATTAAAAATAGGCCATATTATTCATCAAGCAATCAGCAACTACTTTATTGCAAGATAAAACCAAAAGTGAGCTGTAGTGGTATCTCTCCTTGCACAGGCAAAGCCATTGTTTCTCTTGCAAATTAATATAACTTAATTTGGGGTAATGTTCACAACTTGTCTGATCATCTGAAGAATTGTTAGCAATGTTGCTGCATTTTAGTGCAATACAACAAATGGCTGTAGCTTCCAAAATAAAACTCCAGGTATACTAAGCTGCAGCTTCCCTTTAAACATGACACAATTTCCACAGATAAATGCACAAAGAATGTGCATAATGTATAATAATTATCAGAAAGGAAGGTGTTTGATTAAAGTCATTCTACTAAGACACAGCATGGGATCGGTACAGTGCCTACCTCAGCCTTGATTCGATTATCACCAAAGCACAGGTGCTGCAGATAGGCGGCTGCGTTGGCCTGCACTGAGGGGAAGTGGTGCTGCAGCATGTGAATCACCTCCGTTAGCTCTGGGTCACGCCACGCAAACTCCCTAGAGACACAGGTGGGGACAAAGGTATCAGCATGATGACACAGAAAGGAATAAACTTGTCTCCTCCGCGGGCACAGTTTCCCTCAAAATGAATACTTCAGGAGCTCGGGGCAAACTGATATGTCCAGGAAATTACATTCGCATCCGGTTCTATGTAACAATCCACTTTGGTCACACTTGGATTACTACTTTTCTGTATGCAGGACACTAAAGAAAAACGTGAAGAATGCATTGTTTCTTGACTAATCTTGAAATATCCTTAGGAACCATTTTTTACACTCAGAAGTCAATACAAATTCTGTTGTATATTTACTATCATGTTACTTAAAGAAAATATAATTTGCAAGGTGGGACGGAGTTGAACTGACATACATGCATCCAAAACTATGTTGAATTATGTGTGAATTACCAGGTTGGTCAAACTGCTTACGAAGCTGGAAAACACACTGATACATATTTCTGAACAGAAATCCTTTTTACAAATATTCCAGGGGACATTTTACTACGATGCACTTCCTGAACTGACCTGGGTCAAGGCAGTCGCCCTGGTGGACTCACTTCAAGTAGTTCAAGTAGTGACATTACAGAGTGTAAACAAAGCTCCCAATGTACAAGGCTGGGGGTTTTACTGCAGCGGTCAACCCACTTTCTATGCATATACACGTCTGTACGGCAAGAGCAGACACAGCACTTCAGTGCATGTGAGAATCTATTCTGAAATGGCAAAGGCACAGTAAGGCCAGTTTAATGGTTCGAGCTGCGTGTGACTGTTCAAGGGGCTCTCTGTTTGATTAGTAAGTGGACACCGGTGTTGACCTAGCAGAACAGGGATGCCTTGTAAGCATAAGTAGTCCCTTTGGATGGCTGGTTTGTTTTACACTACACAGGTTTAACCTCAGGCTACATCTAGTAGTTTAGAAACACAATATTACACAAAAGTGCCTACCTGGGATCCTTTTGAATGCTGTCTATGGAGGGTGAGCGGGTGGCACCATCGTCCATGACAACAGCCTGGCGAGTATAGTTTGGATCAGAGGGCCGATACTGTGCTGAGCGATATGGATCAGCATAGGTGGCTGATGTGTTAAGAGCATAGTTGTTTCTTTGGTAGGTCATGGCACTGCGTTGGCTGGATGTCCGCTGGAGACTCCCCACACCTGACATCCAAAAAGAAAAAGAAAAAAGAAAAAACACACACCATTCAGAGAGGAGGTTTGAACATTAATAATACACGTCCCAGCCGACAAAGTGCAGATTAGCAGCATTTCAGACCTTTTAAGCTAAACTCTGAGCTTTGCACACCGGTAGCTTACAACTTTAAACCAAGCTGAAAATACAAACATGCAGCTGTTCTGACAGACTCAGCAAATTCTCAAATCTGGAACCAATAAATGATGAGGATAAAACACAGCTCCCATGGTTCCACAAAGCAGAAGTCTTCTTCTTCAAAGGCCTGTTTGCTTGTTGTTTTGTTTTTACAAGGTTGTGTTTAGCCAGAGGGATCCTGCTGGTTTTCAAAGAGGACTCAACCTGCTCGATGATCCATAAATCCTTTTCCTCACCGCCTTCTTGCTCCTTTGCGCCACTGTATTCTTAGGTTAACTTTGCCAAACACAGCAGCGAGACAATGGTAAACCATGACCAGCTCCAAAAACAGTCAGTGATACACTAGTAAAGTGGAAGCATCACGAACACAAACATGCAGAGAAGTCATTCCTCCAGCCAAGGTCCAATATTCAGCCTGACAGCATCTCGCTTCAGTCATCTTTCTTTTGTTCATCCGCTCCAAGTGATATTGTGACCTAGTTTTTTAACACAATGGGTCACAAACACAGAACTGCATAAACAAGCTGGTTGGATTTAGCCCTCCTTCTCACAAGAGCCACGTGATGTGTGGCAGCATGACTGCTGTGCTAGTCAGATCTCTATCAGCTATCCAACAGGACTGGGCATGTGCGTGCTCAAACTCCCTCCTACCAGGAACCAAGACGTCAACTTGTGGGGCTGCTCCAAAAACACAATTTCTCACATCAGTGCACTTCTATGTTGGGCAGCAGTGCTACCCTGCAATATGGTTATCTCTCAAAATGGGACCTTACAGAGCCAAAGACACAGGAAAACAAATTATAAACAACACAGTGTAGCTCTGCAATTTTACCAGAACTATTTGGATCCTATTCCTCGTCTTTTCAGACCAGGATCAATATTTCTGCTTAACATTAAAAAAAGCTTGCTCCTACCTGCACAAAAAAAGTAAAGTGCAAGCTCCCAGAAAAGTCAAAGACCGCTTGGAAAGCTGGTGGGGGAAAATGGCCCATTGAAATTTCATTTCACAACATAACAAAGAATACTCTAGGATCAAATTGGATTTTTCTAATGAGCTCACTCTCATAAAGACTCCATATTGAACACACCCGCCAGCTCCACCCCACTTGCCTTTTCTCAATATAGCTGGCATAAACACATTATACTGGCTTGTCTGTGGGGCTTCTTCACAGCATCAATAGCATTTATTAGTGAACTTATCGGTCTAAGCAGATCTCCTTTGTGCCAAGGAGAGGGCTGAATGGAGTGTGTGTATGAGCGCGAACTAAGCATGTGTATCTGAGGCCGGAGGGATGATGAGTGGAGAATGCCAACATCAGGAGAGCTAAAGGAGAGCAGGCTGTGGACGTGGGTAACCAAGCTGTCCCCTGGCCCCTTCATCCTTCTTTTCATTCTCAGTGTGACACACGGGTAATGGACTCTTTTGTGGCAGGATGACATATCAGTATCTGCCTATTAACTCATGTCTCACCCGTTCTGTCTGACAGTGGAGAGAGGAAGGGAAGGAAAGCAGGGAAGGAGAGGGTGACAGAGAGAGAGACAAATAGAAAGGAAGAGAGAAAAGCAAGGAAGACATAACATACATAGTGCTAAAGGGTGCTAAATGGTCTTCCCCGAGGGAGACAATACACCAGTGTCAAGGGCCCTAAATTAAATGGAAGACTGTGGAATATTTGAAGACAAAGGGGACATGTATACAACAAGGTAAAAGGAAAACAAAAGTAACAAAAGGAAAGTGCTCTTCATGCGACGACGTGTTTGCTGGAAATAATCATGTTATGAGTAAAAAATTGCTTTGAAAAGAGCTAATCTTGACCTGCATGACTCAGCTGCATGAAGATACAGAGATAACATGAGCAATAAAGAGATAAAATAGGAGGTCAATAATAAAATCAAATTGAGTGTTTGGTAGGTTTGAGTATGTCTGACACTGTGTTGTTTGTTCACTATAGCAGCAAATCCCCACTTTTTTGTACTGTGGGCCATTTTTATATTGACAGCATTGATGCAGACCAGCCTAGAGGGGAAGAGGAATAACTAAAATAAACATTTCCTTATTTAGTATATCATATGATGTCTACCTTCCTCTGAAAAAAAAAAAAAAAAAAAAACAAATTCTCAAGGTCTCTGAGATTCCTCTTATTTTTGTTTTATACTCATTTTAGCATCCAAGTTGCAACAGTAACAGGAGGACAGCACATGCTGATGCAGTAGGCTTACCGATGATGAACTGTGGATAAAAATCAGAGAGACCGTTCAAAGTTCAAGGTAGTGACCGCACAAACGGACTATAAAGTCATAAAATTATCATTCTTTTTTCCTCTCAAATCATTTCTTATGGCTCTGTAGCAAATTACACCAGGCCTATGCCTGGGACCCCAGCCTTGGGAAGTACAGACCTAAAACGATTGTTGTACTGTAACTTCTGTTGGTGTTTTATAGTTACTGAACCTGCCTGCTGACAATCCAGCAGGCAAAATCACATGAATGAAGTAAGACAAAAAATGACATTTAGTGTTATAAGGACACTGCACAAAGGATCAAACCATCTTCTTCAAGTGGGATCATTTCAGCCCTACACTTGTTAGCTAGCATATTTTCCCGTTCTTAGTTTGCAGAATCTGACACCTTTTCCACACCAGTGACATAAAAGGTAAGAATTTAAATGCCATTGTCTTCTGAATCACTATCTCTTCAATTTTCCTTAAATTCTCTCTAAGAGCTTTCATTTAGTGAAAAAAACTAAAAGTTTGCTAATCAGAGTCACAGAACAATAGCTGGAGTATTTGCCTTATCTGCAACACAATCTGCTTTTGGTATATTATAAGGCAGTTTACAAAAAAAAAAAAAATCACAGGGGTGGGTGTGTCCTAGATATGATGCTGACATGTCCTTTGTGTTTGGCTTGTCACTGTCCTGATTCTTTTACTTGTCTCTCGGGTTGTAACACATAAATAACGTCAGACCAACCTGAGGTGCTCCTGTAGAGGGTGCCCTGCTGGGTGTGGCTGGGGCTACGGTACAATGGGCCCTGGAAAGTCCGATCCTCGTAGATTGGTGCAATGTGGCGGTCTGGGGACATGGCTGACCTTAAATCCTGGCCCAGCTGGCTGTGTTGACTGGCATATGAGCTCCGTATTCCTGTAGATGTATGCGAGTCGTTAGTGGCAGCATTTAGTTGCACAATGGTCCAGTGATTACGCAGACAGCCTCATAAGCGAAGTGTCAATGGTTTGAGCCCTGTATGAGCAAAATCTGTCAATCAACCTGCGTGTGTACTGTCAAATTGTGAGTTAGCAAGACACTGAGTGACTTTCAGCTTATTTATTGTAATTCTTTTTGGACAGCAGTATCAGTCATAGCATAGGGGGTGGGGATAGGCTGCTTTATATTACACTCATTTCTATTTATTCTGTTGGGTTGTGAAAGTTTATTTCAAGAGACTTGATATTTGCTTGAGTTAGGTAATCAATCAAATTAAACAACATGTCTCCTTTAATTGATGTCAAATTTAATGTCATTGATGCATGGTAATGTAGTCCACTGATTTGCAAAGTCTGCAGTGCATTACCATAAAACAATAATGCAACCCTGACAAAAAATAAAAGCATACACGATGTTCACTGTGACCTCGCTCAAGCAAGTTTCAGGTTAATTTTCATATTTGATGGAAATGAACGGAAATCAGTATGACGTATGGAAGGTAGGAAAAACTTAATAAAAAATAAAAAATCATGATATGCTTGAGGAAATTGTGTGATTTATCATATATATTGTGCTGCTGACGCTGTGTATGTGTGAATGGCACTGAGCTTTTTCCATGCCACACCGAAAACAAATTCCACCAACTCTGGTCACCCAGCCATTGAACGTGAAGTGAAATGGTTGTCAATAATGTATACATGTATGTGCAAAAAATAGTATGGTTCTTTAAGGCAATAAAACCAAGCTTGAGAAAACTATCAACTACTGCTAATAACATGTATCATTGCAAATCCACATTATGTAGAGATGACATAAACAGTGCCGAAACACCATGGCTCTGCTAGAGATATTCAACATGACACTCCTATGAGAACATTTTAATGGATTAGAGGTTAGAAAAACAAACCATCTCAAGCCTTCTTGATTTGATTGTCACCCCAACTAAAATTAAATAAAAATACATTCAATGCTTGTTTCCGATTCTCTATCAGGTTACATGTTCTTGACACACCAAGATCATTTTTGTCAAGACTGAGGACAGACAAGGTTGGGCAGCTGCATTCCCTTTTGTTCTCTTTTGTTGCACTTAAACACAACACAAAAACTACAGCCAATGGCCATCTGGCTGCCAAAATCCACATATGATCTGCTCCCTGCTTGAGAGGAAATAACAATTAATTAGTCTGTTTACACTCTAAAGAGCATCGTGGAGAAATGAACAAAACAAACTGCCCAAACATTGCCACTCTGAATGTGATTAAACAGTCTTTTTGTGTACTTGATATACAAAAGGAGACAATGTATGATAAAGAGCTGCGACTGGCATTGAGAAGTTTTGTTTTATTTGGCCTTGGTGTTGTCAGTCAGTGTTGTTTTTCTTGTGCAGGTAGAATTGGCAGGAGCAAATCGTAAACACTGCACTAAATGGACCACTGATGAGGGTCGACCAGAGTGAACTGTGAACGTCTAAGAAGAATGTGAACCAATCAGAGCATGGTTAGAGCAGATGTTAAGAAATGTGTGGTGCAGGAAGCAGCCTGAGCCTCTGTAATGAGCAACAGGCCAACCTGCCGACGGTGAGAAACAGAAACTCACAGGTGAGGGCTGCAATTAAAACTCCCTTCCAGACAGGTCACTATAAGTCCTCTCTGGCTCAGATTCAGTCCAGATGTCAAACAATAACAGCAGAATGAGGTAACAGCAACATTTGCTGCTCTGAATGCTTCTGTGTAAAGAAGACCCATGACTATGAGACTCATCACCCTCATCCCATTACCCAACCAAAATCAAATTGTCTAAAAATATCAAATGCAAACACAACACATATATGTGCTCTTTCTTCAAGGGAGTACATCTTCAGATTTGGTCATTTTAAACATTTCTTGAGATTTCAATATCATTGTCAAACCTCAAGTTATCAAATCTCCATTTTATTTTAGTCCAGCCACTGTCCAATAGTGAAACAGTATCAAACAAACAGATTAAGATGTTGGCTGTCGGTGTCTAAGTTTATTTTAACCAGTTATCAGAAAAAAATTTGATTCTGTAATAGCAACATAATTATTTTACATATTGTCAGGGATTACTCTAGTACTTCACTCAAGTAAAAGTGGGATTTGTGATTTGTAGGATGTGATTTGTTTTCGTTTGATAACAGACATTCATCTCAGGCATGTGATCCTGAGAGCACATTTAGCCACGACTCTGTGAACGTCCTGCATGCTACACCCTCCTAGTGAAGCCCATTGCTGACAGGATGAAGAGGCAATTAGTGTACACTTTCCCCAGATCAAGAGTAGGGCTAGCAGAGAGGACAGTAGCAGTGCACATGGCATTTCAGATAGGTAGAAAACAGGGAAAAATCTCCAATGAAACAAAACGGCAAAAAGAAAATAAATGGATGAGAAATTGGATGAAAACGACCCTATTAAGGATGGATAATTGGTTGCAAAGCTTCTTTCAAACTAAGGGCTAATGCTTGAAAATGGACTACAATAATGGCATGATTCAGCCAATCACACCCCTGATTAAACCAAAGCTGGGGCTGAATATGTTAATTTGAAATGACAAAAACATATTTTTTTTATCAACTGGTACAATAATGGTCATGCTTTTACTGTGAAGTTCTAAAGATGGCACAAATGGGCTAAGTACTACACCCATTTGAACTAAAATTGAATTGAAAGTTGAACACATATGGGTGCATATGTGAGGACAAGATGGATATAAAGAGATTTCAGATTTCTTTAATCTCCATCAAACAAACCCACACATTTCAAGTGATCTGTATGCCCATGTTTGTGTTAAACCTCACATCAGTGAAGCTCACTCAACTGTGAATCCGGGTGGACCAGTACACAGTTGGCAACTAACTGCTCACTGCACATTTCACGAGCCTCCAAACGTCACTTGGGTCCTCTCCAACTGCACGAGCTCAGGCGCAGGCTGCTGCTACCATGCAGAACCAGCTAAATGAGGGATTCTTGTCACAGCCTGAGACAGAGGAAATTAATAAATAAGCATGTTTGCCTCCTTTGGGAGCAGAGGGCCTTTGTGGGCACAGCTAGTGAAGATTTTAGATGTAGATAGTGGGCCAGACTGAGGCTGACCTTTGAAGCACCAAGTCTTCAGTGGTTAAGAAGCCAAGCTCTGGGAGGGCATCAGGCAGCCGGTCAAAGGCTATGCTAACCTCGAGCTACATAATGAATACATAGGACAATCAATTAACTACATTAATGGTTAATGATTATTAAAAGTAGGTTGTAGTCCAGATTATACACTGGCTGAGACTAGTTGATTGTTATGACTAGCCCAAATTTCTCTGAGTGAATACCACAGTTGGTTCTGCTTCGCCACCAGGTGTGTGAGGAGTGGTAATCAGGAGGTTTGGGAGAAATCCCGGTGGGCCTCTACTATTCTGGCAGGATCACTGAGGGTTAAAGGATAACCCTGGGATTTTTGCATCTGTGCCTTATTTTCCCATGCTTTTGGGTGTAACATCAGCTATAACTACTAAACAGCTGCTGCAGTGCGATTAAAAC